>NC_068341.1:38951299-39288622 GCF_014633365.1 Diospyros lotus | reverse complement strand
TGAAAGCTTGATCCTATGCTCCAAATGTATAGGCTGTGGAGGAGACAAATGATGTGATTTCTTCTGTGAAACCATAGTGAATTTCATCTTGTCCTCACCAAATACTTTCTGGAGTGGGGGGTCACAAATAAAATAAGAAGGGTCATTTGGATTCTGCAATTTTCTAGCCTTTACATAGTGCCAAATAGCAGCTATAATTCTAGGACGAGTATCAACCTCAATACCAAGAACTTCCATTAATGCTGGTGAAAGCTTAAACTTCTCAGGCATATAATTCATTTCTAACCGTATGTTGGCCACAAATTCTTTATCCCCTTTCCTCTTTACTTCAAAGCCCTCTTGAGGTGCTGGTGATCGGGCACTGTCCCACATAATAATATGGTTTTCCGGGTATAGTCTCTGATCTAAGGAAATGGTGACTCTTTTGAAGAATGCTGAGAACTTTGGGTACAAGGAACTCGATCTCTGCATCATCGCAGCATGATCAGGATCCATTCCTTCTTCCAAGATCCTTCCAACTATCTTAAGGGTCCAAGAAGGGGGCTCAGCATTTGGCTTCTTAGGAATTGTTTGAGTCTGATTGGCAAAAGTGTTGAACACATAGATCCGAAGCGTTTTCTGAATAGAGGGAGGATTTTTAATGGCCTCCTGGATGTCAATTTTCTTTCTTGTCAAAGCAGCATCCACACGAGACTCAAACTCGAGAAGCTGAGTATAAAGAGCAGATTCAGGTAAAATTGCAGCTACTCTCTCCTGTAAATGCTTCTCAGGGAGCTTCAGCTTCTTTCTACGAGCAGCAGCAGCAAGCTCCATATTTCTCAAGGGAGAGATTGTGTTAGCAGGTGACAAGCCAGGGGCCGCATTGGTGGCTTCTGAGGTGCACGTCTTAGACTTGCATTACCTGGTGTATTAACCAACGGTGAAGAAGAAGCCAGATTCCCAATCCCAGCAGTGTGGGACTGATTAACGGCCATCCCTGAGCGTGTAATTGTGCTTGGAATTGGGCATGTGCCGCTTGAGCTTGAACCTTTGAATGTGCATGGGCAAGCGCCTGGGCTTGAGCTACAGAGAGCTGAGACAGCTGAAATTGACTAGGAAAACCAGAACCCATTTGTTGTTGAGGTTGGGACTGTGATTGAAGATGAGCAGTTGGATTTGCTGGCAGATTTGAAGAATTCCCCACATTACCAAAGGATGACGAGACCCCAATATTCTTTGGCGCGTTACTGTTGTTCCCTGACATCCCTGTATCCAAACAGCCACGCTTCAATCCTCAAAACAACCCAAACCTCAAAAGATGCAGTGAATTCTTGTAATAGACGGCCTCCGAGATTGCTCACTGAACCGAAATGATGCAGCCAAACCCTAGCTTTTGGGGTTGTGCTTTTAAGACCAACTCCCTAAAACCCCCGAAGTATGCCACAAAATTTCCAGGAAAAAGGAAAATCACCACTTTGAATAAGATAATATAACCACGGGATTCGAAATCCAATTTCAAAGAAAACATACATCTACACAAAAAATTTCAGCAACTCGAACAGAACTCAATTTGGGCGAAAAAAAAAAAAAACTCAATAAACAAAAGGAACAAGAATAAAATTCGACAAAACTGAAAGAAATCTACAGTAGATACGTGAAAGAGTATCGAATATTTGCTCGGGGTTCATCCCAACAACAGGTGCCGTGCTGGACCGCTGGTGATGATGTGAGACTTCGACGGAAGCACAATGATGAACATAGCAAAAACAAAGGTAATCAAGAGAATTCGGATCAAAGAGAGCAATCAGTGTTCTTACTGGATTACAGGATGAGTCGTCTCGACCTGTACGGAGTGTTCGATCTTCGCTTCGCACTGCATAAGATCGGCGCGTGGCCAGTGACGAAGATCGATGGCTCCTCTCTCTCTCTCTCTCAGAACTCTCTCAGCAGTGTTTAAGCCCGGCCCATGTTAGAAAACAGAATCGGGTTGGCCCGGCAGTTGTTGGAACGTAAGCGAAATACTAAATAACATTATTTGTTCATGAATTGCATATTTTACAATAAAATTAATTTTTGTATTTTAATTTATTTCATAACAATTATTAAATTCTTAATCTTATTGTAATTTAATCTCAAAATTTTAATTAAAATATTAATAGAAAATTTTTAAGAGTAACAAAGCATAATTAAAACTTAATGAAAAATAATGTAAAATGAATGTCAAGTTTTCAAATGAAATAGTTTTGTTAATTCAAAACCATAATTCATTAATTATACCAAAATTTAAACTCCAATCGCATTACACATACTCTCTTGCTAGTGCTCTTGTATTCGATTTGGGCAAAATGGAATTCTTCAATTTTGAATAACTCTTTTAAGTGCAATCATGAGATTATAATCAAGCTCGAAGTTGAGTTCTGTTATGGGTATTTCTCGCTTTACTCTGTGTAGGCCGAACTTAACATGATGATTCGACCCAAACGTCCGAGGCCCAATAGATCAAACTGAGCTCGTTAAAGCGAGCTCGACAATGCTGAAGCTCGGGGTCAAACATCGGGGCAAGAGAGCTCCCGGTAGCACCTTTAACTCTTTGGCATATTCAAACGGCCCCCAGCTACACTCTAGGCGCGAGTTCCCAATGACTTTCATAGCTCGTCGGCTTAGTTCGTAAGCTCGCATCACAAAAGAGGCACGTGTTGCAGCATACCGGCAAGCCAAGGGCCGCCCTGATTGGGCCCCTTGGGCCCATTCTCTCGGCCCATCTCACCGGCCCATGCCAGTCCCATCCTAGCCTTCTAGCAACAACATCATTACAGTCGTAACTGGATTTTCAAGCATCCCCCTCAGATCCTATTCTCATTAATGACAGATTCCATCCGCATTAATGGGAGATCCTATCCTCATTAATAAGGGTCTCGTCGCGACAGGGACACCCCTGCGGCTATTCCATCCCATCACATCTACACGTACAGAACAGACAAGAAAGCTTTTTGTTGATATATATATCAACAAGTCCTCTTAAGGGCCACGGTACGTACTCTTTACAAAAAAACCTAAAAAACACCCAACATATTTGCTTACTCATTCACTAATTGGAGCGTCGGAGTATCTTGTAGGGACGGGTGGTGGTCGACTCGACAAACCAGACCGAATACCTCATTGTTCACCTCTCGGATCTACCATACAAGTGCGGATTAACAAATCTCTGTCGACGATTCAAAACGTCAACAGATTCAATTTTGGTTGTTAGAATCATTATTTTTATACTTTAACAATTATTCAACTAATGTTTAAAAGTAGAAAACGAGATATGATTGCGATTGAGAATTCGATACGAGCTCGAATTTGAGTTCAATTTTAATTGTTAGAGTCATTGTTTTTATACTTTAACAATTATTCAACTAATGTTTAAAAGCAAAAGGGATTATCTAACCCTTTTAAAAGTGCAGGAATTACTTTTAACCCTCTTAAGCCAAAGAATACGAACCAATTTGGCCAAGGGTTAATCACTAAAAATATTCATATTTTACTATATTTATAATTTATGTATCAGATTTTTATTTTTGCAATACTAAGTCTAGACCTTTAATTTGTATCAAATATGTAATGTTATTAATTTATCATTAAAATAAATCTTAATTGTTGACATGTTATTCTTAATTAAATGACAAAATTTTAAAAGAGATTAATTGATCAAATGAGGTGGTTTAAAATGCTATATCATTTCCCTCTAAATCTTTTACTTGCTAAACATGACGGATCAAATTAAACATTTGGGTGATGCAAATAAAAAATTTTATACCTTCGGTATAGTGAAAAAACATAACATTTCAAATTGTTATATTCTTAGGTAACGTTTATTAAAATAAGTAAGATAAGGTTGAAATATTTTCTAGACCAATATATGGAATAGTGAAGATAAAATTGTGAAATATTCTAAGATTTTTATCAAATTGTTTATTAAATTTTTTAGAATATACTAAATGACATATGCGTCATTTTTTTTTATCTATAAGATCCAAGATATGCTTATCTGGAGAGATAAAAAGTCACGTGTCTTCTTTTTAATAGTTGTCAGGTAATTTAACAAACACATTAAAAAAGATAAAAGTCTAAAATCTTGTCCATATCTTATCTTTCATGGTTTATATCTTGGTCAATAAATACTATCTTAATGAATTATTTTAAAAAAAGATAACAATATAAACTAATTAAACATTTTAAAAAAAATTAAATTTTGAAAAAAATAGAGGATTATTTTTGGTAATTAACCCTTATAATAAATAAGAATTCTAAAAAATATTTTAGATAAATTTTACAAACATTTGAAAATTGTCTAAATTACACCAATCACCCTTATATTTTTAAAAATGACATTGGCCTCCTTAAAGTCAATAAACGAAATACCATTTACCTTTATAGTTAGGATATTTTTTTCTTTTTTCTCTATCATCTTGCTTTATTTCTCTCTCTCGTCTATCTCGTTCTCTTTTCTCTATTATGCCATCGCCAATAATCTTTCTTTTTCTCTATATTGGGTCATTGTTTAACGATCTCTCCCCTTTGTATTCTCTCTTTCTATATAAAGTTAATTTATTGCTCTTTTTTGAAGTGATTTTCGAAAGATCAAAAAATGAAAATATAAAAAAATTTCTTAATCTACCATCACTCCCATGCTTTACTTTTCTTGAGTTTTATAACATATCTCTTTCATATAAATATGAGTGTTTCCTCAAAAATACTATTTGGTGGTGATTTTTGAATTCATGAGTATATATATATATATATATATATATCAAGTGGATTAAGTCATAACAAATTATTCTTATTTTCAATATGCATGCTATGTGAAAAATTAAGTAAAAAAAAGTTGAATACAAATACATAAATTTATATTCACTCAAACCACACCCTGGCCAAGAGCGACATAACCGCTCCCTCTTTTAACCGTACGTTTTAATTAGCCAGAAAAGGGCAACCCAAAGAAAGGTCAATGCAGTTTAAGTATTATCCCTACTTTTATTGATCAACTTTTGATTAAATATGGAACTGCACATGCATACATAACTACAGCTTCTTCTACTCTCAGAAGAAGGGAGGGAGGGAGGGAGGGAGATTGGCGTTGAGGTCGTTGCGAGTACAAAAAACCTTACTGGTGCTAGGCACTGATCTCTTTAGCGTTGAGGTAACTTACCCGGTGCTAGGGGCAGGGGCAGGGCTCATCCTTTCCTTCCTTTCCCGGGCGATGCGACTCGAGAGCATCCTTGGGAGACAGCAGTGGACAGACTTCGTCGACTTCTCCTCCTCCGGTCTGCTGCTGCTATCATCATTGGGAGTTCTTTCACTGCTGCACATAGAGTTGGTCCCGGAGACAAAAGGGGTACCATCTCTGGATCTTGGCAGTATGCTGCGTATAGTACTCCTATTTTCAATATCTCCATTCATACCGTTTTGGTTAGCTGATGCTGATGTGTTCTGGAAATCAAAATCTTGGTCGCGTCCTAAGCTCTCCTGGAAAAGTTCAGCCAATCTCTTTTTTTTCTCTCCTGGGGATGATTCTGCTATGGTACCGGGTGTTTTCTCATTCAAAAGGTCTGTAATGGGCCCCCGTGGGATCCCCACTGATAATAAGCTTGGGTGGATTGGAGTACTACCACGAGATGGGGTAAAATCTGCATTAGGACACATTAAATCTTAAGGCAATGTTAAGATACCAAAACAATTGTGCTAACACAGCTGTTGAAGAAAGGAAAGAAAAAGATTTTGCATCTTCAGGTTTCCCTATCTTTGGTAATTGTACAGTACTGGCATCCAACAAGAAAACTACTTTTGAAATTTATTGGCCTGTTTTAGCTGTTTTTAGATAATTCTTGTGATCATATGACACTGAGTCAGAGAAATAGTTATGAAAACTTCATTGCTTGTAGCATGTTCGTGCCAAGAGAACATAGGAGTGCAAAGGACAGCAGTCTACTGGGTTCTTACCGCCATTAACGCTCAAGAAATCATCTTCGGTGTCTGAATCTAGCCAGGGTCGAGAATCAAAAAATGCCTCTTCTTTACTACCTGCAAATAAACAAGACATCCATGAAATTCAGGCTTTAGACGGTTGACAATAAGTACCTGAAGATCATTGATAAAATGGAGTCAGATATGGAAGGATATTTTGGTCAACTCCTCCTCAGATATACACCAGCCTTGATCAATGCCTCAAATGAAAAATTTCCTTATGTTTTGCTTACTTTCATTGAAACTATTTTATGCTAAGTAATAAACTACAAATACAATTAACATGCGCCAGATTTTCTTAATTGCCTTCCAAGAACAATGGACCCAAATCCATCTGCTGTATTTTGCAACAACAATTCTGTGGATTTCCCTGACTATATTCCATTTCCGGATAACACAAAAAAAATGGGCTGCACATTTCAGCATGCTCTAAGATTTAGATAATCCAAAAATAGGACCAGTTACTTCAGGCTTCAAATTAGTATTAGCAAGAATTGTGTCGAATAGACATCTCACAATTTAGGTAGAAAGCTTTACCCATGAAGGAAAAGGAAAAGAAACTATATTGAACTGGAAGAAAAAACAAAAAACCCGAACTTACATTCAATCAACTCCTGTATGACCCAGAAAAACAGCGGAAAATGTGTATTTTGCAGTCAATCACCATTCAATACTAGGATGAGATTTCAATATGAAGTGGGTAGATTTCGCCCTATTGACTCCATATATACAACAGACTAGTGATTTCGTCAAACAAAGTTCCACCAACAAAGAGACATAAACCAGCAGTTTTGCCATTGCGTAGTGTCACAGGGTGTGTATTCAGTAATCCTGGGTTGTAAAGGGGTTAGACAATCACTAAAGCAACTGTTTTTGGGTTGGATCTCATTGTCAAGAACCCTAATCATGAGAAAGATATTTGAGGCTTTGAGCCACTTGAGGATAGAAGATGATTAGAAATAGGTAGGACTGTAGAAGCTTGTTTAGCAAAGGTGAGCATGAAACATGGGGTGCAACAGGAGAGGAACAAAAGGGGGCGCAAGTGGTAAAGAGATGAGTTGTTGCAAAAGAATGACAGCATATGAGACCTTCAAGAATCAACTCCAGTTATGCACAGCCTAGAAGGAATGGCACGCGCATGGATGTTGTTTCTCTGATATTCTACTTGTTAAAACAATTAGTGCATAAATTACAATAACACACATATCAGATTCAACAATAATAATCAACTGCATATTAAATGACCAAAGAAATTGTTCCTTAAAACACAACTAAATGAGTTGTTTGTTAACTTAAACCTATGACCTCCAAATCACAATGGAGCAAAAGTAATCTTACCATTACAAAGCTTAAGGGATAATACTTAATTTGAGAATAAAAGATGCCAATGCCCCAACCACAAGTTATTTCTTGATTTGAACTTATCACCTCTAATAAACTTAAGAACAACCTTACCATTGCACCAAGACTAATATTCAAACAACTTAATCACTACCCCAAGACTGCCTTCAAAACACAACTTAAAGAAATCATTTCTTGACTTGAACCTACTAAAAAAATAAAATAGTAGTAACATAAAAGAGTTGACAGACTACTCAACTCTTTAAAATTTACCGGAAAAAAAAAAAACATTGTTTATTAATACAAGCAAAAAAAAATAGTCCTGTTGGATGATCCCCAAAGGCTGCTGCCGCAGAAGCCCGAGTAAAAATACGATTATATAATATAGAGAAAAAATAGGAGAGAAATAGCAAAAATTGAAGAAAAATAGGAGAATTTTCTGTCAAGATAGAAGATCAAGCAAAGTTTCTGCATGAATCGGATGGACCATGTACATCATGTCGTTAGAGTCCTCCATTTACAGAATTTGGAGATCAAAAGAAGCAGTTCTTTTTGTAAAGGCACGTCTCATCGAGAGACATGACGTTAATTCAAATGTTAACTAGCCAATCAAAAGTTTAACAATAAATGAATTTATGAAACTTCAGTTATTTAAACTTCTCTTCACTTTTATGGTCAGACAAAAATATGGAGTCCCACTAGGACCATACAGACATAGCATAGGATTCCGTATAGCATTGACTATACGTTCTGGGAAAGCGTGCCACTGCATGATTTCACCTTCCTCAGTCTTACGCTTTTACTCCAAATTTTTTTATGATTTGTTTTCTACGCGAGTGTATGTTCCATTTACCTCTGTTCTGTCCTAAAAGAGTTTCACTCAGAAAGTGTACCAGTGTGAATCTATGGAGTTGTTACCGCCCAATTTAATAGTGATAAAAATCTTTGGCCCCATACGATATGTAGATAAATCAAAGACTCCAACAGTATCATAAATAAGCCATTCGTCCGATACGGCAGGTAAGCTGTTCCCAGAGGAGATAGACGTGTGCACTATATTGAGCTGAAAAATTGTCCCCCATAATAAAATAGTACACCTACCAGCACTGACGTAACCAGGACCATTTAATGTTCTCTTTTATCTAAGTGGGGCACTGGGTGTGCCATTTCCACTCTTATATCATTTCAACACTATTGGATCATGCCACTTCTCAGCAGGCTTTATCAGAGCCCTAGCCCGTTTTCAGTGAAAATCTTTTGAAAAGGTAATGTTATATTACATCCCTCTTGTTCACAAAAACAGAAAAAAAAAACAAAAAAGTCGGTACAGTGTTTATAATCATAGCGCTTTCTGTATATAATATTTGTAAAAAAAAAAAGTCTGAATGTAATTTTCCATCTAAAGCCCTCTGGCTTTTACCCACCCTCTTAACTTGGATTTGGGGAAGAAATAATCCCAAATAGTTAACTGATAAATGAAAACTTTGAACTTTGAACCTTAGGTAGAGGGACTACGCGGGTTGAAGTTTTCCAACCCTTCTGCTGTGTGTGTGTGTTTTTAATTTGTGAAAAAAAGGAAAAACACTCAGATAGGACAAGACCTCAGGAACTAGTACCACTACTCTACCCTCCAAATGCAGTTGCCGATCTGGGTACTCGAACTCATTGTCCACAAGCTTGTCCATATGCTATAATATCCAAAAACATGCAATCCAACTGCTACAGATTACAGTTCTATCTTCGAAAGAAAAACAAGGAAAAGAACATATATTCCCGCATCAATCAGATCATATAACGACAAAGAGAATTTGATCCTTTGGATTAACTTAATTGATAAATAAATGAATGAGAGGGAATGTGAAAATTTTGGAATCCGAGAAGGCCAGCTACCAAAAGTAAATATCACGCTTCTTCATCTAAGAAGCCAAATGAAACGTAAAGCGCCAATTGCTTCCAGCGAAAATGAACTAAAGAAATGCGAAATTTTATGATCCACGCGCGTGTTGCGTGTGATATGAAGAAAACGGATTTAACGCCAAACTTCAGAGCTTTATGGCAGAAATTATTCCATTTCCGAGCCATTTTTTTTATATGTATGCATGTACGTTTTGGTCTTGTGGAAATCCCAAAAAAATAGAGTTTTTACCTCTGTTTATTGAACATAGAAAAATCAGGCCTGCTTGGTTGTAGACTTACAGTTCATCGCTGGCTTTAGAAGTGAAATTATGGAAATTACGCAACCGTTATTTGCCACAATTTGTATTTCTGTACAATAGCCATTTTTAGAATCAGAGAAGCTAATTTTTATTATTTCTTTAAATCGAGTCGTTTTCGCATAATTTTCTTCTTTTTTTTTTTTTGAATTTTTCGGAACAGATCACCAGACGCCAGCACAGAAGACGAAGACGATCGGTGAAATAATAGGATTAGAAAACTACATAAAATCCAGTATAAATCTTTGAAAATCTATCCAAATAGTAAGATCAAGATCATACCAAAATCACGAAGAGTAGTCACCGGACGAGACGGTGACCACTGGGACTTGAGACCGGAGATCGGACCGCCAGCGTGGAAGACGGCCTTGTCGTCGACAGGCGACGGAATCACAAGCTTATCAGTCTTAGAGACGACCGATAGTCTGAACTGCTTCTTGCTCGAATCCGAAGATTCTTTACGAACTGAAACACAAGCCCCCATTTATGAGTCAAAAGCTCTCTCCATTCTGCATAAACATCCACTTGAGAGAGAGAATAAAGAAGAAGCAGAGGAGAACAACTTTTACTGGCGTTATGCTTCAACTACTCGAAAATTCTCGCAAAGAAAATCTAAGAGAGAGAGAGAGAGAGAGAGATTAAGCTTGAAAGCGAAGTTGTTGCATTCACAATAGTGCGGGTCCCAACGGAAAGCAATGCTAATACTTACTTCTCGATAGCGGTTCGTTTCAGATCTGGCCGTGAAAGCGGAAAATGACGGAAAAAGCTGTCTCTGAAAGTTAAAAAACAAACCTCGCGTGGCTGCGTTTTCATGTGGTCAGCGTTGGCGGAGTGGTCAGTTTCTCGGCCTTCTGTTTGGCTGCCGAGAAAGTTCAAAGCGTATATATATATATATATATTGGAGACGAGATTGCGCATGGTTTCCGCTCACCTCAGTTGGAAAAGCTACTGTGAGGATGACGATGCAGCAACAGCGGATTGCTTGTAGACCAGACGGATCATGGACGAAAGTCACGAAACGAATTCAATTGCAAATTCTTCGATTTTCCACCGTCGGATCTCAGGGGGAAGAAAGTAAGTTTAGCCAATCATGCATTCAATCCCATTCAATTCAATTTCTCAACAACAATATTATAATAATGACGTCTTAACAATACCCTCTCGTTCTTCTCAACCTAGTGGCATTGGTTCGAGGTATTGGAAGGATCACTTTAGTTGCAAGTAAAATTTATTAAGCTTAAATTTGTTAAAACGATTAAAATATATCTATATTAAGATAAGATTAAAATACTTTACAGATTAAAATATGAAATAGTTAAGATAAATTTAAAAATTATTTTAAAATTTTTAACAAATTATTTGTTAAATTTTTTAAAATACACTAGAGAATATATATGTTATTTTTCTTATTCGTAAAGTCTAACATAAATTTATTTTAACAGTAGAAGAGGTAAGTTTATCTGAAAAATTTTAAATAAAAAGTTACGTGATTTTTTTTATAAAGGTCTTCAGATAAATTTAACAAATACAATGAAAAATATGAAAATACTTTTGTCTGGAATATTTTCTATATCTCACTTTTTCGATCAATATCTCAGTTAACAGACACTAATTAAACGGGAAGAGAAAAAAATTTCACAATGAAAATAAAGGTTACAAGATAGAGATGGCAGCTACAAAAACCAGTGCTACACCTAGCAAATATACATGTATGTATATATATATATATACACACATGAAAAAAAAAATACACTGAGAAAAAGAGGTTGCAACTGCCCTCAACTACCTAAATTTGGGTCACACCTAATGTATAGTAAATCTCCACCTTGACATGAATTTTGTAATATCTCGAGAGCCCAAAATCAAGTCTAAGAAAGGACTCTAGAGAAGTTAGTATATATATCGATGATAATAAGAAAAAAGAAACAACACCAGCTAAATATTTTTTGGGCTGAATGTGAATAAAAAACTCCTGAATTAAGTGTGCTTGAGTTAAAGTAGCTCAAGGATGGATGATTCCTGAAAAATTCGTGTAGGCCTATCAGGGTAAGTTGATCTGGTCATTCATATCGTTCGATGCAGAATATTACAAATTTCAAATAAGAAAAAGATGTTTTGATCATCAATAACTCTCCCCATCTTCCAACAAAATCACAAAGAGTTAATCTCAATAATGAACAACAAAGAAAGATCGAGTAGCGATAATGGCATGATCTTAGTGATGGATTAAGCTAAGATATAGTGGCTTAGTAGACGCCCTAAGCTACAGTGGGATAACAAATAACAGTAGTAACACTACTAAGTGATGCATTGTACCTTTAACAATGTTGCCTTCACTTGAATTATATGGTTTACTCTTTTAGTAAGTTTCATGTCTCTTATTTTTGTTTATTTTTATAACTTAAAACACTTTCTTTTGATGTGTTCTTTCTTCTTACAATAGTTATAGGTTTTATCTCAATTTTTAGATTTTGATCTACCTTTTCCTTTGTCACCAAATTTTCTCTCTTGTGTCCTTCTTTTAAGAAAAAAATCCTCTACTTGAGCCCCTGAATTGCATGTTAGTTAATTATCAATTTTTTCCTTTGAGAACAAAATATCATAAACTTCATCTAAAATAAGAGTATCACAACTATATAGTATAATATCTCTAAAAGTTGCATATGAAACAAACAAAGAACACAATAGAATTAATCATAAATTTTCTTCATCATATTTAGCCTCCATCTCTCTAAATCATAAGTAATTTCTTTATTGTTAAATAGTCATCAATAGCCGTACCTTCTGGCATACAATAAGAATATAATCGTTACTTTAGATGCAATTTGTTGGTTAGACTTTTATCCATATGTAACTATTCCAATTTTAACCATAATGTAGCATCAATTTTCTCCTTCAAAACATCTTGCAAAATTTGATATAATAAATGCAAATAAATCTAAGACAAATCTTTGCGATCTTTACATTGTTTTTCTTCATCATTCCATGACTAAGGCATCTTAGCAAAATCTTAACAATGTATCGTCCAACTCCATTGGTGAAAGAACTACCCATATCTTAACTTACTAGTCTAACAAAAGAATATCATATTTCAAAGTTGACATTAGAGTAAAGGAACAAATCAGAGATGCAACATGATGACATAGGAGAGTGAACTTCTTGTCAACATCAATGACCACAAAGACAAAAGGTGTTGGCAATTGTAAAGGCAAAAGGCGTCATCGGTATACTACTTTTCGGAGGTAAAGAGTGCTTGGCTCCTAGAATGGAACGAGAGTTGGTTTCTGATTATGGAAGAGAAAATGAGAGGAGAAAATAAAAGATCAAATTTGAGACTTTGATATTAGGTTAATGGAACCATAGACACATCCACAACATAACAAAATACATGGACAACACAATCAACACAATGATTTACGTGAAAAACTCCAAAATCGGAGAAAAAAACACAAGCAAAGAAGAAGAATTCACTATGAAAATGGACATTACAAGGCAAAGATGGAGAACACAAAAAATAGTTCTACACCTAGCAAATATACATGTATGTGTAAATATATACATGAAAAGAAAATGGGCTGAGAAACAAAGGCTTCAATTGCTTGAATTGGGGTTATACTCAAGTAATATTTGTTAATCAAGATATAGACTAAAAAATGTAAGAAATAGAAAATATTCCATATTTTTGTCCTTTTTAATGTGTTTGTTAAATTTATCTGATAATTCTTGAAAAAGAAGTCACGTGACTTATTATCTGGGTTCTTCTAGTGCATTTTACAAAATTTAACAAATAATTTGATAAAAATCTTAAAATGCTTTACAGACTTATCTTAACAATTTCATATCTTGATCTGAAAAGTATTCTAATATCATTTTAATATAATTTTACCTTACTCGTTTTAACAATTGCTATCATTTACATCATATTCATTTCCACTTCACTTCATTAGTAATACCTTTCTCAAACAAGAAAGAACCTTCTTCTATCTCTGTCTTATTTTATCCCTCACCCAAAAGTACCAAATTCCACAAGAACCCACAAACTTTTCAATTGCACATTAGATAATTCTTGACACAATAGTTCATAAATTACATATACCAAAGAAATTAACCAACCAATGGACAATAAGCCCACTGCTTAATAAGTCATTATATATGATAACCATTTACCTCTACTAGTAACCCTTCTACCATTTTCCATGGTTGGTAGATAGCTATTGTTGGTCTATCACAATGTGATATTATCATGGCTAGTAACCCACAATTTATGGCTAGGGAAGTCTAAATAACCATCATAACAAATTGACAATTATGTTCCTGCCCATTTCTTTAACACGATTTTTTGTTAAGAATTCTAGCCATAATTAATGTTTATCCATTAAGAACATCCAAGACTTTTTAATCTCTTAAATTACATCATAATTTACTATTAATTTATAATTTTTTATTCACATCACATGATTCAACCACATATATATATATATATATATTATTGACTTATTTCGCCAACAAATCCAAGCAGATACCCTAATCTAATAATATCTATTATTATATAGATGATGCACTTAGGTGGGTTATTTTTTTTATAAGTATTAGTAGTACATTCATCTTGTAATCATCGTTTTTACACAGTTTCTCATCACTTGTATTCTCGATTTCGGTATAAAAGATAAATCATGAAAATTTTACCTCCCAAGATAATAAATTAAACCCATAATCTATTAATATAAACTTTAATTTATTATGATGTAATCACTTAATCTATACCCTAAAAACAATGTTACCTTTTATCTTTTTGTCTTTGAGTTGGAGAGCTTTGAAGCCCATGCAAATCTAGTAGGCGGCCGCGGCCGACATGATATATATATGTATATATATATAAGCTGCATAATTCTCCAGTCTTAGCCAAATAACATGAATAATACATGTGGATGTGACGCGTCCTTCGTGGCAAGTTGGGTTGCCTTAAATTAAAACTAGTGGTGTGGTCTTCCATGGCATGTGAATGAGATATTTTATATATATAATGACTCATTCGATGGTCGGTGATTTTAGCTGCCAAATTTAGATTCTATCTTTTAATTTTATCCACCTCTTGAAGTATTTCACTTTGGGCTTAATTTTAATTTCAAATTATCGTTAATAGTGTTACATTTTTATTTTTGATTAATTATAATATGATAAGATAAAGTGACAAATATTCATCAACATTATTATCATATTAGTCTCCGTTCTCTATTTCCCTCTTGTCTTTCTTCTCGGGAAGAATAGTAGCCATGTGATAGTCCCTTTCGTCGTTTGTTAGGAAAATGACTACCATAGTCTTGTCTTTTTCTTTGAATTTACTTTTTCATCTTTTTTCATTATTTTTTTTCTTATTCTTCTTTCTTGTTTTTACACTTAGGGGCAAAGTCAAAAAAAAAATTCGGTGCAAACGAAACTTAAGTAAAAATTTTGGGGGAAAAAGATGATTCAAACGAAGAAAGAGGGAAAGAGGAAATTCGGGGGTGAGATTTGAAATTGGATTATCAGATTTTATAATTTTAATTTATTAATTAACTTTTTTATAATTAAAGTAGTTGAATTTAGATAAAAATTCAGTTCAACATAAATAAGGATTATTAAAAATTTTATGCCAATGTAAGTCTCAATGAATGGCGGGTCAAGGCCCAATGAGAGCCAACAACCATGTCTAAAATCACTATTGGTTTGGCCATCACAGTCCAAAAAGGCCAAAATTGAAATTAAGCTGCTTGTGTGACAACTATGTAGGTGAATATTTATTACCTCAATTTATCACCTTAATAATTAATAATAAAAAATAATGATGTTTTTATCTTATAATAATTATTTAAAATAAAAAAATTATATTTAAATACTATTATTTAGATCTTTTTATTTCATAACAATTGATGTCGGGCGATTTATAAATTTTCGAGAGACTCTCACAAAAGTATGATGAGAGATTCTCGAGTGAAATCACTCGATTTCGATGTTAGTTACCTGGAATAGAGAATCTCTCGAACTTCATAATTTAATGATTTCAAGTCAATCATTTGATTATTTGGTAGTCATGTGACTTATTTGAAAAAAATTCTTCTTCTCACAAACTTTTCAACCCTTTTTTGCCGACTTAAACCCACCTTTTTGTACACAACGAAAGTGCAATGCGTGTGAGCATAATGTGATTTAAAATTAATAAATAAAACTATATAATTTACGTCCAGGGTGGCAATTGAGTGGTCAGCGCCCTAAATTTGTTTCCACGTGGGTACTAATTTAATTAAAGGCTTTTATATATTTTAAAATTTGATCTTCCATGATAGAGTTAATATATGAGATTCATATGAAATTAATGTGAATTAGAGGTTAATATTTGATAATCAAACTAAATTATTGGGGTTTATATGTAAAAGAGTCAAAATTTTAGAAACAAATTAATGATAATTTCACAGATAACTTAAAAATTAGTGGAGCCTTTTGTAAAATAACCATATATTTCTTCAATTAAAATCTAAAATATTAATATTAAAATACAAACTGATAAAAAAAACTTCAAACATGATATGAGATAAAATAATGGTTATACCAAAATAATTGACTCATGACTTTTGAAGAAGGTCTTGGGATTAATTTTCACGTGATTTGTAGTATTATAGTTGTATTCTTCTTAGGTTTCTTTTACTTTTGAGATAGTCATAGCTATTCTCCGGCTTGAAACTATTCTTCCTATAAAAGAAGGGTGGGGCCTAGTCTCTCAGTAGATTTTCTAACGTTCAAGTCAATCACTATATTCAGGAATGACACGGTAATAATATAATAAATGTCATACACGGCTAGAGGTGTCAAACTGCATAATGAGGTTGGGTTTGGATCGAGTCATTATCAGGTCACTCGCAATATATTAAGGCTCAATTCTAACATGATGTGATAACTTCTTGGTTCAAAAACTCTCAATCTTATACATTTTAATTAAGGTAGCGTTTGTTAAAATAAGCAAGATAAAGGAGTATCAAAATAAATCCGGAATGATTTTCGGACGAAGATATGGAATGATCCAGATAAAGTTGGGAAGCATTTCAATATTTTTATCAAACTATTTGTTAAATTCTTTGGAATGCATTAAAGGATACAGACGTCATTTTTTTCTTATATGTAGGGATCAATATATGCTTATCTTGAGGGAAATAAGAGATATGCATATCTTGAAAAATCAATATAAGAGGTCATTATAAAAAAATCTTCAAACATGATATGAGATAAAATAATAGTTGCACCAAAATAATTGACTCGTGACTTATGAAGAAGGTCTTGGGATTAATTTCCACATGATTTGTAGTATTATAATTGTATTCTTTTTAGGTTTCTTTCTGTAACATCCCGTTCGAGCGATAGGAAGAACCAGAACAACTTACCCTGATGGGCCTACACGAACTTCCCAGGGGGTCACCCATCCCTGGATTACCCCAGATCAAGCACGCTTAACTTGGGAGTTCTTTGCCAACATTCAGCTCAAAAGGTATCCAGCTGGTGTTGTTTCCTTCCTTACACTATCCTCGATATATACTAACTTCTCTGGGCTCTCGGGGTATTACATTCTCCCCCCCTTGAGCACATGACGTCCTCGTCATGCGACCTTACAACCGGTCCCAGATCTCCCCCCGATGCATGGCCGATGTGGGATTCGCCTAAGGTGCCTACACGCACCCCCCCTCGGGGACTCAGCGTCCTCGCTGAGGTTTGCCCCACCACCGCGCTCAGAGGCTTGGGGGTCGGCTCTGATACCATTTGTAACATCCCGTTCGAGCGATAGGAAGAACCAGAACAACTTACCCTGATGGGCCTACACGAACTTCCCAGGGGGTCACCCATCCCTGGATTACCCCAGATCAAGCACGCTTAACTTGGGAGTTCTTTGCCAACATTCAGCTCAAAAGGTATCCAGCTGGTGTTGTTTCCTTCCTTACACTATCCTCGATATATACTAACTTCTCTGGGCTCTCGGGGTATTACACTTTCAATTTTGAGATAGTCGTAGCAACCCTCCAGTCTGAGACTATTCTTCCTATAAAATGAGGGTGGGGCCTAATCTCTCAGTAGATTTTCCAACGTTCAAGTCAATCACTATATTCAGGAATGACACGGTAATAATATAATAAATGTCATACACAGCTAGAGGTGTCAAATTGCGTAATGAAGTCGAGTTTGGATCAAGTCATTATCAGGTCACTCGCAATATATTAAGGCTCAATTCTAACATGACGTGTTAATTTCCTAGGTCAAAAACTCTCAATCTTATACGTTTTAACTAAGGTAGCGTTTGTTAAAATAAGCGAGATAAAGGAGTATCAAGATAAATGCACTAGAAGAACATGGCTAAGGGTGTCAAACCAGATAATGAAGTCGAGTTTGGATCAAATCATTATCAAGTCACTTGCGATATATTAAGACTCAATTCTAACTTGATTTGCTAATTTCTTGGGTCAAAAACCCTCAACCCTAGACATTCTAACTAAATAGGTAAACATGTTAAAATGTTAAATACTTAGTTAAGGCTAACATGTACAATTTAGGCTGACCTATTAAATTATTTAAATACTTATTTAAATTTAAATAGTATTTAAAATATTAAAACTAAAAATAAAATAAAGTAACTCACAAATTACTAATTAAGTGATTAGTTTAATTCTGATTCTTCTGAACAATCCAAAATAGTCGAGACATAAACCAAGAATACATCCATCATCCATAATACAACTTGAAAAATAATCAAAATTATGTCTTGTTACTCGGCCAATTCCATATTTTCTCGAATTCACCTACTATTATCCCAAACCCAATAAACCCTTATTGAGTTAAGCCAATAACGACCCAAACTCACTAATTTTGTGTCAATTTCGTGGGTCGGACATTCTATTGACAACTCTATACATGATTTTTGACAAACTACACTTTTATTTAGGTAGACTAAAAAATCTGCATAAGTCAAGATAATGCCACATGAATAGTCAAATTTAATCCCCTAACATAGTATTTCTTAAAATGAGTAAGATGTGATTGTATCAAGATAATATTGGAATGCTTTCCAAACCAAAATATGAAATAATTAAGATAAAACTAGGAAACATTTCAAGATTTTTATCAAACTGTTTACTAAATTTTTTAGAATGCACTAAATGACATATGCGTCATTTTTTTTTATCCATAAAATCTAAAATAAGTTTATCTGGACAGAGCAGAGAGAAATTTATCTGAAAAATTTTAGATAAGAAATTACGTGATTTCTTTTTGAAATATTATTAAATAAATTTAGCAAACCCATTAAAAATAACAAAAAAATCTGAAATAATTTTTATATTTTAATTTTTAATTTATATTTTAATTAGCAAATATTATTACCTAAATAAATTAGATAAATTAACTATAGGTGAGAGTTGAACCCAAGCCTCTTTGCTAATCCTTGTTGAGATAACATTGAGCCAAATTTTTAAATGACCCAACTCTTCCGGCCGGCTGTATAAAGTGGCTTGGAAGGAACTTGAAATCAAATTAAATCTAAGTTAGTATCCATCACCAATGACAATGACCTCAAAATGAAGCAGCATCACAAGCTTAGGGATTAATAATAATCAGTATAAACAAAGAAAATGTAATTAAGACAAAACCACCATTACGTGTGATCCTGTTGATTCTCAGGTTGTGCTTTCCCTTTCCCCAAATCAAATAATAATTGAGTACATGCATGTTGTTTCTTTTTAATTAAAATTTAATATATTATCATTACTAAATTTTATTTTATTTTATATAATTAAAGACCGATAAATTAATTTATCGCTATTTGTTAGTAAACCCGATTAGTCAAAAAAACAATTATGGATCGCTATACTAAGAGTCAGAAAAAATTCAAACAATTATCAAGTATTAATCATCGCTTAAAGCGTCCTTAGATAATGTGAGAATTATCTCATGACTCACATGATAATTAATAGAAAATATCTCATCAGTGAGACAAAGTCTCCACTTGCGATTTACCTCCTCTGTTAAAATTGAGGGTACAAGTGGCGAGAGATTACGTAAGAACAGTAATCCCAAGAAAATATCTTATCGGATAAATCAATAATAATTATTTAATATATTACAATATAATCAATCAAATCTAATATCAGATATGATTGTGCTAATTTGGTGAGATAATTAAAAGATTTAATAAGATAATTAATTCTTTATATATTTTATTTAGTTTAGAAGATATAGAGAATAACTCATAAAAAATCTTGACGGGAGACTATTTTTACTATCATAAATAAGGGATTTGATCATCTTCTTCATCTAACACAGAAAAATAATTATAATTTTATTGTATATCCATCACTACGATTGAAGTGAAGGGAGAGAAATCAAATTTCAAGTATTTTGTCATCAATCGATAGTTCTCTTTACGATTTAATTTTTGATAGATCCAAATACACATTTAATTATTAATTTACGTGAATTACATGAATTTCTTAGATTTATGAATATAATATATAATTATATATTATGATTGCACATACAATATTATAACTTACAAACACATTCATAATCTAAAATTTAAAATATGGTGCCTCCTAAGATACTGTAAAAAATATTTATATATTATTTCTATCAATAATTCAATGTATTATTGAACAGCACAATGGCGGAGAGGGGACCACTTTTGGAGTTTCAGTTGACGTTTTAATGAGCAATTTGAGAGAAGGAGACATTAATATACAAACAATGGTTGATATGATGATGCCAGCACCCTTCCTTAAAGCCTGTCAATGGCTTCATCATTGTCTCCTCCTCCGTGGATGAATGACTTGTTTTGTTGTCGACTTCTCATTGGCTACCCCAAATGCAACTATCTACAAGGACAAAGTTTGTGAGGATGTGAATGTGACAAAAATATTTTACAAAATATTATTATTTTTTTTTTGTATTTTTAAATTTAAAATATTTTTTTTAAAAAACTGCACTAAACTAATACGAATGTGATAATAGTATTTGAAATTGATTACCACAAGTCTATCTTAATGCGAGTACCTATAAGAATAAGTGAGGTTTGTTGTTACGATATAGTCTTCGACTAAGAACATTATGAATTTTATAGTTTATCTTAAGGGTTCTATATTTTTGTATAGGTGAGGTGGGGTAAGGTATTTAGAGTTATCATTATCGAGATTTTTATGATAGTGCATGGTAGGCGCCAAATGATGATAGTATTGGGGATTGCTTCCTACAACTCTATTTTAATGCGAACACCTACAAGAATAGAAAGAGTTTGTCTTTCGATATGGTCTACAATGTTTAACTCAGTATAATAAATATGTATAAACGTTATGAATTTGTGACTTATTTGTGGATCTTCCTTACCTTTATACAGGCAAGGTTGACTAAAATGCTCAGAGTTATCATGTATGAGGTTCTCTTGCTTGATTATCTTGACTTTGAGTCAAATGTTTTAGACTAAATAAAGATAGAATTGAATTTTTTATATATGAAGTAAGTTGGGATATCGGAAATTTTTATCATTACTTTCGTGCTCGGTTATCTTGAATTAAATAAAGAGTTTATCGAACCAAATAGAAATAATGTCAATTCCAGAATTTTTAAAAATAATATGAGCTACATATGAATTGAGATATTCGAAGTTTATCTATAATATTCCCATGCTACTTTATTTCTCGTCCAAATAAAAATAAACACTAAGTTTGGATTTTTCGAAATGAGAATCCAAGAATTAGAGATTAGTAGTCATCATTTAAAATTAAAATAGACGATGAGACACATGCCATCTTTCTATTACTTATCAATAAGAATATGTGATTAAATGAGACTAGTCAATCTTTTAGGAGTAGCTTAGTAATTTTCTTTTTTTTAAGTTTTTCGCCGTCAAAATTGACTGTTCATTTTATTCAAGTTGTAGTTAGGCTACTACGTGTTTTAATATTTACCCTAAAATATGTTTTTTCTAAATTAAAATATACTACCTTAGAAAAAGTTATAGTAATATTTAAGATTTAAAAGTTAAAATATGACAAAATATAATATTTTTAAATTTCTTTGAGTTTCCTTATTGATGATAGTATTTTTAATTTAGAAAATATGTGATACACTTGAAAATAATACACGAAAGACAACTTTGTATTAGAGATTGCTGAAATTCTCTCTATTACTTTCGTACTCAATTATCTTGAATTAACAGAGAGTTTATCAAATCAAATAAAGATAATGTCAATTTCAAATTTTTCAGAGAGCCAAATATGAACTAAGATTTTTTTTACAAAAAATTAGCTCAAGAATCCAAAATTCAAAGTCTTACTATCATCGACAATGTTTTCTTTATAAATATATTAGTGACATCATCAAAGTGCCTAATGAATGAAAAAGAATCATCGTCAAATTACCCTTTATTATAATTTTAAAATAATAATTAAAAAAATTGAACTTCCAAGTAACAGTGAGTGATCTCAAGTTAGAAATGAAGCGAATCAATAATTTCTTTCATTCTGATTAGGAAAAAAAAAAGAAGAAAGAAAGAAAGAAGGAATAATGGAAATTAGTTTCAACATATGGCCACGTTACGTACGTATCAGTACTGATCGGGCCCAAGTCTTTTGGGCTCTCTTGAAACATAACTGGGCCTAATAAAAGCCCAAGTACGAGAAACTATATCTCCTATATATCAATCAATCATGAGACATCACGTTACGAAAACCTCGTGCCAGCAAGGTGTGTGAAGCCGCGGTTTTCCCGAAAACATTAACAGATACCATTAACAGATATCAATCGAATGGCGGCGCCGGGGGGAAATCATTAATGATAAACGTGTCAATTGATTAGCTGCATGCATGGCCCGCCACCACCATCATCATCATCTCTTTTTTAATCTTATCTTATAAAAAGGTCCCTACCGACCACCCACTTGTCCCAATTAATGTCATCTTATCATCATGCAATACAAGTCAAAAGACATATTATATATATATATATATAGTGAAATGTTAACGTTGCCCTATCGTGGGTCTCATTTGTGTGTTCATGCATAGTATCATAATATTTGTTTTACGTAATTAATATAATATTTGTTTAACGTAATTAATTTGAGAGTAAGTAGCTCGTATCGGGTATAATGTTTGTTGAAAAATTCTTGAAAGTCAGATAAGTTGATAAATAGACTTACAAAATGAGGTTATAAGACTAAAATGTTATCACTCATATTGTATTGTATTTTTTTTAATGCAATGTGGGTGAGGGTATTTTAATCTTTTAACTTTCATTCTGTAAGCCTGTCTGTCAATCTATCTGGCCATGTAAAAGAACTCTTGTTTGTTTGTAAAATCATGCTATTTGTACATTATTTATGTACATTTTAAACTACACAATATACATAAATGACATAAATACCTCTTATCTCATTGCATCTTAACGCCTTGAGTGAAGGCAGTTTAGACATTAGAACATCATTATGTAATCCAAGATGTACACCATGATGTATCAATAGTATTTTTCTTGAATTATTATGTAGTATTTATTAATTAAGATATAAATTAAAAAATAAAATATGAAAACATCTCCAACTTTTGTCATTTTTAATATATTTGTTAAATTTATCTGATAACCCTTAAAAAGAAATCACGTGACTTCTTATTTAGATTTTTACAAATATATTTATTTCTCTCCTCTTAATATAAACATATCTTGATTTTTAGAGATAAGAAAAAATTGATATTTATCCCTTCTAGTGCATTTTAAAAACTTTAGCAAATAATTTGATATAAAATTTAAAATACTTTCCAACCTTATTTTAATCATTACATATTTTGATTTAGAAAGTATTTTAATTTTATTTTGTACAACCTTATCACTTTAAAAAATATTAACTTAATATAAAAAAATTATATATATATAATTTGAAGGGGTATATTTTATATAATATAAAAGTCTTTATATAATAGTTATATATAATATACTTTTCATTGTCAATCATACTCTTTTATATTGTCCACTGTGCCATAAATTTCCCATGAAAAACACTTTGTTTAGTTTTTCAACACCGTCGTCTTATCATGGTCATTTATTATGATGTTAATTCTAATTTTAAAGTACAAATAATTAAGATTGTTATTGTTTGAATATAATAATAATATTTAGATTTATTTTTAAGTCTATAAGTTACTACAAGGACTAATACTCTCATAAAGTATAAAATGATCAAGATAAAATTGAAAAATATTCAAAAAAATTTATCAAATTATTTGTTAATTTTTTTATAATATATTAGAGGATTTATGCATCATTTTTTTTTATATGTAAGATTCAAGATATGCTTATCTGAAAGGGGAGAGAGATAAACATATCTGAAAAATACTAAATAAAAAGTCTCGTGAATTTTTTTCAATGGTTGTCAAATAAGTTTAACGAGCACATTAAAAATGACAAAAGTCTGATATGCTTTCTATATTTTGCATTTTTCGATTTATATCTTAATTAACAAAGACTACCTAAGAGAGATAGAACTTCTTACTAATATAGGATAAAGACACTTATCAAATAAATTTTATTTATTGAGAGATTTTGAGTAGATATCGAATGTAAAACTACACATTTTTTTGTGGAATACCCTATAACTGGTCACATAAGAGACTTGGTCAAAGGATGTTTTTTTTTACTCTCTCGCGAGGCAACTTAGAGGGCCAACGCAGAAAAAGTCTCCCAAAGACTTCTCCCTTGCCCGAGAGACTTTACCAGGTCTTTTAGCCTAGTTTTTTTTAGCTTTTTTTGTTTTTTTATTTTCTTATTTTATATTATTTTATTGATTATTTTTGTTCACTTTTTTTTATTACACAAATAAAAAATGTTACAATTAATGTCTTAGTAAATGATATGTTTAGTTCCATGACCAATTCCTAAGGGGAAAGAGTTTATATAGGGTTAGTAAAGCGTAAGGAATATGACACGTGAATCCCCTAAGTCTAGTTTATAACATGGACATGGGCTTGTGCCCAACCCTCTTTTGTCTTCATGACTTAGATAATTTTGAATTCGACATTAAGTCTATTCTAAATTTAGGCTCAACTCTTCAACCCTTTAATATAAATATGAATATGGGTTGTTGGCTTATATTTTATCCCCTTGTATGGAACTTTCACATTTTTTTTTTTTTTGGAATTGGGATGCATCAATGAAGAGTCATCACAAGTATCAAATTTGGGTCTTCGAATAGTATTTTTGTAATTTGAATAGGAGTTTCAAATAGAACACGCCTAAAAGCATATTAAAATTGAGAAAAAGAGAAGCACGTAAATACCACACCTATATATTATTTGATATGTATGTGGACCAAGACGTAGTAAAATAAACATAAAGGAAGACCTAGAAGGAAATTTAGAGAAAAACCCATAGAAAGACAAGAAGTAGTAAAATCAACACAAGGGGAGACCTAGAAGGAAATTTAGAGGAAAACCCATGGAAAGACAAGAAGTAGTAAAATAAACATAAGGGGAGATGATTTTTAATATTCCTGAAAATGTTAAGTTGTGAATTTATATTCCCATATTTGGTACAACTTTTTTATAAAAAAGAATCTTTGAAAATAAGATTTTCATAAATAATTTTTAAGCGACTTTCTTACAAAAAGATTTTTATTGAGGGTTTGGGAATTCAAATTTTTTATTGACTTGGGAATGTTTTTAATAAAGAAAAAAACTAAAACACCCCTTACCCTTTTATAACCCCGTACAAACATATTATATATATGTAATATATTTATATTAAATATTATATATATATTAAAGTAGATATTCATACAAATATATATATTATGTATATATTATATGTATATAATATGCACATGCTATATATATACATAACATATAAAAAAATGACATTTTTTTTACTTTCTAAATTAAGATGTTGTGGGTCTTAATATTTTATATAATAGAAGGAATTTATCATTTTTAAACAAAAAATCAAAGAAAGGTAATTTTAAAAAAAGAACATAAATTTTCAAGAATGTTACATTTAAACCAAACATAAGAATATAAGATTATCAAAAAAGAATACTCAACATTTTTTTAGAATGTTTAAATCTAACCAAATATAGAATTACATAAATCCTAGGAATCAAAAATTTCCAAGAGCATTCCCATAAATTATGAATTTCAGGAATTTAAAATTTTCTCCCGTACCAAACGCATCCTAAAGAAAAACGATATGGGTCAAACGGATCCATTCAATGAATACATATCGATTCAATCACAAAACTCACGAAGAAATAAAACCCAAAAGTAAAAGATAAAACAAAAGGATCAAAAGAAAAGTTTCAAGCAAAAAAATCCTTAGAAACCCTCTTAGCCAAGAGGTCCTTGGAAATGTCTTGGTAGATCTCGCCAAAAAGATATCTGAGAGACCTTAAAGTCTCCAGAAGAGTTCCTCACAAGATATTTCTAGATTTTTCAATCACTTTATAGCCGGAGTGGGTGACGTGGCGCTGATGTGACTAATAATAAAAATATCATGCAATAATATTTTAATATAATATTATTATATATTGACACGTAGTACGTTCTGATTGGTTGTTATTGCATAATAATTTTTATTATTTTCATATTAGCAAAAAAATCTTATATGTGATCACATTGCAAAACTTTTTAAACTTCTGTGATCACATTGAAAATAATTAAAATTTAGTGATCAAAATGAAAAACACACTAAAGTTTAGTGATCTTTGGTGTAATTTACCACACAAACAAGACAACTACGAATCTCCCTTCATAAATCTCACAAAAGATAAGAATTATTCATAAGAGTGCAAATTCTAATTGATTTCAGAATATCAAGAATGTTTATCACAAACTGTGACGCCCCGTCCCCATTACCACGTGTCACCGTAACCCAGGATTACGTCAATAGGTCATACTCCGAAGGTCAATTATGCCCTAGCAACAGGGGGATAAAGATAACGTGGGCGCCCTGGGTGGGGTCCAGGCTTCATCGCCTCCGGCCATCGAGAACTCGAGGTCTAGGACTCATTTGCAGCGGAATGACACTCGAGTCTCGAATCTAACCTGTGCCTTATGAGCAGATTAATAAATTGCAATTAGGGTATAACATAATTTGCTCACATGAAGTACTCATTAAAAATAATAAGTCCAACTGGAAAATACAAGCTGCGTTCAGCACAACCACAAAATAATTACATGACAGACACAAATTACTAGGTTGCATTCCCGTCATGGGTTGCCATTCCCATCATTCAGCTGGTCTTTGGCATACATCGCCTTCCCTTTACCAGACCCCGAGCTATCTGTGCGGTTAGTGGGAATGAAAATGTGAGTCCTAGGACTCAGTAAAGGTAATATGCACTGCAGTAAATTATTCAGCATGACATTATAGATAAATATGAAGTGCAACATGCATGCAAGCCTGTCCACCGCACCTATCTCAGGCTTTAGGTGGCCCCTAGTGGTTCCATTTATGACCCCGTCCTAGGACCCTCACGGTCAACAATCAACTGCCTCATGCCTAGACACTTCCTCAATATCTTATGCAAGCCATGACAAAAGAAATTTACATACAGAGCATATTAACCCTTACCTCGAGATACATGTCGCCTGATAGTTTGTACCGTTGACGCACTCAATTCCCTTAACAAAAATATTTTCAAAGCAAGGTTAACTCATAATTAAATTTATTAACTATCGAATCTACAAAGTTATTAACTAATTAACTAATTTAAACATTGTCTGTTATTAATTAATTTAACTAACTAACTAATAATTAAACTAACTAATTAGAATAGACTTTAACTTAATCAAATACACCACCTTACTAATCAATTCATCAATTAACAAACAATAGAATAGATTTAAAATTAAGCATACTTTACTGCTCTACTTCTCCTCAAATTGCCGTTCACTTCTCCTTTGGACAATATCATTGATATTCTTTACAAGTTCCTAGGGCAATTGCATCAAAATGTGAAGTGAATTTGGGTTGTGGCAGACAAAAATCAATAGGCAAAACAGAAGGCAGCGCATGGCTGCCACTTAGAGTGGCCAGGAAGGCTACGCGCGCCTACGCATTGGGCGCTGTTTAGCGCCTGGCTGGGAATTAAGCCTTTCTTTTGCGCCTGCAAGGGTTTGATCGCTCGCCTCTCACGTGCACACGAGCACTTCAGCCACTTGGTCCAACCACTCCTTACTTCATATTACCCCCATTTTATTTTTAAGGTGAGTTTTTCTCTAATTTTCAATATTTCTATAATTACTTCTAAGTGAAATAATTAATTACTTTAATTTTTCATTTCCTCGAAACACTATAAATAAATATTTTTTCCAAAACTTTCAAATATTTCATAATAACCTCAACCAAACTATTATTTATTTTTCAAAATTTTGGATTTACAAAAATTTGGGACGTTACACAAACCCTCAACCTCTCCCATGAGTAAGTGAGTTATATTAAAAAAAAAAAAATACATCTCTAATACTAATTCAAAAGCTCTGTAAATCCTTCAATATTATCAAAAATATGACTTAGTGCAAAAAAATACATTGAAC
Organism: Diospyros lotus; assembly: GCF_014633365.1. Lineage (NCBI taxonomy): Eukaryota > Viridiplantae > Streptophyta > Magnoliopsida > Ericales > Ebenaceae > Diospyros > Diospyros lotus. Next base: position 39,260,499 of record NC_068341.1, on the reverse strand, counting down.
TTTTTGATCATTTTCTTTCTTACAGAATTTTGACAGTTAAAAAATAAATTTTTTAATAAATAAATTATATTATTATATTCAGACAACTATTTTATTAATATTAATATTATTGTTCAAACATCTTAGACCTCGTGATTCCACCGACGCAAAGATACAAACTTAATAAATTATTTAGAATACATTTAACTACAAGTCACTCATTATATATACTTATATTTCTTTTTAACTTCTTATTATTCTCATAACTTAAATCGACGGCAAATGACAAATTTGAAAGAATGGACTTTTATTTTGTATTAAAAGAATGCCTTTACAAATAGAAACCAAAAATAGAAATTACGGCAAACAAGTAGTACGGCCACCGCCCACCGTTTGACTCCTTATATGTATGAGAGATCCGACCGTTGCGCGTACCGAACGCCATAATTCAAGACATCATAGCCCTAAACTCCTCAAAACTAAGGACGCCGTCGCCATTGATGTCGAAGCAGGAGATCATGAGCCTACACTCCTCGATGCTCTTCTTCTCCCCGAGCCGACGGAGCGTCCTCCTCAAGCTCTTCGCAGTAATGCAGCCGCTCCCACCCATTTCCTCGTACATTCTGAAAGCTTCTCGAAGGTCCTTGGCCTTCTCCTCCTCCTCTCCCCCTTCCATCAACTTCAGGAAGTCCTTCATCCCCAGCTCCCCGTCGCCGTCCGCGTCCATCGCCGCCACCGCCTCCTCCGCGTCCGCCTCCGTCAGCTCCACCCCCAGCGTCGCCACGCACTGTCGCAGCTCCGCCGCCGATATCTTCCCGTCCCCGTTCTCGTCGAAGCGCTTGAACACACGCTCGTACTCCCCGCCCTTTTCCATTGAGCTCCGCTCATCATCAATTCCCATCGCCAATGAATTCACTCTTGTATGTGTATATATATATATATATATATAGAAGATGAAGAAGATTCAAAGGTTAATCGAGTCAAAAACAATAGAGGGTATATATAAATACTACCAGAAAACGACAAGAATCGGGATATATATGGGCATATAAGAAGAAGACAAGAAATTAATCAAAAGGGAAAGACCTCTATATAAGAGAATAATTTTTGGGTTTATGTATAGATAGATGTATATATGTATGTATAGGTGGAGAGATTGAAGTGGAAATTAAGGAATGGATAACGAGAGACTGGCTGATTTGGTTTATATAGGGTGGGGATTCCGCGTTCCAAACGCGGAGGTGGACATGCCGACCGGGGGATGGTGGAAATGGAGGAAGCTGCGAGGGAGTTTCGTAATTAGATAAAAGTATGGGGGGGAAGTTGAAAGGGAAGACAAGAGAAGGGGGGGAGGGGATGGGGACGAGGCGACTTGGAAACGATACGCAAGCGGTGCCGTCAAGCCAGGAGGAGGAGGAAGCAGCCGGGAAGCCGCCCGCCCTTCAGTGGAAGGGCGTAGATGAATGATGACGTGCACCTTAGGCTGGATTCCAGAAGGATAACGGCGTCCTGTCCTGCCCTCTCAAACCGTCAAAACCGCCCTAACGACCGGAATTGGGTAAAACTGTTTTGACAAGTATTGGTATGAAAACAAATACAAAAATATTGCTTGACCATAAGGATAAATATAGGTTTACAGAATTCAATTAATAATAATGTGAATAAACTGAGGGCGGCCGAAGCCAGTTTTGAGGAGACAGTTGAGGAGTGAAAGCCTCTATGAATTGCTTATATTAGACTTATCAACAAAGGATGGAATATGTACCTATATATGAATATATATATATAACGGATAAGGTCAGTGTCCATTTAATTAAAATTAAATATTGAGGTTATGGTTGCGCAGTCTCCTTGAAGACCCTAAGTTGTGGAATATGAATTGGAATTCGGTCCAGCTCAGTCCTCTGTCAACCAGTCGATAGAGGCGCAACGCAAGGCTCTCAACACCCTTTTACTACGTTCTTTACAGCCTTTTTCCAATTTGGCTTTTTTCGGAGATTCCTACCTCCAAAATATATAACACTAACAGCTCATAACGAGTACCTTCAACTTCCAGATAAAAGTTTCATAGGCTCAGCAAAAACCAGCTGTTTGATTTTGTTACATTTTGAAGGTTTTGAATTGTGAGGAACATCTTTATTTTCTTCTTTTTATTTCATAAAAATTTTGCATACCCATACCATAAACAAAAATAATTATATAATTAAATCATAGCCAAATAGAAAATTTTTAAATAACTACAAACCCATTTATTTCAAATGACAATTTAAAAGGCAAATACTATTTAAAGAAAAATGCTATTAGTACACCTTTGTATATACCTTGAACTACATAAAGATGTACCAATGATAAAAAAATCCCTCATGAGGCGCGTGAGGTGCATATGAGATGAAGAGTATTTCAGTCATAATACTCCCTTATGTAGCTCAAAATATACAAAAGAGTTATACATCTAGCATGATTCCTATTTAAAATCTCTTTGTCCAAAACGCAAGCAAGCTTCGGGTTAATTGATCAAAATCTTCTAGAGGCCACAAAAATAAATGACAAAGATGGCTGTAAATCTATGTATAACATACAAGTATTTGAGCAATAAGAACCTTACAAAAGATCGGGACACAAGTAGAAATGATCAGCAATTCATGTATTCTAGTGAGAGAGAACGGCTTGTTAAGTTCCTGGGAGATCTAAGAGAAGAGCAGGCAATCACATGTCAAGTAGTGCAGTGTAAAGACTCTGGAAATTGTGCGCTTGAGAGAGATGATACCTACGCTATTACGAAACCATCATATGTGTACTTGTGATGTTAAAATTATTGATTCTTTTTGGCCCACGTCCTCTTTCACCCTGGTGAGATAGAGATACACTCACCTGGGGCTCCTAATCCCTGAAACTGTCGAGCTATTGCATGCTTCTAGTTTTTACCCAAAAAATAAAGAACTTACAGCCATGGAACTTGAGCTGTAAAGCCTTGAAATGAAGACTGAAGAGAGAGTTTGTACTTTCTGTAATATTTGAAATAGTCGGTCATAAGCCACAACTCAGCCTGCAGTGATCTCCTTTTCCTTCGCCTTGCACATATCGTCTGCTAACTTGATAAACTTTTTAGTCAATTCGTCAACCTAAGGAAATGTACAAGCATTAGAAACGAGCAACATCTTAGAAACACCAAAAGTGCCTCTTCCGATAGTTACTTATTAACTCACTTCTTTCTCCAGTCTTTTGGCTTCGTCTTTTGGGAAACTTGAACCTGCTTTCTTCGTCGAATCCAATGCCTGTACAACACAGTTTAAGTTTGCTCAGTTAGTTAAGCAATTAAGGCTTGTGATTGTTGCAGTTGATGTTCAAGTCTGTTAAGCAATGCCAACGTGGATCAGTAAATCAAATTAAAATATAATTTGCAACCAATTTTGTTACTTTTACCCTAGGTAGATGCCAGTAATATATTCATCCTTTATAAGATTTTAGCAGTTTAGTTTATAGATAAATGTTATGGTAGTCACTCAAAAAATGAAGAGAAATGGTGATTTAGAGATATTATATGGTCCTCTTTCCCTGAAATCTACAAAAATAAGCCAAAATATTGAAAAATAACAAGACATTCATTCCATCTAGTCACTACATTCATGACTAAGACTAACAAAAAAAAACACACACACACACACATTTATATATATCTTATGCAGAGGCGAGAGTGCATTCCTCTTTTAACTTTCCCCGACTCCATGGACCATAGTAACGGAATGGCAGCCTCCAGGCTCTGAGATTGCCATCCAGAATGTAAATTTGTGAGAAATTGCAATTTCTCTATTAAGCCACCACATTTACCAAAATGCAGAAATTCACAACTGGTGGTCAAGGTTGAAGGATTTAGATATTCATAAACATCATTTTAGAACTCTATTGTGAGGTTAAAATGAGAACAAATAATTCAAAGGAAATCTATGCCCACTGAGGCAACGGACTTGGGGATCCTCTAGGATGGACGATCAAGTGTTGTCAACCCCTTGACTTCTGAACATGCCTTTTGCAGCAACACGTGGCAGAAATGCCTTTAGTTTGGGTTCATTATTGGCATTTAGTGGTGTTCACTTCTTATTCAGTTTACTGCCCAAGGAATAATGGAACTCCATAAAAGCATACCTTGAATAGAGAAATAGCTCAAGCTGAAGAAATGAAAAAGAAAAAAGAAAAACATATTTTTCAGCTATACCTTCTGGCGAGCTCTTCTTATACTCTGCTTGACATCTTCGGAAGATTTGGCCACCACCTTACATAGGGCCTAATAGAAAAGCAGACTGATGGTGATGGACTTGACCAATTAATTGAAGAGATAAAGGGATAATGAAGAAAATCAATATGAACACACCTGCATATGCTCCTTAGTCAATCTGTTCATTGAAGTGTAAAATAAATATGCATTAGCCAAGAGATAGAAGAAAACAACCATGGTTCATATGTGTTAACTTTACGTAGTCCATATATGTGTGAAGTTTGAACTTCATATTTTCTATTGTGGATGATGAAGTTGGGTAGGGAAAATTCAGAAGCATATTAGAACCAAAACCATATAAGAGGATGTGAAATTAGGAAGGGCTGATGGGAAGAATGAAATAGTGATATAAATAGGGGTCTGGAAGATAAAGGCCCCTCTAAAGATGGCATGTATTTGAGCCAGAACAAGGACCAGTACTGTCAGATCCTACGATCTGACAGTGGCTATTTAGGGAAGAACTTAAAGAGTTAAGAGAGAAATTTGGAGGAAGAATTAGACTGATGAGGGAGAACAGAAAGAATGGGCGAAAAACACAGAGGGTTAGAGAGAGAGAGAGAGAGAGAGAGAGAGAGAAAAGAGAGAGGAAAAGGATTCAATTAATAATCGCATAATCCCCATCCTCTTACAAGCAACCTTTTATAGACATCAGCTGGCTGCCAACTGAAAGCATGTTCTAAAATATCAGCACCCATGTGCCCCTAACAGAAATACAAAATATCCCCTAACAAACAATTGTAGCCCAATGTTAGATCCTCGGGATCTAACAAGCAATCCTCAATAATTCGATGGAGAATTCTAGAGAATTTATGGAACCAATCAAAGAAAAGAGAGGGAAACAAGAGAAAACAGAAATGAGAGAGAATTCAATGAGGTTCAAATTCAAATTATCGATGCCTCATTACAAGGGAAAAGGGTCCTTAGAATCCCACGAACCAATTCCCACCAACCATACAGCCTTATTTGCATTACTGTCCCTTCTAGAATTAGCTAACATCTTCTAACTACCTGCACGTGTATCCCTTCGCCTCTACATCTGCCTCCAGATCATGACAAATTCCCCCCTACTTGGATATTTTTTGTCCTCAAGAAATGCTAAGGAGGCTGGCTGTTTGAGGGAACTGCCTAAGCAAATCAAGCAAGTATTTCCAAGCATTGTCATCCTAGTGACGATTGGACCACTTCACCAGTACCTATATGAGGGGTGCTCCATGCTTGTACATGACCCTCCGATCTAGAATGGAGCCGGACTCTGCTGTCACATCTACATCTTTAGATAGTTGAGGCAAGTAAGAGGCCACCTGCTGTGTTCCCACAGATCTCTTAAGTAAAAAGACGTGGAAAATCGGGTGGATCCTTTATTCTTTGAGTAGTTGCAATTTGTATGCCACCTTGCCAACATTGTTTACAATGAGGTAGGGTCCATAATACCTAGGCCTTGAGATGAGTTGGCGGGAGCTTCAAGTACACCCTCTCCCCCACCTTGAACTCCCTATCACTCCTCTTGCGATCCACATATTGCTTCATGCGGTTCTGAGCCAAGGGAAGCTCCTCCTTCAACTGCTATAACATCCATTGCCTTTTCTCCTTGTAGACTTCTATTGTGGCCACTGGGGTCTGCTCTCCTACAACTGGGAGTCATGGAGGTTTGTAACCGAATAAAGCTTCAAAATGTGATCTCTTAATTGATGTATGATGGCTGGAATTATACCACCATTGTGCAAGTGAGATCCATCTATGCCAACCCTTAGGATGTAGGAAGCATAGGCACCGCAATAACTCTCCACACACTTATTTACTCGTTCGGTCTGACCATCTGTTTGCGGATGGTAGGCTGTGGACATCTTGAACTTCACTCCCAAGGACTTCATCAACCCTTGCCAAAACAAGCTAGTGAATACCTTATCTCTGTCTAAGATTATTGCATTTGGAACCCCATGTAGCTTCACCACCTAATCCAAGAAGACCCTAGCCACTTCTTGGGCAGTGTAAGGATGAGTGAGACTCAAGAAGTGTGCAAATTTGCTAAACTAATTAACCACTACCAGAACATAATCCCTCCCTTTTGATTTAGGGAGGCCTTCTATAAAGTCCATAGTCACACTTTCCAAGGCCTCTGCAGGGTGGGCAAAAGGTTGTAATAGGCTCGGCTGAGCTATAGTCTCATACTTACATCACCTACAAGTATCACATGCCAACACAAATTCAGTGACATACTTTTTGAGTTGAGGCCAATGAAAAATTTGCTTCATCTTATGGTACGTATTCTGAATTCCCGAGAAAGGGGATTCATGAAGGGAACTTAGTATCCTCCTTAATTCTTCATAGTTGCCAATCACTAGCCTCCCCTTGTACCTCACAATCCCTTGGTTCAACGAATATCCAAGTCTCCCATTAGGGTTCAAGATTAGCTAATCCAACAACTCCTTCATTTCCTCATCTCCTTCATAGCTGGCTCCACTTCCCTATACCAGTCCAGTACAATAGTAGTGGTGGCAGTCACTTGTCCCTCTGTAAACTTGGACAAAGCATCTGCAACCACATTTTCTCTTCCCTTTATATACTAAATGGTGTAATCCAGGCCCATAAGTTTAGCCATACCCTTCCTTTGGAGGTGTGTGTGGAGCTTTTGATGCATAAAAACTTCAAGCTTTCATGGTCAGCTCTAATTATGAATTGACTCCCTTCCAAGTAGTGCCTCCACCTATCCACCGCCATCACCACTGCCAATAATTCCTTCATGTATATACTAAGCCCCAATTGTCAAGGGGACAAGGCTTGGCTGAGATAGGTCAGGGGTCTCCCGACTCTCCCTTCTTGCATCAATACCACCCCAACTCCCACACCACAAAGCATCAGTTTCTAGTATAAAGGGCTTACTAAAATCCGATAAACCCAACACTAGGGTTGATGTGCTAATATTTCTTATATATTTTCTATATCATTCTTACTTAATTTTATGCTTAATTTTTATGATTTTATATGTTTTTATATTAATTTTAGGTAATTTATCACTTTGATAGGATTAAAAGGAAAAGTGAGAAAGAAGAGTAAAAATTATAGATTTTTGTTTCTCAAAGAATTAAAAGAGGCAGCGTGCCATTGGAGGCAGAATTGGAAAAGAAGCTGCAATTGGAGAAGAATTTCAAAGGAGGCAACCGAAATTGGATTTGAAATTGAACAAAAAGTCCAATTGGACTATGGTGGCTTTGGTTTTATGCTTTTATATATATTATAATATTATATAAGGGATAAACTGGAGATTGAATTGGAGGTAGGGCGGTGCACATATATATATATTATAATATAAGAGATTGAATAAGGGAGGAATTGGAATTGAAAACGTCTTGGAGAATTGGAAAGTAGGTTGCATGCTTTACATATAATAATATAAGAGGATTGTGAGAAAGGGAAAAAGCTAGGGCAGCCCACATATTATATATATTATGCTAAAAAGTAGAGAAAGGCGGAAGAAATTGGAGGATCATGTGTTGCACATGTATTAATATAATAATATTATAGGGCAGTTAGAGGAGAATGGAAATTGAAGGCAAAATTGAAGGGAGCGTAGCCATGTCATGCATATAAATATAATATTATAAATGGAGGAGGAGGAATTGGGAAAGTTGTATACATATTTATATAAATATTAAATTGGAGATTTGAAAGGGAAAATTGCAGAAGCAAGGTGCGGCGGATTGATTTGGTGGAGAGAATTTCAAAAGATGCCGCAATTAAAGGTGGTGATTTGGTAACCGCAATTGAATAATTGAGAATTAGAGAGAGGGAGCGGCAAATAAAGGAAGAAGCAAGGATCAATATAAAAAGAACTAAAAGGAGTAGAGAAAGAAAGCATTCTTGGTGGAGGATTTCTTGGATTTTCTTTAAGGATTGGTTGTAGCATTTTTGGACAACGAAATTCTGCACATCAAAAGAGTTTTTATTCTCTTCTTCCATTTCCTTTAAATTCTAAGTTTATGTTTATTTATTTTGTTATGGATTTTATCATTTGTAATATAACTAAACTCTATAACTATGGTATAAAAGTTTATGTTTATTTATTTTGTTATGGATTTTATCATTTGTAATATGAACTAAACTCTATAACTATGGTATAAAAGTTTATGTTCATTTATTTTGTTATGGATTTTATCATTTGTAATATGAACTAAACTCTATAACTAGGGTATTTTGATCATTGGAAGGAAATGGAAGAAGAAAATAAAAACTCTTTTAATGTGCAGAATTTCCTTCTCAAAAAATGTTGTCACTAATTCTTGAAGAAAGAATAAGAAATTCTCCACTAAGAATGCTCCAATTCTCAACTCCTTCCAGTTCCTTTTATATTGATCATTGCTTCTTCCTCTATCCGCCGCTCCTTCTCTCCAATTCTCAATTGTTCAATTGCGGCAGCCAAATTGCTGCCTTTAATTGCGGCATCTTTTGAAATTCTCTCCACCAAATCAATCCACCGCACCCAACTTCTACAATTTTCATAGCTTTCCCAATTCCTCCATCATTTATAATATTATATTTATATGCATGACATGGCTACCCTACCTTTAATTCTGCCTTCAATTTTCATTCTCCTCTAATTGCCCTTTATAATATTATATTAATACATGTGCAGCACATGATCCTCCAATTTCTTCCTCCTTTCTCTACTTTTAGTAAAATATATATAATATTATGCAAGACGCCTTAGCTTTTTTCCTTTCTCACAATCCTCTTATATTATTACATGTAAAGCATGCCAACCTACTTTCCAATTCTCCAAAACATCTTCAATTCCAATTCCTCCCTTATTCAATCCATTATATTATAATATATATATGCACATCGCCCTACCTCCAATTCAATCTTCAGCTTATCCCTTATATTATATTATATATATATAAGCATAAAACCACATGCACCATAGTCCAATTGGACTTTTCCTTCAATTTCAAATCCAATTGCAGTTGACTCCTTTGAAATTCATCTCCAATTGTGGCTTCTTTTCCAATTCTGCCTTCAATGGCATGCTACCTCCTCTTTTAATTCTTTGAGAAACAAAAATCCATAATTTTTGCTCTTCTTTATCACTTTTCCTTCAAATCCTATCAAAATGATAAATTACCTAAAATTAATATAAAATCATGAGAATTAAGCGTAAAATTAAGTAAGAATGGTATAGAAAATATGTAGGAAATATTAGCACATCAAATACTCCCAAGCTTAAAAGTTTTTGCTTGTCCTCAAGCAAAACAAACACAAATAAAAATAGAAAATAAAGAGACTTTATTTGATTTAGATTTCTCAAAGGTTTTCCACAAAGATATCCACAAATTTATAACTTAAAAGAAAATTCCAAACATTACAACAATTTATATTTAAATCATGAATCAACTTATCTTCACAAAGAAATTTTTGAAGTGTGTGTGTAGCCAATTGTAAATTATTGATGCACTTAAGATGAGTTTATGCAAATAAGTAGCTATAAAATGAACTCTAGATGGAAAAAATTCAAACTCTAAAGGCATACTTTTCATTCCTTTCTCCACTAATGTAGAACAATGTACATTCAAGGATCAATAGGTCTTTATTAGGTTATAATATAAAGGTTAGGGTAAGGGTTAACAAGAAAAGATCCGGATTACAAAGTAAAAAAAGAAAAAAGTTGATGAAAATTTTTCCTCACTAACCCAAGAGAATTTCACTCAAAGCCCCAAAAACAATGCAAAATTATATTCATATGTTGAGTTGAATCCCACATGAAGAGCAAATTGCCGTTTTTTTTAAATATATATTTTTTATTTTTTTTTCATTCTTTCTCTCTTTTTTTTTTAATATATGTTTTTATTTTTTATTTTTTTAAAATATATGCAAATAAATGCAATCACAAATATAAATACAAACAAGAAATGATTACAAAATATCTATTGCTCTTTCACATTTTCTCTATTTTCACCATTTCCCCCCACTTAATTTTTCATCATGTATGCGAGAATGGTCACTTCCCATTTTGTTTCATCAATTTTAATAAATTAACTCTTAAATTTATAGCACTCACACTCACATCATCTCTCTTTCTCTCATATTTTTCACTAACAATTCCTTTTGAAGGGTAGGTTTGGTGTTTAGGCTATGAGAGATAGGTTAATGTTGTTTACCAAAGAAAAAGGCTCAAATATACACAAGGCTCAAAGGGGTAAATTAGGGATAAATTTAAAATACATGGTAAGTTTAAAGGCTATTAATTTCGATCCAAATAATGCTTAAATCATATCATTAATTGTGCAATGCCTAGGATTTCGCCTCTAGAGGTAAGCAAGCAAGTTCTAGAGTTTGTTGAGATCTATTTAAAGTTACAAAATTTACATAAACCTTCTCTAAGTAGCAAAACAATTCATTACTCAAGGCTATGTGCTCAAATTGTTCCAAAAATTTTAAATGAAAAATAAACTAACTCAATCTTTAAATACAAATTATCATAATGTAGAGTATTTTTCAAAAGTCATAATTTATTTCAATCAAGTCTTATCATAAGCTCTTCAATCATCCAAACAAACAAGCCTCAAATTAAAACAAGACAAAAAAAATATTTTTTTTTTCAATGTCCTCAATATTGTAAGAGAAATAAAATATATAAAGAACAAAAATTCTCCCCAGTCGCCCTAAAAAACCACTCAAAGCCTTAATGTTAACAAGCCTTGGCCAAGCCACCATTGCTGCCACTTTGTTAGGATCTATACTTACTCCTACACCCGAGATTACACGCCCAAGATACTCAACTTGCTTCTGGCCAAAGGCACATTTAGACTTCTTAATATACAATTGGTTGGATTTAAGTATCTCAAATGTAGTCCTTAAGTGTTGTAAATGTTGGTTAACGGTTTAGCTGTAAATCAAGAGATCATCAAAGAAGACTAGAATGAATTTGCATAAGGGTTCAAAGACTTGGTTCATGAGTAATTGAAAGCTGGTCAGGGCATTGGTGAGCCCAAATGGCATCACCAAGAATTCATAGTGGCCATGATGGGTTCTAAAGGCTGTCTTGTGGATATCATCAGAATTCATATGAATTTGATGATACCCCGAATGTAGGTCTAGTTTAGAAAAAATAGTAGCATCCTTTAGCTCATCAAGGAGGTCTTCAATTATGAGGATGCGAAACTTATCTTTGATGGTCAAGGCATTGAGTTAACGATTGTCAACATAAAAGCGTCATGTACCATCCTTTTTCTTGACAAGTAGGGAAGCAAAGGAACTTCGGTTGGGCCTAATTACGGATATGTTTACCATTTTCTTAACTATCTTTTCGATTTCAATTTTCTGGTGGGGAGGGTATCGATAGGATCTTATGTTGACAAGTTCTGAGTTGGGTTTGAGATTAATTGAATGATCAAAGGATTGCTTGGGGGGCAAGGTAATAGGTTCTACAAATAAGTCCCCATCAGCTGTAACGCCCTGCTCCCACCTACGAGTGTTACTCACGAATAATCAGCTTACTATTCACATGCTAAGACCAAAATGAAGAGACGGGCTACGTTTCAATGAGAAACGACCAACGTGGGAACTAGACTTTGCCCTCCCTTCGCTCCACTCAAGGATCCGGGAAAATATCGAAACAACCCCGCGAAAATAAACCCAAAACCTCGTAAAGTGTCACCCCTTCTCAAACTCTTAATGAAGAGCCAAGGATGACATTTCCCAGGATACGACAAAAATAAGCAAATCACACTTGCTTTATTATGGCATAAGGCCTTAATTATTAGAAAATAAATTTTGGCCCAATTATTAACCAATTTTTCTCACTTCCAAATCCTTAGAAAATTATTTGGGTTAATATTTCTTTGGAAAAATTTAAAAAAATTTCCTTATCAAATCTCCATTGATTTTTCTTTTTTTATTTCAAAAATACCTCAAATTCTCAATCCTTAGGAAATAAATTTTTTTGAAATTCAAACATCAGGCTTCCTCATCCATTTTCCAAAATTCAAGGAAAATACTCCCTTATTTATTTTCTAAAATATAGGAATTTTTCCACAAATGCCTCAAAATTTACATTAATTTAATAATTAATTTGGAGGCCTAAATACTTATTTATTTATTTATTTAAACATGCTTTTATTTCAGAAATTCCCAAAATAGCATACATAAATAAATAAACAATAAATAAAATAATAAAAAAAAATTAAACAGCAGCAGCAGGGGGCAGCAGCAGCACCAGTCACACGCCCCCAGCGCGGGGGCCGCGCACGCACAGGCCGCGAGCGCTGGCCACCTGCTGTGCGAGGCCGCACCCAGACACGCCCCTGGCCTCGCCAACCCAACCTTCACCAAAAATTTATTTATTTATTTATTTGTCTTTTAATCCAAAATTTCTAGAATACTTAGATACATCAAAAACCTTCCAAAACATCCAAGTTTTCCACCATTCATCCACATTAAGCATACATACATAAAAGCTAAATAAATACATCAACATCCACTATACCAACAAAATACATTCAACTTCACATGCATTTTTCTTGCACCATTACCTTCAACCTTCCAATACTTTCTTTCCTTTAGATGATTCCCCACCTACAAAGAGGTCAAGGACCTTATGAGCCATTGCTCAGTAAGGGTGCTATGCATAAGTAAATGTAACATGAGAAATGAACATGTAATGCAAATGCAATGCAATGAATGGGTAGTCTTCCATTGCCCTCATAACCACATAGGTTAAGGCACCAACTAACCCCTCCCACATCACTAGTCCTCCATATGGCCATAGGTACACTAGAACACAAATCATGCAAATATGAACATTATATGCAACTCATACAAACAATTACCAATGCAAGCAAACCCCACCACTTGGGGTCATCCCTTACCTCTATTTCCTTGAAACTTCAAGACTTCACTTGCCAAGACTCTCTTTGACTTTCAACCACCTTAAGAAAAGAATTCTTAAAGCATTAAATGATCTTGAAGACTAGAGAAATGAAATGAGAAATGAAGACTTTCTTTCTTTCTAAAAAAGATTTAGATCAAACCTTACCTTCCTCTCCTTTGGAAGCTCACAAGAGAACTCTCCCTTGTTCTCTAATTTCTGCCACCAAGCAAAACTTCCTCTTAGAGATTTTTTCTTCCTTATATGTAATGTCTTGACATCTCACAAGTTCAAGACTAATTTCTAGCCCTTGATCAATCTTTTGAAGAACAAATCCTAACCCTTGAAACTAGCACAATCCTTGTGCTTTTGATAAACTTAATCCTAGCCTTTGATTTTGAAAGAACTAATCTCTACTCTCTAGAAAAATACAATCCTTGCCATCTAGCCTCTTTAAATCTCCACCCTTGATGATAAACTAGAGACTAAATCTCCATCATCCATTCTTTTTATTAGGCTTATTAGATATTTATTTATTTACAAATTTGGCAATCATGCCACTTTCAAGAATCAATTGTAGCCATTAGATCTTGATCCTTTCCAAGCTAAATCCGCAACCATTGGATCAAAACTCTAATTCCCATAATTCCCCAATTTTCAAAATTAAGAAATATTGACTAATTTCAAGATTGACTATTTTCTCCATTTCTCATTTAATTTAAATTTCATAAATTTTCAAGCATTTAATGGAGACTAATATCTATTTCTTTTCTATTTAATTTAAATCACTCTTGAAAGACATAATCCCCTTTAATTTGCATTTACTTTAATCCACTATTTTCCCACATAAATGCATGACTAATTTCTATTTAATAAAGAATTTCTTTAATTCACACCATAACAACTCTCATTTAATGCTTGAGAGACTATTTTCCTTTTCTTTTTAAATTATTTTTAATCTCACTCTTGCTTCACAAGATCATGCCAAGTGTCCCACTTACACTTAATCCAACTAATTTCTTATTCCCATATTTAATTAAATCCCTTCCATGAGATCTTGCCAAGTGTCACCAATCTACCTTACTTGGCTTCCATTTTAATTCCACATTTTCCATTCATTTTTTCATGCATTTAAACAATAATTAATTTCTCCCAAAATCAATTCTCTAATATATAAATATTTTTTCTACAAAAATAATTTACCTTTTATGGGATGGGACTCCAAATTACCATTTTGCCCTTCTTAGGGCATCCTATAAATTAAGTGTCTTCTCTATGATTCAAGGGCAATTATGAAAATTTCCATATACCATTATTCTCTTAATTGACAATTTTATCATGACTCATCAAGGGTATTATATTTCACCCCTCTTAAAAGAATTTCGTCCTCGAAATTTCATTTCTATTAATATAATTGATCAATACATCAAAGCTACTCTTCTATTACATCAACAAATAATTCGGGAAATTGGCGCCTTAAATCTTCTTCTAGCTCCCATGTTGCTTCCCAATCAGAGTGATGGTTCCACTAAACTTTAACTAGCGGAATTGATTTGCTCCTCAACCTCTTCTCCTTGCAGTCCAAGATTTTCACCGACCTCTCAATATAGGTTAGGTTCTAACGAACCTCAACCTCTTCCTCTGGGACTTCCATTCTTGGATCCGGTATGTACTTCCGCAATTGAGAAACATGGAACACGTCATGAAATCCAGCTAATTAGTTGGGCAAGGCCAATCGATAGGCCAAAGGACCCACTCGCTCAATGATCTTGTACGGTCCCATAAACCTCGGACTAAGCTTCCCTTGCTTCTGATTCCTCATTGATGGTCTTTGTGGTGAAATCCGAAGATACTCTATCCCCTTCTTGAAACTCCAAATCCCGCGTGTGGTGATCCATATAGTACTTTTGGCGATCTTAAGCAATCTTCATACACCTTCTCGCCACATCAATCTTCTCAGAGGCTTGCTGCACCATTTCAGTCCTGGCCAACTGCCTTTCACCCACCTCAAGCCAGCACGAAGTCATGATAAAATTGTCAATTAAGAGAATAATGGTATATGAAAATTTCATAATTGCCCTTGAATCAAAGAGAAGGCACTTAAATTATAGGATGCCCTAAGAAGGGCAAAACGGTAATTTGGAGTCCCGTCCATAAAAGGTAAATTATTTTTGTGGAGAAAATATTTATATGTTAGAGAATTGATTTTGGGAGAAATTAATTATTGTTTAAATGCATGGAAAAATGAATGAAAAATGTGGAATTAAAATGAAAGCCAAATAAGGTAGATTGGTGACACTTGGCAAGATCTCATGGAAGGGATTTAATTAAATATGGGAATAAGAAATTAGTTGGATTAAGTGTAAGTGGAACACATGGCATGATCTTGTGAAGCAAGAGTGAGATTAAAAGTAATTCAAAAAGAAAAGGAAAATAATACCTCAAGCATTAAATGAGTTATTATGGTGTGAATTAAAGAAATTCTTTATTAAATAGAAATTAGTCATGCATTTATGTGGGAAAATAGTGGATTAAAGTAAATGCAAATTAAAGGGGATTATGTCTTTCAAGAGTGATTTAAATTAAATAGAAAAGAAATAGATATTAGTCTCCATTAAATGCTTGAAAATTTATGAAATTTAAATTAAATGAGAAATGGAGAAAATAGTCAATCTTGAAATTAGTCAATATTTCTTAATTTTGAAAATTGGGGAATTATGGGAATTGGAGCTTTGATCCAATGGTTGAGGATTTAGCTTGGAAAGGATCAAGATCTAATGGCTACAATTGATTCTTGAAAGTGGCATGATTGCCAAATTTGTAAATAAATAAATATCTAATAAGCCTAAAAAAAAGAATGGATGATGGAGATTTAGTCTCTAGTTTATCATCAAGGGTGGAGATTTAAAAAGGCTAGATGGCAATGATTGTGTTTTTCTAGAGAGTAGAGATTAGTTCTTTCTAAATCAAAGGCTAGGATTAAGTTTATCAAAAGCACAAGGATTGTGCTAGTTTCAAGGGTTAGGATTTGTTCTTCAAAAGATTGATTAAGGGCTAGAAATTAGTCTTGAACTTGTGAGATGTCAAGACATTACATATAAGGAAGAAAAAATCTCTAAGAGGAAGTTTTGCTTAGTGGCAGAAATTAGAGAATAAGGGAGAGTTCTCTTGTGAGCTTCCAAAGGAGAGGAAGGTAAGCTTTGATCTAAATCTTTTCTAGAAAGAAAGAAAGTCTTCATTTCTCCTTTCATTTCTCTAATCTTCAAGATCATTTAATGCTTTAAGAATTCTTTTCTTAAGGTGGTTGAAAGCTAAAGAGAGTCTTCGCAAGTGAAGTCTTGAAGTTTCAAGGAAATAGAGGTAAGGGGTGACCCTATGTGGAGGTGGCCTTGCAAGTTGGTAAATATGTTTGATAATGCTTTTATGTAGCATTTGCATGTAGTGATTATATCTTGCGTGATGTGAGATCTAGTGGACCTATGGCCATATGGAAGACATGATGCGAGCATGTGTCCTGGAATTTGGAGGAAGTTGGGATGAGTACTTGTCGTTGGTGGAAGCCAAAAGCATATTAAGTTTATGTAAGTCATGTACCTCCCAATTACTCTGATCTGGTGTAGAAAATGCTAGTTGTAACTCCCCTTCTCCTTCTGACTCCTCCATGACATGAATAGAGAATAGTTGGACAACTTGTGCTTGCTTACTCTTGAACAGCCTCAGAAGCTTCCTTCCCGTAATTCATTTTGCAGGTCCCTACCTCCTTACTTCTAGTGAGAGTTCAGTCTTCTTCCTTCCTTCTCGAAGGTCACTTCCATCTTGTTAAAATCAAAACTAATAGAGCTCACATTTTTCGTCCAATCTACTCCTAGCACCACATCACAACCCCCCAATTTAAGTAGCCTTAGATTAGCTTCAAATAATTCTCCTTGCATCTCCCAACAAAATCTCATGCAAGCTGACTTGCTTAGCACCTTGTTGCTAGGCAACAGTAACTGTCAAAGGTTGTGTCCTTGTAAGCTTACAATGGAGCTTCTTAGTAGTACCCTCATCTAGAAAACTATGGGTACTCCCACTATCAATTAAAATCATCAAGCTCCCTTCCTACACCTTACCCTCTACTTTAATGATCTCATTGTTGGTCAATCCCTTTAAGGCATGTAGAGAGATTTCTCCATTGTCCTCCCCTTCTAACTCCACTGCCTCTGGTGTTTCCTCCCCTACTTCCCATTCGCCATCCTCTCTTCCAGCAAGAGCAGTTGTCTCTTGCATTGGTGCCCTGGGTAATACCAGTCACTACACTTAAAACATAGCCTCCTTTGCTCTACTAACTTCCTATTCTAACGTACTGAAGAGTGAGCAGGAGCAGGCACAATCATTCCCTTCTGCCCAAGGTTCATCCTCATTATCTCCTTCCCATAGCCTTTACTCACCGGAGGTGCAGATTCCATACCAATTCCCCTGTTTTGTTACCTCTACTTCTTGATTATGGCTTCCACCATAATCTCCTACATCCTGGCATTCTCCGTTGCTTGCTCCACCATGTCCGAGTACAACATCTTAACCATAGGCCTGAGTTCTTCATTGAGTCCACTCAGAAAACGAAATAGAGTTCTGAGAGGTGAAGATTTAAATTGACCATAACATATCTCAACTCTTCAAATCGAGCCTAGTAGGCATGTATTCCTTCTTGCTTGAATTTATTAAACTCTTCTACCACATCCATCTTGTTCCTATCCCCGAACCTCTCACATAAATTGTCTACAAATTCATCCCATGTGCAATCTCCTCTCACCTTAGACCAACCTTGATATCAAGCATCCCCAACATCATTGAGGTAAGCAGTTGCCAAAGCTACTCTATGCCCTTTGGGTACATTGTACCAACTGAACATGCGTCCACACCTCCTTACCCACCATCTAGGATTACTCCCATTAAACAAAGGTATCTCCAATTTGGGCATAAGGAACCCTCGACTGGTTGGGGCCAACCGGTGCCTCTAGCCTTTGATCCACTTTCGTATCCCCTTCTCCTCCTGGGATCACCTCAATTTCAGAGGGCCCTACATTCGCATTCCTTACCCTAGGGTCGGTAAGGACCAGCTCTATTCTTTCTCTAACAAGGAATTCAAGTGACAGGCTTACCTGATTCTGACATGTGAATGTAACCATGAAGCTCTCCAATTGACCCCTAATCTGAGCCCCTACCTCGTCTCTAATTTTGCCCAACCTTCTCTCTAAACCCCCTAAGGAGGAATCCAACTTCCGACCCATCGCCACAATTGCCTCATGGTTGCGATTGGATCCGATCTCCAACAATTCCACTCGGGCTTGAAGATCAGTCACTGTCGAGTGGAATTGTTGCACCTGCGACTCCAAGTTCTTCATTCGAGTTCCTTCCACCATCGTTGCACCTACTGAATCTCCTCGGCCTAGATCTTGCTCCGATACCAAATTGTCAGATCTTCGGGATCTAACAAGCAATCCTCAAGAATTCGATGGAGAATTCTAGGGAATTATGGAACTAATCGAAGAAAAGAGGAGGAAATGAGAGAATTGAGAGAGAGAGAGAGAGAGAGAGAGAGAGAGAACATAAATGAGGGAGAATTCAATGAGGTTCAAATTCAAATTCCCGATGCCTCATTACAAGGGAAACAGGTCCTTATATACTGGATCTCGCGAACCAGTTCTCGTCAACCATACAGCCTTATTTACATTATTGTCCCTTCTAGAATTAGCTAACATCTTCCAACTACCCGCACGTGTATCTATTTGCCTCTACCTCTGCCTCCAGATCATGACACCCAATTACAATATTGCACCTAGGATCGTGACAATTCACCCCCCCCCCCCCCGGCACGTGTATCTATTTGCCTCTACCTCTGCCTCCAGATCATGACACCCAATTACAATATTGCACCTAAGATCGTGACAATTCCCCCCCCCCCCCCCCCTCCTTGGAAAGATTTTTTGTCCCCAAGAAATCACAACAGCTAAACCACCCTAGGGAACTATTTTAGTAGATCAAGAAGATACTCCCAAGTGGTGTGGTCGAGATGCAAGTGAGACCACTACACGACGACTTGTGTTACAAGCACTAATCCTTGGAAGATAACTCTCTTTTCCAGGCTTCCAACACTGCCAATGGTTCAACTTCTTCTGCCAAGTTCTCAACTGGTGGGGGTAAATGAGGATTGGTGATATCAGCGGGTCCAATTGATTTCTTTAGCAAAGAAACATGGAAAACCAGGTGAATCTGCACATCAGGAGGTAGCTGCAATTGGTAGGCCACCTTCCCCACTTTAACCACTACTAGAAAAGGTCCATAGTACTTAGGACTCAACTTGGATGCAGGGGAGGTGGAGAATGCATGCTGCTGAAACCGCTTCACCCTTAAATACACCTTATCTCCTACCTCAAACTCCCTCTCACTTCTCTTTCTATCAGCAATTTGTTTCACCCAATTTTGTGCCAATGCCAACTCTTTTTTTTTCACTTGCAACATCTCTTGCTGCTGCTGCTGCAAATAATAACCCACCGCTTTTTCAATATTAGGAGACTGTACCACAGCAGGTAACAGTGGGGGTTTGTACCCAAATAAGGCTTCGAAGGGAGCTCTCTTGAGTGAACTGTGGAAACTTGAGTTATACCACCATTGAGCAAGGGACAGCCACCTATTCCAGCTCTTAGACTTGGAAAAACAAATGCACTGGAGGTAGTTTTCCAAGCACTGCTTAAACCTTTCCGTCTGCCCATCTGTTTCAGGGTGATAGGCTATTGACACATGTAACTTCACCCCTAAATTTCGAAATATCTCTTGCTAGATGGTGCTGGTGAATATCCAATCCCTATCCGCCCATGGATTTTAAGAACAGAATCCAGCAATAAATGGGCCACTTCTTGAGCTGTAAAAGGGTGGGCCAAACTCAAGAAGTGTGCAAATTTAGTCAACCCATACCAAAAAAACATCCCCCCCTTGGACCTGGGCAACCCTTCCACAAAATCCATTGAGATTTGTTCCCAAGCTTGCCCCAGGATGGCTAATGGCTGCAGCAGACCAGGACAGGCAACCGGTTCATGCTTGGAAGCGTCGGCACACCTCACAAGCCAAAACTAATGCAGTTACATCCTTGTGATAAGTGACCCTTAACCCCGAATGTCCCCCCCAAGGGAGAGCTGTGCAAGGACTGCAAAATCCAATCTTTCAACTAGTCATCATCCCCTACGACCAGCCACCCTTTGAATTGCAGTAATCCTGCTGAAAGAGAGTACTCCGGTTTACTTGCAAGCCGAAATGCTAGCTGTGATAAGCTGGTCTTAGCCCAATCTCATTTTTTCATAACTATCTAAGATCTCCTTCACCCAATCAGGGACTATGGCAGAAATGGCTTGACAGCTGCCTGTTTCTTCCCTTCTTGATAAAGCATCCGCCACTACATTTTCCTTACATCTCCTATATTGGATCACATAATCCAATCCCAACAGTTTGGTGACTCCTTTTTTCTGCAACTGAGTATGCAACCACTGCTGTAACAAAAATTTAAGGCTCTCGTGATCTGTCCTCATCACAAACAGATTTCCTTCCAAGTAAAGCCTCCACTTTTCCACTGCAAACAGAATGGCAATCAACTCCTTAAAGTATATGCTTAGTCCCAAATGCTTTGGGGCTAAGGCTTGACTAATATATGCCAAAGGCCTCCCATCCTGCAACAAAACAGCCCCTATCCCCATGTCACATGCATCAGTTTCTAAGATAAATGGCTTTGAAAAATTAGGTAAAGCCAATATAGGTGCCCTAGTCATGGCTCCTTTCAGTGCTTGGAAGGCATCCTCAGCACTCAGATTCCATTGGAAGCTATCCTTCTTAAGCAACTCAGTTAGGGGCCTGCTCATTATTCCATAGCTTTGGATGAACCTTCTATAATAGCCCGCAAGGCCCAAAAAACCCACGCAGCTCCTTAACAATCCTTGAACTCGGCCAATCAACCATGGCAGCAATCTTTTTAGGATCAGTTTGCACTCCTTTCCCTAATATAATGTGGCCCAAATATTCCCCCTGTTCCTTAGCAAAAGTACACTCGGACAACTTTACATACAATTGATTGGATCTAAAGATTTTAAATGCTGTCCTCAAATGGTCTAAGTGCTGTTCAAATGTAGGACTGTAGATGAGGATTGTCAGCAGCAAGGATTCCTAATCTCGTTCCTATTCACGGAACAAGAAATGGAATAAGATATGATTGATGAATTTATTTATATGGAATTTATCTTTCAGATTTAGATTGATTGGTGTTTATTTCTATAAGTAGTCGTATCCTAAAGGCTGTATAGGTTTCCTAATCTAGGTTTAGAATCTTTCTTAAAATCCTTTTAGCAACTTCTTATTCTATAAAGGAAGCTGATGTATAAATAAAATCAACCTCCAGCGAGGTAAATAAGATTGAAGAGAAGAATTTTGAAGTCCTTTCGTGACATAATATCAGAGCTTTAGGATCGTCATTCCAGTTTCCTTGGGACAATAATAGCCTGTGTCTCAACCTTCCTTCTTTCAATCCTCTTCTTTTTCCCAGAACTCCTTGATATCATGACTTCTACTCATGATCCTATACCTGACTCCAGTGATTCCAGCTGTATGACCGAAGTCCCGTTCACTGGAACTCACAATAGTAGTGCAGGGGGAGAATTGTAAAATCTTCAAATAGCCTACCAGTTGAATGGTAAGAACTACTTGAAGTGGTAAAAGTTGATTCGCACCTTTCTTAAAGGAAAAGGGAAACTCAGCCACCTGATGGGAACAAGTCCTCAAGAGGAGGACCCGACAATTGGAGCAGCATGGAACGAAGAAGACTCCCTGATGAGGTCCTGGCTCTAGAACTCGATGACTCCAGAGATCAGTGACATAGTCATGTTCTTAACAACTGCCAAGGATATTTGGGATGCAATAGGTCTCACCTACTCTAAAGTCCGTGATGCAGCCCAGATCTATGAAATAAGAGCTAAGGTGGTAGCAACCAAGCAAGGAACAAGGACCATTACCAATATGCAAACCTACTACAAACATTATAGCAAGAACTGGATCATTACCAGTGCTTGAAGATGAAGTGCAGTGAGGATGCAACATTGCACAAGCGATTTGTTGAAAAAGAAAGGACATACGACTTTCTAGCTAGCCTTAACATTGAATTTCATGCGGTAAGGGTACCAATTCTTGGTAAGGAGGATTTGCCTTCCTTGAATGAAGTAATTTCATTGATTAGAGTAGAGAAAGGAAAAAAGGGTGTCATGCTAGAAACCCCTTTTGGAGAAAGCTCTGCCTTAGTCTCTTTGAAGGCTCATAATAGAGGGACTAGAGAAGAAAAGAAACCTATGGACAGGGATTCATTGTGGTGCACTATTTATAAAAAAACCTAGGCACACCATAGAAAAGTGTTGGAAGCTACATGGGAAACCACCTAAGGGAGGACCGGTGAAGAGTCAGGGACAGGTATATATGGCAAATTGCCAACCATCTAAACCAAAAAATCTAGAACAAGAAATCTTGGACCTCAATAAGTAAAAGATTGAATGGCTAAGGAGTTTTTTGGGATCCCTCGACAAGAAGACTAATAAGGGTACCTACTCTCTCGCTATCACTAGTAATTCTTCGTCTTCCTATTCTCTACAAGCTTCATAAATTATGCACCAGAAATCTTGGGTTCCAAATTCTGGTGCCTCGAACCATATGACCTTTTTTCCACATCTGTTTCTCCTATTGTCCATGTCCTAGTTCAAGAAAAATTACAATGGCAGATGGTTCTCTCATCATTATCGCTAGTCAAGGGGATATTTTTCTTAATAAATATCTCACTTTGAAAAATGTTCTACGTGTCCCTAAGTTGTTTACTAACCTTATATCTATCCAGAAATTCATTGAGGACACTAATTGCAGTGTGTTTTTTTACTCAAATGTCTATGAGATACAGGAGCAGGGAGAAAAGGATGATTGGGCTTGCTAGGGCTAGAGAAGGACTTTACCATCTTGCGGACTTAGGGGGGCTGTAACACCCCACTTTCTCGGGCGTGTTATAACTTAGAACAATTTTAGAATAATAATTTTTTTCTATTTAAAACTACAACTAAACCATATAATTGCTCTTATCCATCTCAAAATTTTCATACATTTATCTCAAAAGAGAATCATCATAAACATTAAATGCGGAAGCTAGAATCGAACCTAATATCTTAACATTAATCATAACTCAATTCTTACATCCTCATTAATCATAAATAAGGTTATACATCATCATTCTTCAAAACGTTCAGAATTCGAAGTAGTAGAACTTAAATACATGGGCTGCATAACATACATTCAATTCATCGTGCACTTTGCTGAGTGCCATTTCATGACTCATTCATCTTTGTTTCTGCTACAATCTCCATCTGGAACGTTTGAATATTTTAGGGGCAAAGCCCAAATTAGATGATGAATCATCTAAGTAAGGGTACAAAAATCATATTTCGTGTATGAATGCAAAATGACATTTTCCATTTCATTTCGGTTTGCGCCGACCGAACCTTAAGGCGCCGACTGAACCTTAAGGCTAGTCCCCGTTTTTTACAGCCTCCTTACCAAGCCGAGGTGTATGAGTGCACCCTTGGCAAAGCAACGATCATGACCCGTACTCTCAAACCTTTATGTGAATGCATGATCAATAATATCATCGTGTATATATGCACATTTCATCATAGCATGTAAATGTAATCTACATGACATATTCACATCAAGGCATGACAACATGATAAAATCATTTACGTAAAATCGGGTTTTGGGTAGAACTACTTACCTTCTCAAACTTATCGAGATACCTCGATATTCGCGCCTTGCCTCGAAATACGTGCATCATCTCGATTTGCGTGTCAATTTCAAAATTCGCACAAGTCACTCCAACTTAAGCCTCAAAGCACCCTAATCATCATATTTATTTAAATAAGCATTAAAACCTATTTTTCCATAATTTCTTACATTTGCTTTATTTTTTTCTCTATTTCTTCCTATTTTCCCTCAATAAATCCAAACTAAATATTTCTCAAATATTTCACTATAACAATTCATAAAATAACATTCCTGAATTTCTAGAATTTTTCTAGGAAATATTACTCACCTTGAAGGTTTATCTCTGGAAGTTACGGTTTCATAACAAGTGGCCTAGGTTTCTGTAGAAAACACGAGTTTCAGTAAACCTAACCTCCAAAACTTTTACATAGGGATGAAGGGAATTAAATATGGGTCATAACTGGAAAAAAAACCCACGCACCTTCACTTTCATATTTCGGCCATATCTCCATCATTTTAACTCCAATTCGATTCCCGTTTGAACCTACAAGTCCCTCTCTTCCCCCTTTACAGGAATATTAAAAAAAATTGGGCTTACCTTGCCCTTTTTCTGACTGTTTGGGACGAATTTCGATGAAGACCCGAAACTCCATCGAGGCTCGTTCTCCTTTGCTTCTCCTCCGATTCTTTCCCTTCTTTTTGCAGAATTTTCTCCCATCTCTCAAGAACAAGCTCTTCACCTTAGAATCCCTCAAGCCTCAAACTCTCTTGAAATGATTTGAGAACAACTCATGGTCCTTATTTATAGATTTCTCGGACCAATCACATGACGCCACTTGTCTTTTAATAAGCTTTGAACTCCAAAGACTCAAAACTAGAATTGAATGTTGTTTGAAATCGAAATCCATATTGATTTGAGTTTTGAAATCCACCAATTACATGACGCCACTTGTCTCTTGATAAGATTTATACTCCAAAGACTCAAAACTAGAATTGAATGTTGCTTGAAATCCAAAGCCATATTGGATTGAGTTTTGAAATCTAAAGCTAATACCCCACGCTTCTTCCAAATGCCATTTTTGCCCTTATTTCAACTCCTCAAGCTTTGATATTTTATCACATGAACTCCTAATTTAATCCTTATTTCATTTGGGTAATTCTTTAATTATAATTACACCCTCACATATCAAATTAATTCTCATTTTACATCTTTATTACCCTTGGGAATTTCTTAAATTGCAAATACACCCTCTAACGTCCAATTAATTTGCATTACGATACTAAAAATGCAAAATTAATAATTCATAACTTACTCGATAAGGATGATTTCACCCCAGTGTCCTCATCGGGCTATTGATTCATCCCAAAACCACATCAAGGTTGATCCTTACCCGAAACCGAAGCCCCCTTAGGGTTCGTTTATTTTTTGGAAGTCTCCTATGATGATTCAGTTTTTCAGCCTGAATTGAAGCTATATTTTAGCTGTGCCGAAAACCATCTCAATTCCGATTTTTTTTTATATCATAAATCCTATCTCAGGATACTCGTCAAGACCATATATGTTTTCTTAGACAATTACACTCCGGGACATTTCCTGCAGTTGATTCGATACTTGTAACTGCTATCAAGGAAATTTTTCGGTATTCTAAACTTACTTAAATTAAGTGGCAACCTCACAAAAATATAGGATCTTACAGGGGTAGGACAAACAAAGGATTCTTCCTCAGGTGTCATGCCTAGCTCAGTCCAATTCAAATCAGTTATGGTTGCACCATTATAGCCTCGGTCATCCCTCTTTCCATACCCTTAAGCTGATGTTTCCTAATTTAACTAGGGATCTAAACATTAAAGATTTTCATTATATTGTGTGTGAGTTTGCAAAACATAAAAGGGTGTCTTTTTCCTTATCAAATAAAAGATCTGATTCTCCCTTCTCTCTCATCCATAGTGATATTTGAGATCCATCAAATGTTCCCAACATTTTAGGGGCAAGATGGTTTGTCATATTTGTAGATGGTTTATCATATTTGTAGATGATTGAACTAGGATTGTTTGGTTATATTTGTTGAAAACAAAGTCAGAAGTGAGTCAAAATTTTCCATTATTCTATAACATGATAAAGAATCAGTTTGGGATGGGGATAAAACGGTTTCAGTCTGACAATGCTAAAGATTTCTTTAATCAATCTTTGTCAGTGTTCTTTCAGCAAAAAGGTATCACACATGAATCCTCTTGCCCCTACACTCCTCAACAGAATGGGGTGGCAGAGAGGAAAAATGGACATCTATTGGCTGTAACTAGAGCTCTTCTCTTCCATCATAGTGTCCCTAAACACTATTAGGGGGAAGCAGCTCTCACAACCACTTCTCTCATCAACAGACTTCCATAAAAAACTCTAGCATCTCGTAGTCCAATCCAATTGTTGGCCAGTTACTATCCTGATTTTCACATGACTAGTCATTGGCAACCTAGAATATTCGGGTGCATAACCTATGTCCATATTCCTATAGTCAACAGAGGGAAATTAGATCCTTGTGCCCTAAAATGTGTGTTCATCGGGTATTCTCCAACTCAAAAGGGGTATAGGTGTTATCATCCTCCTACAGAAAAAATCCATTATGTCTACAAATGTGACATTTGCTGAGAATGAGCCCTACTTTAAACATTCCACTGCCTAAGAACAAAATATACATCTACCCAATGAGGAATATCCTCTCATTCTCTCAACCCAAGACATGTTATCATCCCCTCAATCATTTGTTGATCTAAAGGACCCTGTAGGTCTGTCATCAAGGGAAAATTCTCCTAATACTCCTAAACCGTTGCAGGTATATTCAAAGAGGCAGAGACTAGAACCTAGCCCTATGCAAGCCTCCGCATCCACTACTAGTTCTGATTCAATTACAGACAGATGTTGAAGAAATTAACACTGTTTAAAGTCTGTGATTTGCTGATTAGTAGTATTGTATTGGTTCTGTAATAGCTACCACTTGTAGTTAGTTATGTGACCCTCTGCTATTCCGAAATGTTATACACACTAAACATTCTCTTGCATCTTCTCACCCACCATCTAGTTTTTGTTCATCAAATACTGGGATTTCCATTTTAGGTAGGGGCATACATGCTTGGAATTGGGTATTTTGCACCCCTTGTTTTCTTCCTTCAAAAGTTGCCCTGCCAGCCGGTGGTTCTTTAATTTCAAAAGTCCCAATAGGCTTGTGAACCGCCCCACTTCGATTAATATTGGTTTTGATCTCTCCCTAGGGGGCAATTTGGGAGAGAGACTTACCTGGTTTTATCTTGCAAACATTAGCATCAACTGTTGCATTTGTTCCCGCATTTGGTTAGGTTGTTCCCTTATCTGGCTTTTAATATTGTTCTTCAACCTTTCAACTACACTGTCTAGCTTCTTTTCCACCCTTGATTCTATGGTTCCCTCCATGGATCCCATTCGATTTTTCAGTTCTGCCATCATTGCAGCCAATTGTTGTAGTAGCAACTCCATTTGCTTCATTCTGGTGCCTTCTGCCATTGGAAGGGAAGATTCTTGCGAGATTGTTGGCCTAGGACTTGATCTAATACCAAAATGTCAGATCCTTGAATCTGACATGAAGTTCTCACTGAATTGGTGAGAATCCAGTTGAGAAATTAGAAGGAAATGAGAAGAATTTCAGAGGGAGAGGGAAGACAGAAAGATAGGAGGGAAATCCGAGAGAGAGAGAGAAAAGAGAGATTGAGAGAGAAATCAGAAGTTTTTGATTAATTTCTTTTCTTCCTTTTGCACTGAATGCAATCAGTAATTATATACTAATTGTAGCTAGCTTTTGGTGCCAAAAGGGCCGCCACTTTTCAAAGTTACAACTTTCAAAATATTGCAACTATCTAACTTCCTTCTAGAAGAATCACCTTTCATCTACCCATTCTTTCTACTCGAGAATGTATCCCCCCCTTATTTATTAGGAACATGACACAAAATTACAAAATATCTCCTAACAAACAATTGTAGCCCAATTACAATAGTGTCCATCTATTGCCCCAAGGGTCGTGACACTATCCCTCAGCCACTCTGATACTTTGTTAGTGGAATGCATCAGCGTGTATTGGAGAGCAAGGCATAAGTGGATATGGAACATACATCCCAACCATGGAGGTAAAGAGAGGAACAAACATGATGTCATGTCCCTAGGAGGATTAGAAGGGTAATATTGTGATAAGGATATAATAAAGGATAATATTGTAATAGGCTTATATTAGTTTGTTAGGAGATATTT
This sequence comes from Diospyros lotus, assembly GCF_014633365.1. Lineage (NCBI taxonomy): Eukaryota > Viridiplantae > Streptophyta > Magnoliopsida > Ericales > Ebenaceae > Diospyros > Diospyros lotus. The sequence continues at coordinate 39,232,307 of NC_068341.1, read as the reverse complement.
GGTTGTTTGTTAGGAGTACCTATGCCTATAAAAAGGCCCATTGTAAGAGGAGATGATTATGCTGGAATGAATGAAAGAAAATCTGATTCTCTCTCTCTACAATTCTCTCAAATCTCCCTCTCATTTCTCTTTTATGCTCTCCCTCAATTCTCTCTAATTCCTCCCCCATTCTTCTTCAATTTTCCCTCTATACATTATGTTCTTGACCTTACTTCAATCGGATCCTTCCGATTGCCAATTTCAGCCTGGTATGAACCCTAGATTCATGACAAATGGTATCAGAGCAGTCCATCATTGGCTGTGGTTTTGATTCGAGTTCCGACAGTGATTATCAGTGAGTTCCTACGGTGATTATCGGTGGTTGATAAGCGATTGTTTCCAATTCGATTCGGAGGATATTAAGATCGGTAGTGAACAATAGAGAGCAAAGCAGTTCTAGCAAACTGCATCAATTAATCCTATGCCTTTGATTAGTTCGACTACAACTGAGTGGCAATCCTCAGCTGTTGAACTGGATCTAGACGATTCCGGAAGGTGGTTTCCAAAGTGGAATTCAGGCAACTTCTAAAGCCATATCAAAGTCGCTAAAGCAGAGTTAAGAGAATTCGGGCCGAAGCGAAGATGAGTTCCGGAACCAATGACGGTGATTGGGTGAGTAGGAAGATGCGACTCTCTGTGAAATCGATCGAGTAAAGGTTTAAGGTGGAGTTGGACGATGATTGGGGTGTGGGTTGCGATCGTTCAAGGCAAGCGTAAGTCCGTCAGAGGTGAAGCGAACAGCCCAGACCATTACGACCCAGACCAGTAAGCTTCCTATAGGTGTGGTTGTGGTAGTTTTGATCAGGAATTCCGTTCGAAATTCTGTGGGTGTGGCCGCTGGATCGAAAGGCACAGTGGTGTTGCAATTTTTGTGTCGAGAAGCAGTTCAAACCGTTTGGGTGAAGCGAGCTGCCCACCTTGATCGGTAGGGGATTCTGACCATTATAGAAGAATTGACCCAGAGAGAACCGAGTCCATAACCAGCGACTGAAGCAACGAGCAAGGTAGGTTGTTCCAACTGATCCTTGGTGGAATTCCTTAGTCATGGCTAATAGCGAGCAGTGATTTTCGTTGGTGATTTGGAGGCTACTACTAAGAGGAAGATGGCCATTGATTCTCGTGGTTAGATTCCGATTGTGATTTTCGGCTGGGAGTTGGATGCTTTAGGAAACTCTAGGAGGCCATCAAGTCGCTATAACTGGCAACTTCTTCTGTTCCCAAAATGGGCTGGAATTTGAAGCGAAACAACGCCTGAAATTTGCCACCTCTTGGATCAATTTTAGAGGTGACTGGGTAAGGCAGTTACGGAAGAGAAGTGCTAAGGATCCAGGATGGACAGTGCTCTGAATTCTTGGCTTGTGTCTCGTTCTGCTAGTGAAAGTTCTGCCAAGGCAGGCAGTGTGCATAGGAGACCATTGGAGCCTCAATTGCAACAGATGAATGCTTCATTTTCAGCTGGAATGGAGCTTCAATGGCAGCCAAAGAAGGCTGCATTTTCAGTTGACAGCAACAAGGATAGGCAGCAGTGTAGCAGGAAGAATCAAACATGGAGAAAAAAGTTTGAGAATGAGTTTAGCCGAAGGGACAAAGGAACAAGCAATGGGATTCATGAAGAGTGCGAGGAATTTGGTTGTATGTTCCGCGAGAAGGTACAGGAGTTTGCAATGATACTAATCAAGAAGTATCATTACAACTTTCCCATTGAATACTTCGATGATTATCGCGGGAGTTTTAACAAAGAGGAATTCCTTAAAGCGAAGCGGCCGAAGGAGGACAACCTTGCTGAAAGTAAATCCTTGGTATACTCCATCTACCAGCAAGTAAAAGTATTTCCACTGGAGGAGGCCCCTACTGAAGATATGAAAGGGTCTAAACATACTACTCCCTTGGTCTTGGCTATGGAGAAGGCTAAGGAGTACATGGAAGAAAATATTAGGGAGGAGAAAGTGGAGGATGACACTCAATCAATTGGCAGTCTCTCAATCACTGCCACTAGTGCTGAGACTCCTGATGCTATTGATCTCCTGAAACAGCAAAATAAGGAGTCTAAAGAGAAGGAACAAAGGATTGCACCGGGCACCTTGCTTGGAACATCTCACATGTATGTCATTGGCATGGGACACAAGACAAAGCAAAGTTAACATTGCAGCCCGAAGAGTTGGAGGATGGGGTTGTAGGATTGACGGCGCATCTAGAGCAATGGAGGACGCAGAAGGATAAAGTGAAACAAGATCAAAGGAAGAAAGGGAAGGACTTCTTTATTGAAGGGACCGAGACCCTTGATGTTTTGCTCATTAATGTTTCCATTAGTGTGGCAGCAAGCCATAATGTTGTTGTTGCTGAAGAGAAAGAAAAGAGAAGACAAAAGAAAAGGGAAAAACAAGATAAGAAGAAGGAAAAGCGAAGAAGAAACCATTGGGTGAAGATGGGCATTGGATAAAAAAGCAACGACTAGGTGGTAATAAGTTTCTTGGGGACAAGAAATATTTCAAGGGAGGAAATTGTCATGTCCTTAGGAGGATTAGAAGGGTAATATTGTGATAAGGATATAATAAAGGGATAATATTGTAATAGACTTATATTAGTTTGTTAGGAGATATTTGGTTGTTTGTTAGGAGCACATGGGTGCTGTTAGAAATTAGTTAAGGAGCTACATATGCCTATAAAAAGGCCCATTGTAAGAGGAGATGATTATGCTGGAATGAATGAAAGAAAATCTGATTCTCTCTCTCTACAATTCTCTCAAATCTCCCTCTCATTTCTCTTTTCTGCTCTCCCTCAATTCTCTCTAATTCCTCCTCCATTCTTCTTCAATTTTCCCTCTATACATTATGTTCTTGACCTTACTTCAATCAGATCCTTCCAATTGCCAATTTCAGCCCATTATGAACCCTAGGTTCATGACACATGACAATCAAGTAATTCATGAGTGCGCGACAAAGACAAATTGTAGCATGTGAGACACTCACAACTCAATAACTGGACCACACAACCTAGCCCAAACACGAATCATTAGGTAGCATGTGGCGGCTCCTTAGGGTGCCTGATGGCTTACCCTAAGGAGGTGATAGCACTTGCATCTCTGCATATCATCTCATGAGGATGTAGTGAAGAGAAACAATGACAATGCGAGATCATGTGGTGAGGCAGAGACATTCAACCACATCTTTGGAGAAGAAATAAAATAAAACTACGTTCATAAACACAACTTCAAGTTTAATCATCAATAATGTCAACTCATTAAAGAAAGACAAAAAAGGATTTCCTAATAGTGGGACTTCAACTGAGCAAGTATAAGTCAATAAAAAGAATTCAAATAGGGTCAGTGCTTACGGAGGAATAGCTGCAATCAGTCGCTGACCATCTGCTTTGGGATTTAAACCTAACGGGGATGAAACAATAGCACTCTCCAATTCCTTTAGGGTCTGCATAGGTACAGTCACTGTCAGGAGTACATTTTCAAAGCTAAAGGGTAAAGTATGTTATGTGATTCAGAAGTGGCAATGGGAATTAGTCCACAGCTACCAATATTTGCAAGACATAGGAGCGCATATTGATATAATACGATCGTTTGAAGTGAGTTTAGCTCACTAAGCACAAATACAAAAAAAAAGATGTAAACATGTGAAATTAGGTAAAACTGATGCAATCAACAAGTGTCAATAAAAGAACAAAAAACAGAATCATAACCAATATTGTAACATATTTCATGTAAAAACATGCTAAGCATAATTGTATAACTTGTATACAAAAAGCACGCCGGTATAAAACCACTTATGTAAAGCAAGATTCATTACATTTGGATCATAAGGAGTTACAGATAGCGTTTTTGAATCTACGACAGAGATAACCGCCAGATGGTTCAGAGACATCTTCACACCACCAGTTTCCACGATAATATGGTCAAGCATCCCTGCAAATAAATCTCAAATGCAGACCAATTAATAAAATATACCACCAAAATTTTACCCCCCAAAAATGATTAAAATCAGCATCATACCAGCAGATGCTCTCCCACTCCGAAGTTTGCTTAGGTCTCTGGAGAGTGCATCAACTGCTGCCTCCATCTGTGAGACAGCAGTGGCTTTAACGGTAGGGCCAATATCCACAATTTCAACTGTGCTCGCATCATCATTCCCTTCTAAAAATTTTATAGAGCACAGATCAATGCATAAGAACTAAGATTCCAAACCTGTAATCTGTTCATCTTTGACACTACTAATCTGAAAAAATTGCATTGCATTTTCTACAATGTAAGCAAATCCTTTAAAAAGGCAAGATAAATTGGCATCAATTTATCAAAAGTTGCTAATTAAGCCAAATGAAGTATGGTTAATTTTCTACATCTGGAAATTGAATTTGTCAAGCCAAATGAAGCAATTACTTTGTCACCTTCGTTGTCTAAGCAAACCAGAAATAAATAGATCTAGGCTCGATCCCTTCATTTCGTTTTACTATTTAATTTCCTTCCATTTCTTTTCCTCCGCATTTCAAATGTCCTATTTCTAAACATAAAGAAAATTAATATCCCGGCACACGAAAAAGAAAGGGAAATGAACGTGCTGTGGATGAACAAAAGGTGATTTCATGAGATTGATGCATCTTGTGAATAAAAACACAAAGAGAGATGGAATTATACTCGACTTTCTCCCTTTGGCAAAACCTCTGCGGCTTTCTCTGATGAAATCGATCGCCGGAAAATTGGTGGTGGCGCGAGTAACAGACGACCTGTAGAGGTTCGAAGAGGAAGCCAAGTGTGAAAGATCGCGCGAGTAGAGAGATGTCCGGAGTAGAAGAGAAATGCTCCGAGAAGAGATCAGTGCACGTCTGAGCGAGATCGCCATTGCTGATAACTCTCACTCAGAGGGTTCCATTTATCTTCTTCTTCTTCTTTCTTGTCTGAACAAATATTAGGGTTTTGATAAACCCCCGCCTCACCCCTAGCTTGGCCCCTGCTGCTTTCCTTTGAATTACCATAATACCCTGAACCTTTGGGTCCACCATCCATCAAAACGGTAATTTTCTTGGCTTGCGTAGCATTTATTAAAATAAATAAAATAATATTATATTAAGATAAAATCATAACATTTTTTAAATTAAGATATATAATAATCAAAATAAATTTAAAATTTTTTATAGTTTATTAAATTATTTAAAATATACTAAATGATATATGTATTATTTTTTTATATGTAAAATCCAATATATGCTTACCTTAAGAGAAAAAAATAAATATATTTAAAAAAATTAAATAAGAAGCCACAAGAGTGTTTTTTTTTAATAATGATCAAATAAATTTAATAAATACGTTACAAAGAATAAAAATTTAAAATACTTTACCTATCTTATATTTTTTTATATATATTTTGATTAACAAATATTAATTTTAAAAACTCATTATCTAACCAACAAAGTAACAAAATATAAAATATTTTATATGTATTTATATTATCAATGATAATTAAAAATTCAAATTAATTAATTTGAGTCACACCCATAAGATTGGAAGATTGTCTTTTTTATTTTTAATTTTATAGGCGAGATTTAATCAAGTAAAAATTTGTTATATGTTATTCTAGCATCACTCCTTATGGGCCAAACTCAGTCCAGTAAGCCGCCTCAATCACCTAGAGCCTAGAAAGCCTAGGCAACCTCGTCAAAAGAAATCCATACACCAACGAAGTTTGAAGCCCATGAAGCAAACATCTTGCGAGCTCCTGGTAAAGCCCCCTAGTGAACTCTCAACAATCAACTAACAAGCTTCCAATAAAACTTTCAATTCGTTGGACCATCTAGATTGCTGGCCTAAAACCTCCAGCTCATATAAGTGGTAAGGCTACTGTGAAGTCAGAGATAAGGTTCGTTTACTTTATCTGTAACTGCCCATATTCCTCGTAATAGGGATCTCACTCCTGATTTTGTGTAGATGATAAGGGCTGTTTGTCCCTCATTATGTAATCATTATATTTATATATGTTATTTAAATTGTAAAGACCCCTCGATACAAAGAGAAATAAGAGATATCATAAGGGGCAGAGACAAAGAGAATAACCAGACACCACCATTCTGAGAGAATAATCAGAGTGCGGTCGTGGAGTAAATATCGTTCTGGTCGAACCATATAAAAATCCTTGTGTTGACTCGTATCTGGGATTTTTTGTTTTCCTCTTCTTGGCACTTTGGACTTACTCACTACGGCCCAAAACGAATCACGGTTGGCTAAAATTGAACATCGACATTTTGGCGCTAGAGGAAAGGGTCGCTCTGATCGATAGCCATGGCAAGAGGAAGGAATACACAAAGTTCTGAGGCGGCGATCGATCCACCAGAAAATCATCGCAATCGATCGCGAGACTGTCCACCAAATGGAGGGCCTGTTGCCTCGACGACAGATATCCCTTTACCACTGCCATCTAGAGACGCCACCGGCATACCACCGCGATTTCCTATTCAACCTACTGTTCAAATCGCCGGAACAAGGACGATCCAGGACTGGCAGCAACGCCATGAGGCATTAGAGAATTAAGTGATGCAGCTCGCTGACGCGATCAGAATTTTGGCCCAAACTCAAGTATGGGCTGCCCACGATCCACCGGCTTCGCCTCGAAAGATCCGCCAACCACAGGAAGAAATACCTCCACCTACAAAAGAGGATATCGGGGATAACTATCCATTCTCAAATCACCACTCCCCGGTCTGGGAAAGAAGTAGGCGATCGCAGGCCCAGCAATCAGCAGGCCCGGACTCAACTGTGGATGAGCTATATCAAAAAGTACGGCAACTGGAAGAACGACAAGGAGTCCGCAGCCAGAATAATAGCCGTGGGGACAGGACGCCATTCACCAGAGAAATTGAGCTCGAACCCCTCCCCTGGAGATTTAAAGTCCCAAGTATGCCACAGTACAATGGGGATAGCGACCCCTATGATAACCTGGATGCGTACAACGTACAAATGGATTTGCAGATAACCAGTTCGCTGGCTAAATGTCGCGTCTTCCCTGCGATCTTGGGTGACATTCCTCGAGCTTGATTCAGGAGTCCTCCGCCTTGCAGCATCAACAGGTGGGATAAGTGCCAACAGAGGTTCCTCAACCAATACAGGGCTCTAAGGAGGCAGCTCGCACCACCTTGTCACCTTGCCACAGTGTTTCAGAAAGAAAATGAGCCCCTGAGGGATTACATCGCTAGGCTCAGACATGAAGTGAGCAACATCGAGGATCCCTCTGACGAAAGTATCCTGACGGCGATTTCCGCTGGCCTTCGAAAAGACGAGAAGCTCTATGAGAGCATCTACATGACCCCAGTTAAAGACCTGGGAGAATTCTATGAACGAGCTTCCAAGGAGATCTGATGGGAAGACGCCTTCGGGTTAAAGAAACCTATCGGGTCGAAAGAAGAAGCTGGGGGCTCCAATCAGAATAAGAGAAGGAATAACGGAGACGCCGGAAGGGAAGCTTGGGGGGAGCGCTCAAACAATGAACTCTTCAAGCGAGCTCGCAAGGCAGAGAGATGAGCGACCTCCGCGGTCGCAGCGCTTTGATAACTACTGTGTCCTGTCTGACCCCTAAGAAAGGATCTTCGCCATGGAGAGGAACAAAGAGGAGTTCGGCAAGCCCAATCCGTTGAAAACTCTCAACAAATTCAGAAATAAGGAAAAATTATACGTATGTCACAACGAGGCGGGGCACAACACCTTTGAATGTTGGGCCCTAAGGGACGCTATTGAGGATCTAATAAGAAGAGGTCGCTTGAAAGATTACGTGGTGCGACCAACCAATCAACCAAGCCAGCCACCGGCACAGTAACCGCCCCCCTTCGATAATGAGAGCTCACCGGCTGTGCGAACTATCTACACGATTCATGGTGGATCTCATCTCGCGGGATCCTCCCTGCAAATCTCGTGATAAGTACGTGCGTGAAGCTAACCATGTCTTGCTGGCGAGATCGGACGAACAGTCAGTTCCTACGAAGCGACCTAGGGGTAACCCAATTATAAAAAAGATGGTATTTTCGAAAGAAGATGCCAGAGACGTCAATTGGCCGCACAATGATACGCTCGTTATACGGGCCCAGATTAGCGACTTCGAAGTGCGAAGGATAATGGTGGACACGGGCAGCTCGGTAAATGTAATGTACAGAGCATGCTTCGATCAGATAGGTTTAGGACTAGAACAGTTGAGCTCGTCCCCAGAACCTCTCTATGGATTCACGGGGGACGCAGTGATCCCTGTCGGTCGGATTAGCCTTCCCTTTACCATTGGGGATGCGAATCGACAGGCCACCACTTTGGCGGAGTTTCTAATTATAGACTGCCCCTCAGCATACAACGTCGTGCTTGGAAGGCCGGCAATGAACGACCTGGATTTGGTCACTTCGACCAGATCGCTAACAGTAAAATTCCCGACCCCCAATGGAGTTGGATGTGTACGGGGCGAACAAGACCTTACGAGACGTTGCTATGAAGATGCCCTAAAAATGGGAGCCAAATGAAAGAAAGTAAATGTCATCGCAAAAGATGACCCGTGACCAACCAGCCAATTGGGGGCTAATCACGACCTGGATCCCTGTGAGGTCGACTGTGACAGATCCACCGATCCGGTGGAAGAGCTTGAAGATATCTCAGTCAATGATGCGGACGAAGAAAGACACCTCAAGTTAGGAAAAAATCTAGGCCCCGAGGTAAAATACCAACTTACCAATTTCCTTAAAACTAACCTCGACATATTCGCATAGAACCATGAGGATATGGTAGGGATCGCCCCAGAAGTCATGTCACACAAGCTTAACGTGGATCCGAGCTACAAGCTAGTGCACCAGAAAATGAGGCCAATGACTCCAGAGCGTTATGCCGCTCTCAACGAAGAAGTGGACAAGCTCTTAGCAAACAATTTTATCAAAAAGGCTCACTATCCGGTCTAGGTGGCTAACCCGATCCTGGTAAAAAAGAAAAATGGGAAGTGGAGGACCTGCGTCGACTTCACTGACTTAAACAAGGCTTGTCCTAAGGACAGTTTTCCTCTCCCTAAAATCGATCAGCTCGTGGATGCAATAGCTGGTTACCAGCTCCTTAGTTTCATAGATGCCTATTCAGGGTACAACCAGATCCCTATGAACCCCACCGACCAAGAGCACACCTCGTTCATTACCGACCGGGGGCTTTATTGTTACAAGGTCATGCCTTTTGGGTTGAAGAATGCTAGCATGACCTACCAAAGGCTGGTCAATACGATGTTCGAAGCACTGATCGGCAGAACCATGGAAGTGTACGTTGACGACATGCTGGTAAAATCTGAGCAAGTAACAGACCATGTTTCCGATCTGAGATAAACGTTTGGAGTCCTAAGGAGCTATCAGATGAAGCTCAATCCACTCAAGTGCGCCTTCGGGGTAGCCTCTTAAAAATTTCTCGGATTTATGGCAAATAATAGGGGCATCGAAGCCAATCCGAACAAAATAAAGGCTTTGCTAGACATGAGATCGCCCGTAAGGAAGAATGAGGTACAGAGCCTCAATGGACAGGTCGCAGCTCTGAGCCGTTTCATTTCTAAGGCAACTGATAAGTGTGCCCCGTTCTTCGAGCTTCTAAAAAATGCACAAGACTTCAAATGGACAGAAGAATATGAGTCCACATTCAGGCAGCTGAAAGAGTACATGGGACAAGCCCCACTGCTTGCCAAACCCAAGGAGGGAGAGAAGTTAACCTTGTATTTGGGAATATCCCAACAGGCTCTCAGTGTGGCCCTCGTCCGGGGGGAAGATGGGGTGCAACACCCCATATATTACATCTCCAAAAGCTTGATTGATGTAGAAACAAGGTACGCACCGATTGAAAAATTGGCTTACTGTTTAATAATGGCATCAAGGAAGCTGCGACCTTATTTCAAGCTCATGAGATCGAAGTCCTGACTAAGTACCCGTTGAAGCAAATCTTGCAAAAGCCAGATACCTCAGGTCACTTACTAAAATGGTCTATCGAGCTCGCTCAATTTGACATAAAGTACAAACAAAGGACGACGATAAAGGGTTAGGCGTTGGCAGACTTCATTGCCGAGTTCACTGGACCGATTGACGAAGAAACAGAGAACTTGAAAGGACCATCATGGGAATTATACGTCGACAGGTCATCAAGTGAACAAGGAGCGGGAGCCGGGGTTATGTTAATAAGCCCCGAGGATCACAAAATCCTCTACGCCCTGAGATTCGGGTTCCCGGCCACCAACAATGAATCCGAGTACGAAGCCTTATTAGTAGGGCTCCGCCTGGCAAAGGAAATACGAGCTGAATCCTTGGAGATTTTCAGTGTCTCTCAGCTAATTATCAATCAAGTACGGGGAGAATACCAAGCCAGAGACACAAAGATGATGGCGTATTTACAAAAGGTACGCGAACTCTTAGCCACTTTAAAAAAATATGAAATGCACCAAATTTCCCGTTCTCAGAACTCTCATGCGGACGCGTTAGCTCGCTTAGCAACTGCTCAGGATGTGGAATTCTTGGGGACATACCTGTCTATTTTTTAGTTGCCCCGAGCACAAAACAATGAGTTGAAACGCTGGTGATCACGGTGTCCTGAGACTGAGACTCATGGATGATTCCTATTCTGGAGTATCTACAAGACAGGAAACTCTCGGAAGATAAATTGGAAGCACGTCGGTTGCGAGCTCAAGCAGCTCGATATTGCATATATGATGATAAACTGTACAGGAGGGGGTTCTCAGCCCCACTCCTGAGGTGCATTGGCGGCACCGACTGCCAGATCGTGTTGGAAGGGGGGTACTCTCATTGGCACGGAAGGCCCTTCAGCAAGGGTTTTATTGGCCCACCATAAAGTAGGATGCCGTAGAGACAGTCAAGAAATGCGAAAAGTGTCAAAGATTCGCTAAGGTTCCGCGAGCTCCGCCAGCTTATCTGCAGTAGATGAGCAGCTCGTGACCCTTTGCCATTTGGGGCACGGATCTAATCGGGTCACTCCCAATGGCTCGTGGAAGGTGCAAGCATGCCATAGTGGCAGTTGACTACTTCACCAAACGGGCAGAAGCCAAAGAGCTCGCACAGATCACCAGTGCGAAGGTACAAGCGTTTACATGGAATAACATAATCTGCAGGTTCGGAGTGCCACATCAAATAATAACGAACAACGGGACCCAATTCACCAGCGAGCAATTCATCCAATTCTACGAATCAATGGGGATCTGAAAAATTTTCACCGCTGTGGACCACCCCTAGGCCAATGGACAGGTCGAATCTGTCAACAAAATAATCAAACAGACCCTGAAAATAAAGTTGGAAGCTAGAAAGAGGCCTTGGGTGGATGAACTGCAAACAGTGCTTTGGGCCTATCGAACAACAGCTCAGAGTAGCACCGGAGAAACTCCATTCTCAATGGCGTAGGGGTTGGAGGTTATGATCCCTGCTGAGAATGAAGTGGCCAGCCACCGAAGGGTCACCTTCAACTCAGATCACAATGACGAGCTGCTAGCGACTAATCAGGACCTGCTCGAGGAATCAAAGGATATAGCTCGTGCAAGTGTCATCGTCTATCAACAAATGGTGGCGCGATATTACAACAGAAAGGTTCGAATTCGACATTACAATGTCGGAGACCCGGTATTATGCCCGGTACTCCCAAGAGCTCGGATGCCGAGAGATGGCACCCTAGACCCTAACTGTGAAGGTCCATTTATCATCAAGGAAAATCTGGGTAACAGAGCGTATCATCTGACAAACATGGACGGGGTTCCTCTCCCACGGGTTTGGAACGCGGAACACATTCATCCTTAATTTAAATAAATGTAACTGTTCTTGCCTATGCTTCGTTTTTTTATTGCAAGTATTTTTCATAGTTCTGATTAGAATTTATGAATTTTCATTGCACTTCATTCTTATTGGTATTCGATTGAATATCCTTGAAGTGAGGGGTCGAGAAACCATGGTTTGCAAGTTGGGGCCTAAGCAACTTAGCCACTATGCTACGATTTGCGGCTAACTGAGCATTCATCTTGGTCCCCTATCAGGTCGTGGATTGCGAGCTGTGAACCATTCATCTTGACTTAATGTCATGGTTTTGAATCTACTGAGCAACTGACTCTGAGCCAGGGTTCACTAGCCGAGGTCTTTTCATCTTAACTCAGATCATGGTCCACGACCCACCTGGGTGTTCCCTCTCGGTTAGCTGAGGTTGCAATACGGCCTGCCAAGACACATAGCTCGCCCATACAAGTCAACGAAATAACAAGCCATGATATGTTAGCTGGGGTCACCCTATGATCCGCCTGAACATATAGCTTGGCGGTACAAGTTGGAGTTTCACTAGCTAGGGTCCCTTTATCTTGGCTTAATCCATGGTCTACGACCTACGTGGATGTTCACTCCTGATTTGTTAAAACTTGTCAGGAGCCACGATATGCTGGCCAAGGCCACGACACAATCTCATATCCTAACAAATTTTTCATATTAAAATGTGTTAGCTGAGATCCGTCTCAATTCGCCTAAATAAGACTATTCGCGACCTATCAGACACGTGTCCTGATCGTCTATCACGAGCTGCTCAGCCACGATATATTAGCCGAGATCGCGAGGCGATCTGCTTTTACATATATCTCGTCTACGAGCTAGGAATACTCTGGATCTATCTGGACCTATGTTCGGACAATTCATTCTCAAGTTATATTCTTGAAGACTTCTTCTGAGTTAATCTTTCAAGATAAGATATACGGAAGTTTGCTGAAGTTGTTTTCAAGTTATATCTTGAAGATTGGTTCAAGAATCATTATACTAGGACTTCGTTAGAATTTAAGTATGATTGGCCTGGGTTTGTGAAGAAATGTGAAGCGAGATACACAAGTATAGAAAGAGATTTCATTTCATTGAATAAATGTTCAAGTTACAAAAAAAATAAATAAATAAATAAAAAATACATATGGGAGTCCTAGCTAGAAGGGGCGGTTACTTTCACAGGATCAACCTTGGCGGGCTGGGCAGCAGTAGACGGAGTCGGTTAAGGTTCAACAGCCCCGACTGGACGGACCTCGGCAACCTCCGCAGGATGCGCCTCAGCAGTCTCACCGGGCTGAACCTCAACGGCCCCAAATAGCTCAACCTCGACCTGGGTAGCCTGCGTCGCGACCACAAACGAATCAAGTGGAGTGGCATCATCAGTGTCCTCTGCAGCCTCGACAGCGTACCGTTTCACCTCCTCGACGGCCTGAGCACCAGAAGAAGGAGAAATCCATCTCGAGATGGTTTACCCAAAGGGCGTACAGGAATGCCGAGCAGGTGTCGGACCTGATCTCCCAGCGCACAGAGTCCATCCGTGCTCCCACCTCCGCCTTGATATCGTCGATGGTCCTCTTAGTAAGATGCTCACATCGAGCAGTTCGATTATCCGCCTGATTCCGCTCCTCTTTTGCTAACTTCAGCTCCGCCTCAGCCGATTTCAGTTGGTCCTGAGCCTTCCGCAACTCCTCTTTCGCTTTATTCAGCTCGCTAGTGAGCTCGGAGTTAGTGAACTCCCACATGTTCTTCGATCTGCGAAGCTCCTCGTCGAGATCTTTATTTTTCTGGACTTCTACCCTCAGGTGCATCTCGGAGCCCTCCACCTTCTTTTGGGTAGCAAGGAGCTCGGCCTGAAGGCTTTTTCTCATCTGCGAGCTTCGTTATTTCAGCCTGCTGAGCATTCTTCCCGTCCTCAAGCTTCACTATCTCAGCTTGAAGGGACGTGCTCACCGTCTCAAGTTGCTTCTCGAAGTCCTTATATTGAGCTCGGAGCTTCATGGCAGCGAGGCAAGCCTGTGAAAGAAGAAATGTTAGCTCATTAAAAAGCAGACTAAGGAACCAAGGTACGAAAAATTTCGACTTACCACCAGGCTGTGACGGGCCATGAACTTGCAAGGAGGGATTCCCTTTAGCTTTGAGTCGTCGAGGGGCTTCGCGTTCGCACCCAAGAGGTCGGGCATGGAGTCCAGGAGGGGGCCAACATAGATCCCTCTTGGCAGGGCCTCCAAGGCTGGCTCTTCCCCAGGACCCTAGCCCGTTTGACCCTGTTATCCTCTCTCTGGTGCGGCTGGTCAGGCCTTCTCTTCGAACCCACAGTAGGAGCATCTTGAACCTCCGCTGCGACCTCCTTCCCACGGGCTCCACTCGAACCATGGTTGCGGGAGGCAGGGGCCCGATGCCTTTGTTGCTGTTGGGGGTGCTTTTGTTGTTGTGGTTGATGGGGTAGAGCTCTTATCCGTTGCTCTTGCTGATGGCTCCGCGGCTGCTGTGTTTGCTGTTATTGTTGCTAAGGGCGCGGCCGCGGCTGTGACTGCTCCGACCTACCTTCCCGCGAGCTAGAGCTCGAGGTTATGGACGAGGTAGCCTCAGATCTCACCCTAGATCACTTCAGGCTAGAGGAGGTTGAGATCAACCATATTTTCATCTTGATCGGCTTCCTATCTTGTACTACTTGGCTCTGCGACTTGGAAGGCAGACGGGGGGATCTCCGTGCCCAAGTCCCTGATGTGATCTCCCTTGATGGTCTCAACGCTGAGAGGAGGGGCGAGTTCATTTTCCTGGAGAAGCTCGTCAGAAAGCTTGAGAATCTCAGAACTCAACCCTACAGCTACGAGCTTGTTGAGGACGTCGGTCTTCTCGACTGATAAAATTGGTTTCTTGCCCCCAAAATCTGCATCAAATGATGAGCAAGTTAAATCACGTACTTAAGAAGAAGGAAAGACCCGTGCGAGCTGATATTCTCTTACCCGGGGTTAGTACGAAACTATAGTTTCTGAGAAGGGAAAGCGAAGGGTAAGACACAAAAAATCATCTGGACTTGTAATCGCCCACGTTGGACTTGTAATCCACGAGATTTGAAACAATTGTGCAGAAGTCGGAGTGATGGGTTAACAACAGGCACACGTCAGCTCCCAGTGCGAAGATCACACCGCGAGCTAGGAGGGCATGTGTTATACATTATTCCCGCATCACTCCTTATGAGCCAGGCTCAATCCAATGGGCCGCCCCAATCACCCGGAGCCTAAAAAGCCCAGGTGACCTCGTCAAAAGAAATCCATACACCACTGAAGTCCGAAGCCTGTAAAGCAAACACCTTGCGAGCTCCTGGTAAAGCCCCCTAGCGAGCTCTCAACGATCAACTAACGAACTCCCAATAAAACTTTCAATTCGCTGGACCGTCCAGATTGTTGACCTAAAACGTCCAGCTTGCAAGTGGTAAGGCTGCTGTGAAGTCAAAAATAAGGTCAATTTACTTTATCTGTAACTGCCCATGCTCCTCGTAATGGGGATTCCACTCCTGATTTTGTGTAGATGATAAGGGCTGTTTGTCTCCTATTATGTAATAATTATATTTCTATATGTTATATAAATTGTAAAGGCCCCTCGATATAAAGAGAAATCAGAAATATCATGATGGGTAGAGATAAAGAGAATATCAGACACTGTCATTTTGAGAGAATAATCAGAGTGCGGTAATGGAGTAGGGATTATTCTGGCCGAACCACGTAAAAATTATTGTGTTGACTCGTATCTGAGATTTTTTGTTTTCCTCTTCTTGGCACTTTGGACTTACTCACTGTGGCACAAAACGTATAACAGTCGGCTAAAATTGAACGTCGACAAAATTAAAACTTAAATTTGTTTAATAAAAAATTATAATAACTATCCCTTAACTTGGGATGTCCTCCCTTGCAGGGTCCTCATGCTCAATCTTATGATTTTAACCGAGGAAATAAATCTAAAACTGATCCATAATGACTATACAATGAGTGAATTCGAAAATAACTATCTTTATCAACTTTAAATAATTATAAATTTAGAGTTTATTTATAATACTAATTATTACTATTCAGATATAATAAATATATTTTTGTCATACCTTATTAGAAAATAGAATATGTTTGTGGTATTTTAATTTTAAATAATTTAACTAATTAATTTATTATTTGAATTATAAAATTATGAGATTTAACATGGACAAAAATCTGAGGTCAATTCAGTTCAACCATTCGTTTCACGTGCTGAGCAGGAATATCCTGCGGTGAGGGAACAGCAATTATCCAAATTCCCATTTCCCTCCTCTTCTCCAAAGTGAAACCCTAGGCACGGCACACAGACAGAGGAAGAGAAAATGCAAGCTTTTGCTGTTTCACGGTGCTTCAACGTTTCCCCTGTCTCGAGGGCAGCCTTGTCCGTGTCAAGGTAACAGCAAATGTGTTCTCATGTTATTTATGTTTGGATCTTTATATAAAACAGCGCCTGTTTTGCTTCCTAGATTACATGGGTTTTTTGTGGGCATGGATGTTGTTTTCTGGGTGTAGGAGCCTATGCTCGGTGATTGTTTGGTGGAGTTTCGGGGTTTATTTACTGTTGCTGTTCCGGTTGAGTTGTGAGAAGAAGACCAATAGAGATTCTTGCGAGGAGAGTAGATGGAATGGAGCAAGTATTTAGCAAGGGAGGTTGAGGAAGACCACGAAAAACCTAGTGAGAGATGCTCATCTTTGATATTAGTTAAAAGGGTAATGAATAGAAGATAAGACCATAAATGGTTATATTGGTATGTTTTGTTGTTGTGTTGTTCTGGTTGTGTTATGCTACCTGATACTGCAATGGTGAATTACCTAAGGATGGCCTCGATTTTGTTGTTAATCATGTTTACTGTTTTGTGCTATGTTTTAGGCCTTGAAAACATGGTAGTGAACTTGGATGTTGCTCATTGGACAAGCCTCCCATAATGTTTTAGGCCTTGAAAACATAGTAGTAAACTTGGATGTTGCTCATTGGACAAGCTTCACACGCGTAAGAAATTTATTTTGAGGATTTTGATAAATGGAGCAGAAATTTATTTTTAAGATTTTGATACATGAAGAAGAAGGTCATGAGCAAGAGTGGTTTACCTTAGGCTATATATCCTGTTATGATTTAGAGGGTGTTTAGCTTAGCTTAAATTATGGGAGTTTATAAGCTCTAGAGCTTTTTGTTGTAAATTTTAGATTTTAAGGAGAGGCTATTTGGCTTACCCTTTTTTTACACAGCTTTTAAGCCTTTCTACTTATAAACTGTGTAAAGCTTTAGAGGGTGTTTAGCTAACTGGTTTGACTACTTAGAAGCTACTCTTTTAGCTTGTAAGTTAAAAGCTTATTTTGTTACAAATTTGTTAAAATTTAAGAGTTTAAACGCTACCCAACTTTTAAGCTACTTTAGCAGCTTGTTTAAAAAGCTCCCCCCACCCCAACTTTTCCAAATAAGCTCTCAGTATCTTATTGCATTGACCAAGCAAATGACAAATTTACCCTTAAACATTCCACATATTTACACTCTATCCCTTATCCTCTCTCTACCTTCTCTCTCCAAAACCATCTCCAACTTCTCCATCACCATCAGCGCCTACACCTCCTCCATGGCGGCGGCCGACTGTTGCATCCAGCCCCATCCACATCGACTGTTGCCTCCAACCTCCATTGTTGCCTCTTCCATGTCCGTTGCCGTCATCTGTCACCCGCACCTCCATCGTCTGCTGCCTCCTCCATCATTGTGTGTGTATATATTTATTTAACAACCACTATATTTAACATATATATTGTATTAATATATTTTTTAATAATTATCTATAATTTATCAACATCTAATGATAAAATTTTATCAGTTGGACATCAATTTATAATTTATTTTTATTAAAAATTAGTATTTTATTTGTATTATTCAGTTATATGTCCATTTTAATATTTTTGTTAAGTTCTGATAGTTTATCAGTTTTTTCAAACCAAACATATAACTATATAAATGACAGGTTAAAGCACATTTATCTAAATACGTTATCAACTTAAACGCTACTTAGCTTTTAAGTTTTACACAATTTTAAAGTTAAATAGCTTATAAGTTCTGGCTTACCTTTTTTTATACAGCTTTTAAGCATTTCTACTTATAAGTTGTGTAAAGTTTAAAAGCTAGTTAGTGTTTAAATTGATAACGTATTTGGATAAATGTACTTTAAGGTGTCATTTATATAATTATTTGTTTGGTTTGAAAAATCTAATAAGCTATCAAAACTTAACAAAAAGACTAAAATGGAGATGTTGCTGAATAATACAAATAAAATTTATAAAAATATTAATTTTTAATAAAAATAAATTATAAATTGATGTCCAACTGATAAAATTGTTACAATTACATGTTAATAAATTATACATAATTATTAAAAATATATTAATATAATGCTTTATGTTTAAATTTAGGTTTAATTCATAAAAATATTAAATATATTAATACAATAGACACTAAAATATATATGCTAAATATATATATAGAGAGAGAGATGGAGGAGGCAATGGATGATGAAGGAGGAGGCAACAACAATGGAAGAAGTAGCGATGGAGGCAACAACGACGACCGGAGATGGAAGCTTGCGATGATGAAGGGATGAGAGAGTGTATGTTTAAGGGCAAAGAGTTGGAAATAGTTGAGTTTTTTTACGGCAAAATTGTAAGTAATTTGGTCAACGAAATAAGCTCTCATAAGCATTTTGAGAAAAGTTGGGGTGGGGGAGGGGGCAACTTTTCTAAAATGCTATTAAAACAACGTTTAAGCTTGACAACATTTAAGCTCTTTAATTTTTAATAAACGTGTAACTAAATAAGTTATACAACGTATAAGTTGAAGGGACAACATATAAACCACTAAGCCAAACACCCCCTTAAAGTTGACTAGCGTTTAAGTTAATAACGTGTTTGAATAAATGTGTTATAAACTGTCATTTATATAGTTTATGTGCTTGGTTTGAAAAAATTGATAAATTATCAAAACTTAACAAAATGACTAAAATGGACATGTTGAATAATGTAAACAAAATTCATAAAAATACTAATTTTTAATTAAAAAAATTATAAATTGATATCCAACTGATAAAATTATTACTATTACATGTTGATAAATTATATATAATTGTTAAAAAATATATTAATACAATGTTTTATGTTTAAATTTAGGTTTAATTCATAAAAATATATGTTGAGACATTGTATAAATTCTTTATTTTTATATTTTATCAATACATATAAAATATTAATATTTAAATAAATTCTTTGAGAAATTTATATTTGTTTCATCTATAAATTTGATATATATTTACAATTATATTTGACAATTACAAAATTAGAGTAAATTTAATAAGACACAATAATTGAATTGAAGTTCAATGTTCCCATACATATACAAAATTTTTTAGTAGTCTAAAATTAAAAAATTACATACAAATATCATGATTGCCCAATATCTAAGACTATAACATCACGCTGCCATCCAAAAATTATTATTCCGGTTCACTTCATTGTCAAATTGACTTTCAAATGGCGTGATAGATTGTGCATCAAGAATATAGTTTTTATTTTTAGTTGTAGTGAATGTATTATCCTGTACCCCTTTCTTCCTAATATAGTTACGGATGACCATTGTGCCTAGAACTATGTCTCGTTAGGTGCCAATACTCTGCAGACATAACTCCCAAAATCTTAAATCTAGCATTCCACACTCCAAAAGTACGCTCAACAATCATTCTGCATGAAGAATGTAAGTAATTAAACGACTATTTATGTCCTCTTTGGAGCACATAATCGTGATGTTCTTGCACGCTGAAAATCTTCAAGGTGATATCTT
This sequence comes from Diospyros lotus, assembly GCF_014633365.1. Classification (NCBI taxonomy): domain Eukaryota; kingdom Viridiplantae; phylum Streptophyta; class Magnoliopsida; order Ericales; family Ebenaceae; genus Diospyros; species Diospyros lotus. The sequence continues at coordinate 39,212,621 of NC_068341.1, read as the reverse complement.
ACATTCTCACCCTTGTATGGCCTCATTTATCTAGTCATATGAGAGTATCATGCATCTACTAGATAATATTTCCCTCCTCTTAGTTGTGGAAAATTCAAGTCCAACCTACGAATTGCCTCACCAAATATTTTGGCATCATGAGTTAATCCCTCCCACCTAGTCAATACAAATGTAAAACACATGTTGAAGTCCACAATTGCAAGGATATTTTGGATTGGATATCCTTTGCATCTTATATAGGATATTTCTTAACCTCGTGGCAGCCTAGTTTTACATAAGTACCATCAATAATTTCAAAACAATCTTGCAATATAATGTAAGATGTTCGAATTTTAAATCACAATTAAATTAATAATAAGCACAAGTTAATAGAAGGTATTATGTACCTTAAAGAATGACAAATACTTAGGGTTATTCGGCTTGTGGTATCCTACCCCATCATTGTAGTTAGGATGGGGTTTAATAATATCACCAACTAACCTATTAACAACACTCGAAACCCTGTGAAAATTCCAGCTAATTGTCTCACTAGAATGATTGAACATTTATTATATCAATCGATTCCCAGCCCCATGCGCATAACTCATCTAAAATATTCCCACTTCAACCACAGACATCCCCCGTGTGGGGGTTAAACCATATTTTTATGTTAAATCACAACAAAAGTCCAAAAAAATCAATTTCGTCATGCGAAAATCTTGGTAACATCGAGTTTCATTACCATGTAATAATATTTCTTAAATAAGTCTGTGCTTGTCCGTTGAGATGTATGTCATGGTTCCTTAAGAATGTACTTGACGTAATATATTAGAATAGTCCATGTAATTTGTTTGAATAAGAACATTTGATCAGGTATATGCTTTTGCATTAACCTGCTCATCAATTGTTTCATCACCATCATCTATTTTATCATAGTCATTCTCCCAAGGCTCGATTACACTGTAAGTCAAGCATGGAGTTTTGTTAATATCAATATTAGCTTATCTTAACAAATCAACTCAATTCCACCAAGATGCACACATGCATTATGGGAAGTTAAGAAATACAACAACATTTCAACTACAATAAACGAGTCAAGTCTATAAAACATTAACAAACCAAAGTTTTTTCAAACATAAAACACCATAAGCAACAAGTGATCCCGATCAAATCCTAAATTTCGAACAATAGTCTCAAACATTTATTCAAATATAAATCAAATTAGTTTGAACTTAACAAAGAAATATCTTCATGGTGGAGGCAGTTTATCCTCATCCTTCATACGGAGATACTCCAACCAAGACACACGTGCCTCGTCATTTGGTTGACTCGTGAAACAAGTCCTTATCCTGGCCTTGGTGAGAAGGGTGGAAGCCAAATTCCACAGCAGACTCACAATTTGAATGGAGAGATTCTGCAATATACTCATGCATTTTGGAATGCTTGGTTCTAATGGTCCTCCAACAGAGAGTAAAGTATATGTGCTCTTGGTTGGAGTACCTTCATAAGAGGGATGAGAATAAGCGGTCTCCACCATGAAGATACTTCTTTATTAAGTTCGAACTAATTTGGTTTATGTTTGAATGAATGTTTAAGACTATTGTTCGAAGTTTAAGATTTAACCTGGATCACTTGTTGCTTATGGTGTTTTATGTTTGAAAAAAAAACTTTGGTTTGTTAATGTTTTATAGACTTGACTTGTTTATTGTAGTTGGAATGCTGTTGTATTTCTTAACTTCCCAGAATGCATGAGTGCATCTTGGTGGAATTGAGTTGACTTGTTAAGATACAAAGCTCAATGCTTGACTTACAGTGTAATGGAGCCTTGGGAGAATGACTATGATGAAACAGATGATGAGCAAGTTAATGCAGAAGCATATGCCCGATCAATGTTCTTATTCAGGCAAATTGGAAGGGTTATTCTAATATATTACGTCAAGTACATTATTAAGGAACCATGCCATGCATCTCAACGGATAGGTCATAGACTTGTTTAAGAAATATTATTACATGATAATAAAACTTGATGTTATCAAAATTTCACATGACAAAATCGATTTTTTTGGACTTTTGTCGTGATTTAATAGAAAAATATGGTTTGTCCCCCACACGAGGGATGTCTGTGGTTGAAGAAGTAGGAATATTTTTTATGACTTGTGCACAGGGGTTGGGAATCGATTGATACAATAAATGTTAAATTAGCTAGTATTTTCACAGGGTTTTGGTTGTTGTTAATAGGTTAACTAGTGATATTATTAAACCCATCCTAACAACAATGATGGGGTAGGGTACCACAAGCCAAATAACCCTAAGTATTTGCCATTTTGTAAGGTACATAATACCTTCTATTAACTTGTGATTATTCTTAAGTTAATTGTGATTTGAAATTCAAATATCTTACATTATATTGCAAGATTGTATTGAAGCTATTGATAGTATTCATGTAATGGCTAGATTGCCACAAGGTTAAGAAATATCCTATATAGGACGCAAAGGATATCCGACCTAAAATATCCTTGCAATTGTGGACTTTAACATGTGTTATACATTTGCATGGGCCAGGTGAAAGGGATCAACTCGTGATGTTAGAATATTTGGTGAGGCAATTCGTAGGCCGGATTTGAATTTTCAACACCCAAGATGAGGGAAATATTATCTAGTAGATGTAAAATACTCTCATATAACTAAATAGATGGGACCATACAAGGGTAAAATACCACCTTGAAGATTTTCGGCGTACAAGAATATCACGATTACGTGCTCCAAGAGGACATAAAGAGTCATTTAATTACTTATATTCTTCATGCAGAATAATTGTTGAGCGTACTTTTGGAGTGTGGAATGCTAGATTTAAAATTTTGGAAGATATGTCTGCATACAATATTGACACCCAACGAGACATAGTTCTAGGCACAATAACCATTCATAACTATATTAGGAAGAAAGGGTTACAAGATAATGCATTCACTACAACTGAAAATGAAAATTATATTCCTAATGCACAGTCTGTTACGCTATTTGGAAGTCAATTTAACGATGAAGTGGACCAGAGTGATAATTTTTGAATGGCAGTGCGTGATGCTATAGCTTTAGATATTGGGCAATCATGATATTTTTATGTAATTTTTTAATTTTAGACTACTAAAATTTTTTGTATATGTATGGGAATATTGAACTTCAATTCAATTATTGTGTCTTATTAAACTTGCTTTAATTTTGTAATTGTAAATATATATCAAATTTAGAGACGAAACAGATATAAATTTCTCAAATATTTTATATGTATTGATGAAATATAAAAATAAAGAATTTATATAATGTCTCAACATATATTTTTAGGAATTAAACATAAAGCATTGTATTAATATATTTTTTAACAATTGTATATAATTTATCAACATGTAATGGTAACAATTTTATCAGTTAGATATCAATTTATAATTTATTAAAATTTAGTATTTTTATGAATTTTATTTACGTTATTTAACAACATGTTCATTTTAGTCTTTTTGTTAAGTTATGATAATTTATCATTTTTTTTAAACCAAACATATAGCTATATAAATGCTAGTTTAAAACACGTTATTAACTTAAACGTTAGCCAACTTTAAAGCTTTACACAGCTTATAAGTAGAAAGGCTTAAAAACTGTTTTAAAAACCGGTAAACCAAACAGCCTCTAAAGCAAAGATGTTCAGGCCCTGGTGGCACATTAGAACAGAAGTATGATGGCCCAGGAACAGGAAGTTTTCAGGGAATGTCAGGCTAGTTGCGAAAATAATATGATTTGGTTCCAGATAATTTTTCAATATTTGAAGATGAGCCAACAACAGCCAGCTTAGAACGCAGTAGATCATCATGAATTTTAGAGAAATCCAAGTCTTGTGATTGTTGTTGTTGAAGATGAATCAAACTAAATACGCATGTTTGCCACAAAGTTTATTCTGAATAGCACAATCAGACTGTCTTTGTTGTATGTTAGTTTTACTATGTGTGTTATAGACACATTATAAAAGCCAATGTCAGAGTGAATTATAAGGAACTGGTAGAATGAGCATACATTCTAAGTAGTTCAATAGATGATTGCGTCGAACCAGGGCATTTTTTCCTTAGCCAAACATGAGTATTATGAATTTTATCAAATTATCATTATTTTAATTATTTGAGATACTAAGTGCAAGTGGCTAGCATCGCAAAACTAGTAATAAAGACAACAGAACAGCAGTGGTAACAGCTTGCAGTTCTTTATCTTCTGTCTCTGGTGATAAACTGATACTATTTGTTTATCTCCCAAGGTCTTGTTTCTCTTACCCTTCAAGGCTGTTCTGCCAGGCAAAGTTTGGTAAGCAATTTCTTGTTCATTCTTCTCCATGTTGCATCTGATGGATCATTCTTACCTCCACTCTGAAGTTCTCAGACGTGCATATATTATTTTGTTTCTTTAACAAATATGGAGGTTTTTTTGGGGGGCGGGTACAATAGCAGCTGAATCTGGGAATGAAGGGTCACTCAGCTTAAGATTGGTGCCTCCAAGTTTGTTAGCAGCAGAAAAAGAAGAAGCCAGGGCTGTACTGACCTTGTTCTTGAAGAAACGGGGTTTGAGCAATGCAGTTGCTGCAAGGACTGTCAACAAATCAGAACTATTCATTGATCACCTTGTTACAAGGCTTCATTCTGTCCATAAAGCTCGGTACCTAGTAGGTTCGATTTTGAAAAATCACTATTTTCCCTGAAGCGCATTTTCTTACGATTGTCTTTTCCTCAAATCTTCGACTCCAGCTTGTCACATTTTCTTTGGCATTTCAGGACGGGAGCTTACAACTCTCGAGATCAGGGATGCTCTTAGTCCATATCTTGAAACCCTTTATGAGGAGTATGGAGACATTCTTGTAGATGTAGTGGAAAACTTTCCAAATCCAGCTATTAAAGAAAGTGTGTTAGAAAAATTACCAAACCCACCAGTTGAAGAAAAATCAGCCGCCCCAGTTTCACCCCCAATTACCGCCCTTAACTCCAGGAAGTTGAAAGCTTTGGCTCGAGTAACCCAGGTCAGCTCTTTCAGGGAGCTCCCTCCGAGCATTATCTACCTCACAGAACTTGGCATGGAACTCGAGGTGATCAAAGAAGTGACGCGCAAGTTCCCTGCCTTTGCCTACTACAGCTTGGAGGGGAAAGTTAAGCCTATTGTGGAATTCCTTCTCGATCTTGGGGTGTCCAAGACTGATATTCCCACCATCCTCACCAAGAGGCCTCAACTCTGTGGAATCAGCCTCTCTGAAAACTTAATACCGACCATGAGGTTTTTGGAGAACTTAGGCATGGACAAGAAGCAATGGGCAAAGGTGATTTTCCGGTTCCCAGCACTTCTCACTTATAGCAGGACAAAACTGAAAACAACAGTGGATTTCCTTTATGAGATGGGGCTTTCAGCCGAGAGCGTGGGCAAGGTTCTAACTCGCTGCCCAAATATTATAAGCTACAGCGTGGAGGATAAGCTGCGGCCAACAGCTGAATATTTCCATTCTATCGGAGTGGATGTGGCGCTGCTTCTCTACCGATCTCCACAAACGTTTGGTCTTAGCATCGAGGCCAATCTGAAGCCCGTGACAGAATTTTTCCTAGAAAGGGGATACAGCATGGGGGATCTCGCGACCATGATATCAAGATACAGGGCCTTGTATACTTTCAGCTTGTCAGATAGCTTGGTACCCAAGTGGGAGTTCTTCTTGACAATGGGTTACCCAAAATCCGAACTGGTAAAATTTCCTCAGTATTTCGGATACAGTTTGGAGGAGCGGATTAAACCCAGGTACACGATCATGATGTCGAGCGGGGTGAGGTTGCTGCTAAACCAGGTGCTCTCTCTTTCAGATGGCGAGTTCCATAAGGCTCTAAAACGCAAAATAAAGAAAAATGCTGGATGACAGATCCCGATATGCGTGGATCTGGTTTTGGTCGCGCAACAATGGTAGTTCTGCAAGCTGGTTTTGCTCATGATAATGCCTGATTCACTTAGGCGTTTGAGTGCTCTCTCTCTCTCTCCATCTCTCTCTGGTCCAGAAGGCAAGCAAGTTAACGAATATGTATATGTATATGCCTTAGTTCGCATTGCAGTACTATATATATATAGATGTTCCAATGTCGTGTTCATATAATGGGAGATGATTATTTGGTGTATAATTGTATATGCACATGGAAATGAAGAAATGTTCTCCGTGCTCCCCTGTTTCTCTGTCCAAATATTATTCCTATTCATGTGGTGTTGTCTTCTTATAGTTCACTTTCTTTGCATTGTGTGGGTTGTATAATTGCCCTATGGTGCAGGTGGTTCCTTGCTTTTCTGAATGTTAAAAAGGGCTGTTTTTTACACAAAGTGCAGGTGGTTCCTTGCTTTTCTGAATGTTAAAAAGGGCTGTTTTTTATACAATTTTACTCTTATTTGTTAAAATAAGGGTACATTTGATAGGAGTGAAAAATGAGAGTGAAATTCATTTTTCATTCAAATTTTAAAAAAATTTATCAAATAGTTGTTTTTTTTTTTATGGAATTCGAATTCAATCAAGGAATTAGAATTTTTAGAGAATGGGGTGAGAATTGGAATTCCATAAAATTTAGAAAGTGGGTGAAATTCTAATTCCATGAAATTTTAATTCTTATCCCACTCTCTAGAAATTTTAATTTCTTAATTTAAAAAAAAAATCTTCACTTTTTAAATTAAGATGGAATTCGAATTCCATGAAAAAAAAAACTGTTTGATATAATTTCTTGAAATTTGAATAAAAAATGAATTTCACCATCATTTTCCACCCCTATTAAACGCACCTTAATTATTTTTATTACTCAAGCAACTATAATCCTTGATATGAGTAAGGATAATGTATATTAATGTTTTTCTTTTCCCTTTTTATTGTATTGTTCTTAAAGTCTTTCGGCTACTCCATCTGCCTAACTTTTCCTATCGTTACCATGTCGACCGACCTACTACTGTAGTTTCATTCTTCATCACGGTCAGGATAACCTTGTTGTTTGAAGATCTCTGCATGTGAAGAGTTTTTGTAGGGTTATTTTGTTTTTCTCTGTTTTTTTTTCTTCCCCTATTTGAGACATTTTTATTGGCCCCGTTTGTTGCAGCTTAATTAAAGAAATTATAGCTTATAGCTTCTTAGATTATAGGTTCGAAAACTTAGAATAAGTTGTGAACCTGTTTGTTACAGTTTTTTATAAGTTGTAGTTAAGTAGTTGTAGTATTTGATACCATAAGCTATAAAATAACTTATTTTTGTATAATTGTCCATAATACCCTTAGTAGTTATAGAATGATAATTTAAAAATTAATTAGTGTATATGTATAAATTTCAAGTGTTATAAAAAAATTAATTAAAGTATAGAGAGAGGAAGATGGCAAGAGAGAGGAAGATATCTGAAAATGGAGATGGCGGTGGAAAAGAAAAACCCATGATTGCGTAGACAATAAGGTAATTCTTTGTTAAAAATAAGAACAAAATTGTCATAAAACTATAATCATTTAAGCAGAGGTTGTAAAAGGTGGGGTACCCCAGCTTTGAAAAGGTTAACTTCTATCCCTTCTAAAAACTAGTAAAAACTATAAGTTAGAATTCTATAAGATAAAACAAATACTACATCTCAACTTTTTTGAAGCTATAAGATAAAAGTTATAATTTTTAAGCTGCAACAAACATGCCCATTATATTATTGCAACTCCTCATTGTTTCTTGGTAAGCTTTGTTTTTTTTTATTCATATAGTTTTCCTGTTGACAAGGTATGTTTGTGTTTTTTCTTTTAGAAGTTTTGCACTTTTTCTTATTTAATGAATTTTATTTAGAAAAAAAAAATATTAATGTTAATAAGAATTTAATTAATGTTAAAAATGTATATTAATGTATTATCGTGTTACAGGTATACAAAAATGACTATATAAAATGTTAAATAGTTATTTTGAAAAGTGAAATAATTATGAAAAAAAATAATGACATAAAAGTAAAGAAGCTATTAGTAATAATGGTTGTGGTCTCATTAAATTTGATGTTCCTTTTATATACTTTTTATAACCACAATAAAATATTCTTATGAATTTTTTGGCCCATTAATTTATTTTAAAGTTTTGGTTTTATCAATTTAGCTTTTAATGTGTTAAAATATTATATTATTATTGAAACTTTATCATACTTATTTTTAAAGGTAATTTAGATAATAATTAATACTTTATAATAAGTATGACATTATAAATTTAAATTTTATTTCCGTTCCTTAATATGAGATTTAAAAATAATTTTAAAATATTAAAAAAATAATTATATTTTAATTAAGAGATAGCAAAAGTTCAATTTACTCAAACTAACCCAACTAAACTTATAGATTCGGTTCGATTTTTTTCTTTTATCGGTTTGATTCGACTAATTTTTTTCAAAAGTTTAGTTTTCAATTTTTGATTCGATACTTTGATTGAAACAATATAATTAATCGAATCAGCCAAAATTTAAAATGATGTTATTTTGATATTTATAAAATGAAATCATTTTTTTTATTTTGTGTGTTTTTTATCGATTATTTCGATTTTCTTATATTTCTTCGATTTATACGATTTGAATTCAATTTTTTAATTATCAATTAGTTCTATTTTTTAGATTAATTAGCTTGTTCAGTTCAATTTTACTCTTCAATTTGATTTAATTAGTTAATAAATTTTAATTAATTTAATAATTAAACTAACTTTTTGTATACTTCTAATATTAACCAACTATCTTCCAATAGTTTATAATAAGAAGTTAATGAAAAGGCAAAATTATTCACTGAAGCTTAATGATATTAAAGTATTACTAATGATGAATTATGAGTGGTAAGTTACTAAAATTAAAATTTTAAATAAATTAAAGGAAAGTTTTAACATTTTTAAAGTCATGTTTAATCTAAAAAAAATAATAATAATAATATCTGGAAATTCTGACTGCTTTCAGTTGTCCACACGTGGCAGGAGGAGGGAGATTGACATTTGGCGCGTCACTTTATCAGAATGTTCCTTCCTTACATTCCCGCTCAAGTAACCGGACAAGGACACGTATCAAATTACGTGTTGCCCCCTAAAAGGAAATGGTGAATTCCGTTTCCATGTAATTTCTATTTTCATTTTTAAAAAATATTTCTCCTTTTTATTTTAAATAATATATATTTAAAATAATTAAATATTTTTATAAGTTAAAAATGATTTCATATTCTATATTAATTCATAAAATACATTCTCTTAAATTAAAAAAATAACAAAACAAAATATATCAAATAATTTCTCAATTTCATATCTCAATATAATTAAATTAAAAAAAATTACCTCAACAACTAGAGTTACCGCTTATATATTATGAACTGATGTAGTTGAGATTATGTACTCAAGAGTAAGAATTTTGAAATTAGACAAATAAAATTTTTAAAGTGCGAGTCAAATAACGAAAAATTTTCAAGAGTTTTTCAAAACTATATTTTTTATTGAGACTACAAATAGTTTGAGTGAGATTCTATCCAAAAAAAAAAGTTGGAAATGCGCATTTGCTTGAAAAAGCTTTCAAATAACTAGTTTGTATCTTTAGATTTGTTTAGAGACTTTGACTATGTCTCGATGAAAATTTAATTTTTGGTGTGCTAAAAATAGTTTGTATGTTTAGATTCAAGAATTTGTTCGTTATAAGAAAAAATTGATACTTATTTATTTTTTCTTGAACGAATATGATGATCTAATGGTACTTCTTCTACTTTACTGTATTTTTTTCAGTTGTTTGAATTTTTTAATTAATTAATTTGTATGATTATCGAATGGCTTTTTACTATTTTCTTTTATTTCAATGGATATATTTTTTTATTAGATCATTAAATTAAATATTAAAATTGATGTAGCACCACCTAAAATTACCAAAATACCCCTACGCGGCAATAGTCTTACTCGCCACGTGGATCGCTTGAGAGACTAACACGTGGCAAGTCTACAATCCGGAGCGGAGGTCGAAAAATCCAGGCCGGGCTGCAAGACCCGTTCCAACTTGACCGAGATCCTCGAGAGTCGTGCCCCACCCGCTCATCACGGGTTTATTTTGGGTACACTATAACGGGTATATATATAAAAGACAAGAGTTCTTACCAGGTATGGTTAAGCTCTACAGCTCTCACAGTTATTACTACTTGTATTTATTCTATTGATTTGAGCGTCGAAGTCCACCCCGGGGGACCTTAACCCCACCACTCCGTTGTCATGCAGGTCCTATCACCGAGATCAGACATCGCCAAGTCCGAGGTCCAATTCCCGAGGTCCATTGACAGAAATGGCACGTTGTGGTCGGTCCAAAAAACCATCATCAAAAATCAAAATAGATTACTAATGTTTTGTGTGTGTTTCTCTTAATTTGTGAGCTAGATGTGAATAATTCTACCTTAAGTCATATTTATTTTCACATTTAAAAATTATATATTATCAAATAGAACGGGTATCATCTCATAAGTTCATAATGATAATTGTCAAATTAAAAAATTAACGTCAATATATAAAATGACAAGAGTATCTTCATTATTTACCTTATAAGAGCGACGTTGTGATTATTATATTTTATATTTTAATAAGTACTAGCTATTCTCACTATGCTTTTCTGATTAATTATACTCATGCTCTTGTTGGTTTTAAATTTGAATTAGACAAATGAATTTGAGTTAACTGCATAAATGGAAAATAATAATAATAATATTTAAAGGAAGGACATTATCGTCATTTGAAGCTTCCCCGACACTCTTCTCTCGTGTCGACCGTTTCTTCTCTGCAGTAGTAGTTTTGTTTCCAACGTTGAGAAATGCGGCGTATATGGAAACATATATATATATATATATACACACACACACACACGCATACACAGAGCGAGCTAGAGAGAGCGTCAGGGAGAGAGAGAGATGTTCGACTCACAGTCTCTGCTGTATAGAAAGGGGCCTTTGAGAAGGATATGGGTGGCTGCTCACTTTCCTAAACGCTTGAAGAAAAACGAAGTTGCTGAGACCGATATCTCTTCTTGCGTCGGTCAGTCCTCCAATCTCGCTCTTTCTTTCTGTCTGCATCTTTTCATTAGGACTTTCAAATTGCTTTTCCAGCCTTGGAAAGCTTCAAGCGAGAAAAAGAAAAGAAAATAAACGAGGAAGGCTGGCTTTGATTTGGGTGAAAGTATAAGATAGCAAGTTGTCTTTTTTACACAATTTGGAATGAAACCATTGAAGCTACCCTAATGTCAAATAAACGAATCATAGGGAAAATGGGATTCCATGAATGTATTATGATTAAATATGCACAAACTCGGTTTGGTTAGTCGGATAAGTCGTGTTGTCCATTTATCGGGTTAGGATTTTTATTTCTGGCAAATTTGTAAACAGAACTTGCGTTTTAGGCTTGTTGTATTCCAATTTTGTAATATGTGAAAGGTATGCTTGAAATTTTGAGAAGATTGTTGTAGGCTAAAGAATGAATAACAATGTGTGCTCTGTTTTGTGCACACACGCACACACACACACACACACACATATATATCACATACTTAGGCAAGCAGGGTTGCAGAACCATAGAAAGAAGACAACTTGGATTAGAGAGAGAAATGTGAAGTTCTTAGATTATTCAAGTGTGAAATCAAGAAGATTTGCTTTTTTTTTGTGGTGGTTTTTAGCCAAATGGTGATTGCGTTCATCAAGCATGGTAGCAGCGTCTTATGGGTTCTGGGGAGAGAGAGAGAGAGAGAATGCGTGTTCAAACTTAAGGTTATGAGTTCTAGAAACTAGGAAAAAGTTGGAAGCTACTTCACTCTTGTAACTATGTTTTCATAATATTTGATTGGTCCAATTGCGTCAGTTAATTTATGGCATACATTGTGCTTAGGTTACACCACACCACAGTGATAGTTTTTGTGATTAAGGAAAATCCACAGGTTGATTTCTTACTGCCAATTGTGAGTAGTCCAAAAATCAAGACTTCTTTGAGATCTTTTGGAGAGAATGGTAAACTCTTGATTTGGCATATTTAGGAAATGGATGTTCCCCAAAGCAGATATAGAATTTCCTTACAACATGAATGCTAGTTTTTCAACCATCTCTATCTAGATCTATATGTTCTGTAAGGCCATTATATCCCATATTATGTTTAAAGGTTTCGCATCATGTTTTCTTTGCTATAACTTTTTTAAATGAAAATGAGTCTTAGTGCAATGGTTGGTTACTCTTGCTCTATTGTGATTTGGAGCTCATAGGTTTAAGTTAGGAAATGTTTTATTTTGTTGTTGCATTTTTTAAGTAAAATATATAAAGAGAGTTTTAGGAAATCAAAAACCCAACAATGGTTCATAACACCAAATCTGATACTTGCTTGTGTAGTAGAATAGACATATAATATTATTCTTAATAAAACTAATAATAATTAATTAGTTATATTTAAAGTAATACACATTACACAATTATATTATGTATTACATTTTATTTACATGTTTAATAAATATTATTAGTTTGATGGTAATGGTAGAAGGCTGCCACTACCATCAATTTGATGTGTCGCAACACCCGCTGGCTGGATCAGCGGGTGTTACTTGCACCAAGTCAGTGCCCCGTTCAATTTGATGTGTCGCAATAACCGCAGGCTGGATCAGCGGGTGTTACTTGCACCAAGTCAGTCCCCCCTTTTCATGTGCGTCCAGTCAGCATCGTGGTGATATGGAATAGTTTCTAGTAGATTTCAAAATAGGTTGGAATGTTAAGTAGTTTCCTAAATAATTTGTTGGAAGTCAGTGCTTTTATGAAAAACTCCAGTTATAACATGTTCAAGGATGGAGTTTGTATTTTTTGAGTTAGTTCTAGTGTTTAGTTTGGAAAACAGTTATTTGTTGCCATCTAATTTCTGACATGTCAAGCTTTTCAATGGCCTTAATAGTCTTGTTTCTTGTTACAGATGAGATATTGAAAGAAGAATTTCCTGATGTTCCATATAGAGTACTAGGCTACCTTCTCCTTGGCATTGCGAGGATATACTCGAAGAAAGTCAAGTATCTACTTGATGATTGCCATCATGCGTTGCTTAAAATTAATGACTTTGAAGGCCAAAAGAATGCTGCCAAAGACATTGCTACTCCATTTGTACCTCGTTCTATCACCCGACCAAAAAGATTTGAACTTGATGCCTTTGATCTGCAGATCTTGGGAGATAAGAGCAGGTAAGCTGAATATGCTGATTATCAATCTAAGAGTTTTAAGTTTTGTGTCTCTCCTGCTACTAACCCTGAACCACCTCTTATTGTTTAACTTTATTTACTTATTTTTACAGTGCTGACATTGCTACTCCATTTACACCTTGTTCTATCACCCAACCAAACAGATTTGAACTTGATGCCTTTGATCTGCAGATCTTGGGAGATAAGAGCAGGTAAGCTGAATATACTGATTGTCAATCTAAGAGTTTTAAGTTTTGTGCCTCTCCTGCTACTAACTCTGAACCACCTCTTATTGTTTAACTTTATTTACTTATTTTTACAGTGCTGACATTGCTACTCCATTTACACCTTATTCTATCACCCAACCAAACAGATTTGAACTTGATGCCTTTGATCTGCAGATCTTGGGAGATAAGAGCAGGTAAGCTGAATATACCGATTATCAATCTAAGAGTTTTAAGTTTTGTCTCTCCCGCTACCAACTCTGAACCACCTCTTATTGTTTAACTTTATTTACTTATTTTTACAGTGCTGACATTGCTACTCCATTTACACCTTGTTCTATCACCCAACCGAACAGATTTGAACTTGATGCCTTTGATCTGCAGATCTTGGGAGATAAGAGCAAGTAAGCTGAATATACTGATTATCAATCTAAGAGTTTTAAGTTTTGTGTCTCTCCTGCTACTAACTCTGAACCACTTCTGATTGTTTAACTTTATTTACTTATTTTTACAGTGTTGACATTGCTACTCCATTTACACCTTGTTCTATCACCCAACCAAACAGATTTGAACTTGATGCCTTTGATCTACAGATCTTGGGAGATAAGAGCAGGTAGCTGAATGTACCGATTATCAATCTAAGAGTTTTAAGTTTTGTGTCACTCCTGCTACTAACTCTGAACCACCTCTTATTGTTTAACTTTATTTACTTATTTTTACAGTGCTGACATTGCTACTCCATTTACACCTTGTTCTATCACCCAACCGAACAGATTTGAACTTGATGCCTTTGATCTGCAGATCTTGGGAGATAAGAACAGGTAAGCTGAATATACCGATTATCAATCTAAGAGTTTTAAGTTTTGTGTCTCTCCTGCTACTAACTCTGAACTACTTCTTATTGTTTAACTTTATTTACTTATTTTTACAGTGCTGATATAAGGTCTGATAGAGATATCATCCTCACAGGTATTGACATTAGATTAAGTTTCTTCCTAAGCTTATTGACTTGGTGCCTTTTTACATAATTTTACCTTTTTATAAACAGATGTGAGGGAAAATGAGGTCATTGGACATTATTCATTTGATAAGGTATGACTTGTTTTCACTTTGATGCCTTTACTGCCCATGCAAGTGTCATACAAATTACCAAATTTTATGTTCTTTATTTATTCTCTTTAGAAAAGAATTAAATAAAAATTAGCAGTGGCAACCAAATTCAATAAAGATGATTCAACACCATTGCACAAGGGTCACCACTTTGAGGGTCAGTTGTATGCGTACTTTTAAATTAAATGTAACAGGTTATGAAATTCCTTTTGACTTCTGGAGCCCATTAGCGTGCTATTTATTCTTCAATTGACCTCTCATGATTTGATTTGATTTGATTTTTCTCAGACTCTGTTCTGATCATGTTGGCTGGTCTGAGACCACAGTGAATTGAATTATAACATTACATGTCTTTTTGGGTTTTCTGGTTATGGATATTCTTATATAGGACCTTATAAATAAGTAGTTCTTTAGAAAGTCAATATTCAACTATCGCTTTGTCGGGTAAGTATTAGTGAACCGATATGGAATATTTGAACTTGACTTGGATCTGACTATGGCTCTGGACCAATGGAACCTCATTAAATTGGATTTGAATCCAGTTTCTCTCTCTCTCTCTCTCTCTATATATATATATATATACAAAATATATACATGGGTATAGATATGTGTGTGTATATATATCTAGAGGGAAAAGGGGTTTTTGGAGGCAGTACATAAGATCCACAAACATTTTGAGGGTTCTTAACTAGTTCTTGTTCTTTTAGAATTTTTGTTACCTCATGTAATTATGTATCATTGAATACTCACAATTTCCCTTTTGAAAATTGAAGAATCATTCTGAGGACAATGCTGCTCATTTTACAATGTACTCTGAAGCTCACACTCCCGTTAATGAGTATGTACACAAAATCCTTTTCTTTATGAAATTGCTGTGGATATATTTCTTCATGCCGGATGACGTTACACTTTGCATCTCTGTTCAGTGTTCTTTCACCTTACATGGAGAACAATGTGGTGGCAATTTCATCTCATAGTTTAAGCAGCTCAGAAGCAAGCATTGAGAAACTACGATGCAATGATTCCTACCTGGAAGAATGCCTTGATCCTACTTCCTCCACTGAGGTTGAGGAAGAAGCAGGCCATGTTAGGATACTTGACGAGTTTAATGCTGACAGAGAGCAGATAAATCCTGAAACAGAAGATGTTACTAGGGCTGAGAAGGAACCCCAGGAATCTGTTATATCTTTGGCTGAAGTACATATGAATGTAGAGCAGGAAAAGTTCCCAAAATTGACTCCATCAGGTTATGGAAAGTGTCACATTACTACTAAAGATCAGTTTTCATTCACTGCCATTGATTTAATACATGGGTCCAAGGGCCCAGCCAGTTCAGGTATATGCTAACTGAAAACTAGATTTATGCTCTTCGTTCATGGAATGACGTACTCTTTGAAAATGAAAATCGAGAATCTTTCTATTTTATGAAGGCTGGTTGAACATACACCAGCTTCAGATGGACCAAATAGCTGGTTTTCATCTGTTCTAAAAATTCACATTGTTTTTCAGGTTGTTTAATGTTTTGCAGAATGTATGTGTAATATTTCTGATAGCAGGTTCTGATAGACATTGATATTTAGAAAGTTGACGTATAATTCTTCCTTTGATAGCTGCTACTGCACCAGAGTTTATGTGTTTTCAAACTCCAGCTACTAAGGAAAAAGCTAGTACTTCAAGGAAGAGAAAACGGTTGTTTGACAATGTCGTCATCTTGTCTAACAAGTATGTGAGAAGAAGTTTGAATCTTTTCAGAATGGTTTTTATGGTATTTTAATTGTTAGTTCCAGTGGTATATCATTCAATTAACAGTGAATTGTGGAAAGTAATAATCTTATATGGTTATTGTTGTCTTCTAACATGTTTGGGTGCTCTTCACGTAAATGAAGGTTGTTCATGTTCAATTATAATCCAACTTCACAATGAAAATGAAATTTCTCCTATGACCAGGAAGTTAGCTCACATGATGATGGTGAACTTTTTGTTGGACTGCAGTTGTTGCTAAATTCAAAATCATTTATAAATGGATCAGTTTTTTTATTTCCACTGGAGATTAGGAAGAGATGGACTTTCTATAGGACCCATTTTATTGACAGGATTCATCACTACTTTAGCTACTTTAGCAGCTTTGCCCATTACTCAAGATTCTCAATTATTTCATTTCTTGATGTTAGCAATGTACAGGGGTCAAATAGGGTTTATTTGGAAATCTAAGGTATTTGGGTACTTTGACTTAGTTTGAAGGAGGTGATAGGACCATAAATAATGGTGGAGGAACTTGACTCAAAAGGAAAACACACCATAGAGGTTTGGGTCACCCAATTACCAGAATATCTGAGGTTTTACAGTCAAGCAAGGTGAGGCCAAAAATTTTCAGTGCAGTTTTTGGTAGGGATTTCCTACAAGCAGTCAAATATCAGTTTCAATTTGGTTCTTTTTTATATCTTAGCACGAGGACTGAATCACCAAACCTTGTGAGGACTTGAACCTAATGTGGAATAGGTTCTAATTCCTGGTAGTTTGGAATCTGAAATTGAAAATATGTCAATATTCCTAAGAGATGTCTATAATCACTATCAAACATACTTAACTTGAAATGGACCATCATTAGCAGAAAAAATTTGCTTTGTGGAATTTCATCTCTTCCTTTTTACAGGGTACTGAAGGACAGGATTGAAGACTCAGGTGGCTTGGTTCGTAAACGAAGAAAAGTTCCTCATACTGCTCTTGAAGCCTGGAGAGCCCACAAAATTTCTCATCTGGCTGGCACTTTCATGGAGCCTTCTATTCCTTGTGAGTTCTATTTCTTCTCTGACATTTTGTGCCACAAATGTGATATTGTTACTAATGATAACCCCCTGCAGGTGTTGCGTCAGAGCACATATCTCGTTTCTGCTGGAAGAAACTAAAGATCTCAGAGGCAGTTGAAATTGTGGAAGCTTCTGAAAAAATAGATATGTGTGGATCCCCAACAGTTCAGACTCCAGATGATGCTGATAATGCTCCTTCAACCCCTCTTACCTGCTCAACTTCTTTAACGTCATACAACTCCAATGGAGCAGGAAACTTAATTGGGGATGAAGAAATTGATGCCTGCCTGATAGAGGTAATTTCATCTTTTCTGTAGAACCAGTGGTTTCAACTTGGACTGAGTTAAAAAACAAAAGGGAGTGCTGATGGTTCTTATGGTTCCCTAAGAATGCTGCAGATCCAATTCATGGCCTACTAGCAGTGGTACAGTGTTCATGGAAATGGATGCTGTGGTTTTATGAGAAATATGGGTTGGAAACTATTATATTACTTATTATTTACTATTACTGTGGTTGTTGCAATAATCTTCCATTTCCTTTCCCCATCTTATCTCATCTTGGGTTTGAATTATAGAAACAACTTATTTTCGAAAATGCTAAGGGGAAGGCTGCATACCAATACACCTACAACTGTCTCTTGACCCTCACAAAGTAAGGAGCCTCATGCACTAGGGACACCTTTTTAGTTGGTTGCCCCAGAATTTCCTGGTCTATAACATGAATATTCAAGTAGTTTTGGCTGGTATAACCTTTTGAACCACAACTTTTTCCTTTCTCAAGTTAAAATACCCAGAAGATGTGACTTTTATTTCTATGAGGTACTAAAAACATAGAAATAAACTGTTGAGGTAGTTGGCCTAGTGTTCTAAGGTTTACTCACACAGGTCATGATCCAATTCCTAGCCTCCTTGGTGGGTTGTGGTTAAATTGTGGCTGACACCTGTGGTGTGGGTCAGTTTATGGTTTTCCCCTATTATCCTTTGTCATTAGAAAAAACATAATACTGAAGTAGATGATGGATAAATGGAAGATTTCGTTGATCCTTTGTGGCCAATGTGTAACAGCACTGGATCGATTCAGCATTCTAAACTTCCATGCCCATTGTTATCGTTAGTGGTACTTCTGTAATCTGCTTTTTGATGGCTGGATTGTTTAATTTCTACAATTTTTTTCTAATTCATTTTACTTGGCAAGTCTTGATGATAAAATGTTGTTAATTCCTCGTACAGGAGATAGATTCACGTGAAAGTGTTGACCTGATAATGAGTAAGGACAGTTCCATATTGATTCCATTCTTATACTTCTGTTTGATATTATTCAGGAAAATAAAAAATGTTTTGGAGAGTAATTTTTGTCAATCTCGTGTTTGCTTCTGTCTGCTTAATGTGGCATTCACCTGATTTTGTGTTTATCTTGGTTGTAGATGGTTGGTCGGCCCGAACCAGGTTAGTTAATAATGTTCATAGCGCTTGTGAAATGACCTCAAATTAAGCTCACAGTTTGAATTTGATTGCAAAACTTTAAACTATTGGTTAACTTGTGAACAGAACAGTAGCACTGCATCTCGACAGAAGCTGCCAAAATCAAAAGAAACAAGGACAGGACGAGGAAGTTAGTTTGTCGCGGCTACTGAAACAGAAAACCAAGGGTGAAAGCGCCAGGCTATTCTATGAAATACTGGTATGCCATTTTCCTTCAATTATTTACTTCCAATACCAAACTTGTGCTGCACAAGAAGTGCAACTTTTGGTCACAGATGAACAACTTTAGCATTGCTACCAAAACTCACCCTCTTGTCATGTACAACATTGTGGTCTTGAAAATCTTTCTGGTCTTCTGGTGATCAAATCAGCCTCCCATCAAAAAGATATACACTGGTTATGTTTCATCACCTCGACAAGTTTTATCAAGCACAATGGCCCTATAACTGTCCTCTTCTTCGCGAAGAACCCATGTTAGCCTTTTGGTTAATTTCTAAACCATCACTTTCAATTTCTTATTTTACCATGCATTTGCAGGTTTTGAAATCTGGGGGTTATATTGATGTGAAGCAAGAAGAACCCTTCAATGACATACTTGTACAGGAAACCCCCAAGTTGAAGCAGGCTTGTGAGGCTGATGTAGTTAATCCTAGTTAGGATCCAATCCAAAGCTTTGGGCCTCCAACAGTTATATTGAAATTACTAGAAGTATCTGATGTATATATGAATAGATGTTATGCGCTTGTTAAAATCATGGCCTAAAGATTGCCTATCCTCTTTCAGTTGGCTTTCATGGGGATGATGAACATTTTCAAAACCCCATTTGCAGTGTGTGAAACTCCTAATTTTATGAGCATTAGGAGGGGCTTGCTTTTTGTGTGAAGGTTGCTTTTTTCGAGGTGTGAATCTATAGTTTGTTAGTTTAAGATCTTCTTATCATGTGTTTTCGATATATAGCATTTTAAGTTTTAGATATTTTTATTGTTTGATGATGAATAAATAATCCTTTTAGATATCTTACTAATTTATGTAACTGTTTATAACTTGTAATAAATGTATCTTATTTGAAAATTTTAAAAAATGTTAAATATCTTGATTTTTCTTTTAAATTTTATTTAAGTTTGAATAAGAAAGAATTATGTATAATATTCTTGATATTTATTATCGTTAATTTTTGAGAAAATATAAACAATTATTTTTGAAATCTTACGTTACGTTGTAATTTTATTTGTCATTAGTTAATTTTAGTTAAACATTTATAAATGATTAAAATATCCTTTTATATTTAAAAAGTTTTATCTTTTTCTCTTTGACGATGAAATTGCTATTTTCTAGTACTTTGTTTTTAGTTTTTTTTCTCCAATTATCTTGTAACCCAACTATCTTTGGTCTCGTCATTAGTGTGCAACTATTGCTATCATGTCCATCACCATTACTTGTCTCTACTCTTATTCAATATAAAGTAATTATTTTTTCGTATTTTCTTCTCTCTCTCCATTTATTTATTTTCGATAATTGAAATCAACTACACAAGAATATACCAAATTAACCCAACGATCATTAGGTTGCAAGGTGAAATCTATAATAATAAAATGTGATTGAATAGGCAAAATCTATAATAATAAAATTTGCCCTTATCTAAATTATTACAAATTTTCCTTTATCTCAAATTATAATAAAATTTCTTGGCTATTTTTAACCTCTAGGGACATGATAAAAGAGAGCTTTGCTTTTGCTCGGTCAACTTCTTGAAGCTTTCTGACAGTCGGACCGCTCCGAAACGCGGCGAACTCCGATGGGTTCCCGATTTCAATGAACTTTTCTCTATTAGTTGCCTCTCGATTGACTCGGTTAACATCAATCTGAGAGGCTGTTTGGCTTAGCGGTTTGACCACGTATAAGCTATTTTGCAGCTAATAAGCTGTATAGCGTTTGATGCTTAAGTGTTTGGGATCAATAATAAGTGTAAAAACTACCTCACTTATACGCTGTTGTAATAGCGTTTAGCAAAAGCTAGTACCCCCCAGCTTTGCCAAAAAACGCTATTGCGTTGAGCGATAAAAATACCAAAATGCCCTCAAAGCTCTCTTCTCCCATCATCTATTCCGAAGCTCTACTCTACCATAACCGTCGCCTTTGTCCAGCTGGGCCGTCGCCTTAAGTTACATATATAGCCTTCTCCTTAATTGTTTAACTATTACAAATATAACTAATAACTGTCTTACAAATATAACTAATTATTACAATAACTACTATCTAACTAACTGTTACAAATATAATTGACTATTACAATTATGATTATTACAACTGTAATTTATTAGTATTCCCCTCCTACCCCTGAGATTGTGACACATATTAATTGTCTAGTTACAGAGCATGTCCCTAGCATCTGTCAATTTTTTCACTCACATTAGGACAATTTGCAATGATAGACCTATGAGCTGATTTTTTGTTGCTAAGCTTATATATTAACTTTGTTGCAGTTAGTCTGGGTCTTGGGAAGAGTTATGTAGGGTTATTAGAGGAGTTCCATAGCTTTGCTCATCCGCCTTGCTTAAATATAAGTTAAAGAGCTTTGAATTGCTAAAGGCCTGATATAAATTTGTTTCACAAGTAATAGAGCTGGAAAAAAAAAAACAAAGGAGTAGTTTGCACATAAAATGTCATATTCATATATTCAAATGCTACGGTTCATTTGTGGAACACATGCTAATGTAAAAGCTACAAGCTATTGATTAATCAGTGCTGAAACTATAAACTGTGATAAATCTGAATTTATTTCTTGATAGTTGATTTTTTATTTCACTCATTATTTAGCCAGGGTCCCATTGCTCAGGGCTGTAGGTGCTACAGTAACAAGGACACTTCACTACTGAATTTTCTGTTTCATATCTTCACAGAGGGATGGTATACATAGGAAAGAAGTGTTTCCTTAAAGCATTAGAGCTTTTGCACAATGTGTGTTCCCTTTTCTCAGCTTAGCCATATTATATAATATTGATTGAGTTTCTGACTAATTTCAATGTTCCATCAATCTAATAAATTGCTTCTGACAGGTTGTAACCTCTCCAATGTCTACTACAAATGCAATAGCTATTGAAGCATACAAAAAGCATATACTTGTCTCACTCATTCACCTTGGGCAGGTTGGCTTGCTTTTATATCTATTCCTTGTGTTTGATGTGATGGGCTTTGTAGAGTTGAGAGATGGTTTACAAAGAAGTGTCCTAAAGAATACATAGGTGGTCTTGTTGTTAAAGGTGAATCATCTGTGGGGATATAGTTAAGGAAAAAGTGTCATGCTACCTAATCATTTTGATTATTCTGCTTGTTAAAGGTGAATCTACTTTGATGATATAGTGTTTCCTATTTTCAAACGAAAATGATCATTCTACTAAACTGTTTTGATAAAGGGACGGTAATATTCATTTGATCTATTAAAATCTCATGTTACTGAGTGGTTATTTTCTAATAAGTTAATGTCCCTTAATTACTTCCACTATTTCCAAATCATCAACATTTCAGAATGAAACCATTATTTGAATGATATTGCTTGTGTGCTTGCTCTGGTGGAATAGCTTTTCCTTGGACAACTTCAGCATTAATGATTTCCTACTTGGAAACTCTTATCTTTTTTGCCTTATTGCTTCTCGGATAATATTTACTTCTATCTTTTCTGATGTAGTTCTCCAACAGTTTCCCAAAATATACTTCTTCAGTTGCTCAAAGGAATCTAAAGAATTTCTCTCAGGTAAGGGTTAATGATTACATGTTTCATTTTGTGTGTGCCAAGTACTAGAACTTGCACAAGCATGGCTAACTTGGTCAGAGAAGAAGCTTCTTGACTAAATTGGGGGCCAATTTGTGGTTCACTAGAAATGACGTGCCAATTGATCCAATGCATACAATTATGAAATTCTTGAAACCCAAGAATTCAAACATCTAATTTTTGGGTCTGAAAATTCTAGGACCAAGTCAAAGGGTCATTATTTGCAAATGCGCAGTATTTGTGCAAGGTTCAGATCATGTCCACAGAAAAAGCATGTTTTTTGAATTATGATTGGCCCAACAAGTTTTATGCTGGTTGTCAGCTATCTAACCCAACCCTCCTTTATCTGGCCACCACGTTCTTCTTCTGCCAATGCCATTACCATCTCATTATTTTCATTCAAGACACCTTTCACTGCCTGCTAACTTTCTTTGCTGCACACCTCTTGGTAAAAAACAAAGGAAAAAAATAGTATTAGAAAATATCAGTTAAAGAATCCTCAAGGATCTTGTTGTCATGAATTGACTATTTTTTTTTCTGCCTTTTTTTTTTATGGGAATTTTTTTTTTTGAAAGCACAAAAAGAAAAAAAAAGAGCAAATGAATGCAAAGAGTTGTTTTTACTTGTTTTAAAAACAGTGCTGCCATTTTTCAAAAATCTGTCTTTATGTAATATCACTTTTATTATATTGTACTATTTGTGGTATGATATCATTGTTGTGATGTAATGTTTGTATGTTATTAATGTTAATATTGTCCTTTCAAAACTTCACTACTGCCTAACTTTATCATCTTTAATTTTTTACAATGCACTGGATTACACTTTTTGTATGTATTTAGTTTTGTACTGTCTAAGAAATTTTTGAACAAGCAAATACAGACATATAGGATTGCTTTAGATGTGTACCATTTTTTGGAACAAAAGTGTACCGTATTTCAGAACATCTATTCCAGTTGATAAATAGCTCGAGTAGTAATGTTTTCCTGTGACATTTTCCTTAAAGCAAACTCAAATCAAATCCACCAAATCATGATTGACATTCTTTTGCTATATCTGTTGGTATATAACTGTATGTGTAACCAAATTTAGTTTCCAAGTTACGTAAATCTTAAAATTTCCATGAGTAAAATGTATACAATGCATTTCGTTGGTCTCAGGTTGGGTTTCAGTTGGTTTAATGTATATAATGTATTTAATTGCAGTGCGTGTATGCATATAGATTTGGGGTGTGTTTGTGTGGATAGTTGTGTAGTGTCTTAGTACAAGCAGTGGACCACAGGGACAAGTTACCGGAATGGGTTGAAGGTGGTCAATGAATTGATGGGTCATGTGGGGTGGTGGTGGAGGCAGTAGAGGGAGCTCAGAGATGATGGCAGGGAGGTGTCGGGTTTCTATGTTTCTTAACTTAGTTTGGAGGGCAGGACTTCTTAAATTAGCTGAGGGAGTGTCTCCTATTTACATCAGAAGATTCAAGTATTACATTTGTTATTCAACATCCGCTTTCTCCTCTGTTAGGGGACAACTCCTACACCAGCTTGGTGAAATATTGAGAAATTGCAGGAGGTGGCGTGTGTATGAGTCTCAGAGCTCAAGCCTAGGTCTAAGTTACTGAAGAAATGTACTTTGTTTTTGAACTGAACAACTAAGAAAACAAATTTTGGCAGGCCCCAATTGATTATATTCCCTAATTGTTTCTGTTTAACTGTTTTTCTTGGATGAATTTTTTTTGCTAATTTCTTGCATATTTTTGTTTTAAACTATGTGTAAAACCACTTAAGTGGTTGTTTCATTTTAGTTCTCGTTCTCTTGTTAGAAGCCCTGTATTGAGCTGGCAATGGAAAGATTTCAGAACTTGAGGCATATGTCCAGGCTAACAGGGAGAAGTTTGAAACTGTTAGTCCTCCATAGCCTGCTTCAGTTAACTTTTAAAGTGCTTTTAGGTGGAAATCTGACAGAAGGGATGCTGACTGAAGTTTGCTTAATGAATTTGATGAAGCTTTTTTGATAGGGATATTTTGATTTTGATTTTTAAAATAAGATTTAGCCTAGGTTTTATCATGTTTTATCTTGTTCTATTGATAGACTTTTAGTTGAACTTTATTTACAGTTATATTTGATTTTAGAGATTACGTTATCTTTTACATAGGCTATATTTAATTGCCTATAAATAGGCAACATAATGGAACCTTTTTTTTCATACTTGATTGAATATAATTGATTTCCCCCTCTTTGAAGATTTCTCTTTTCTTCTTTTCTTCTCTTCTCTTCCCTGCTTCTTCTTTTCAAGCTTCTTCTTCTTCATGATCACTTATCTCTCTTTTCCTACTTTCTGCAAATTTTACTGTCCTGCATCATTTTCCGACATCCTTGGATAATCTGATTTGTTTTATTTGTTTTTCTGCTCAAGGACCACAATCTTGGATTGGTGAAGCAGGTTGTGTCGTTCATATATAAGAAAAATATCCAGAGATTGACTCAGACATACCTGACTCTCTCACTCCAAGACCCAAAACCGTGAAGCTGGATAACCCCGAGGAGGCAGAAAGGCATGTACTTCAAATGGTAGTTGTTGAATGTCACCCCTGCTTCTTTATTATTCTTCCTGCTGGTGCCTTCATAACTGTTAACTTTCTTCATGTTTATTGTTGTGTTATAGATCCAAGATGGTGAGATATATGCAACAATAAATCAGAAGGATGGAATGGTTAGGTTTGTAGAGGATCCTAGAAATACAAAACTTGTGAGATGATCCAACATATCGATGCATCAATCCAGAGGTATGATGTATGCAAACATTAATAAAATAATTTCCTGAAAATTTGGTAGGAAAAACAGACCAAGGAGCTATCCTTTCTGTGACATGCTCAATAATCTAGCGGAGCCATTGATTGCTAAATGAACTAGGCAATATTACCAAGTGGATTTCACCTACAGTTATTCTAATTAATGCAATCAACAGAGAGCCAGAAACTATTACAAGATGTATTTCACCCATGGTTTGCCTTGGAGCTAACAATGTTTATGGGGTTGTTAATAGCTTGTCATTGGAATGACAACTCTCTAGCAATTAGCACATGGCAATGAAATACAACAATATGACTCGTTGAAGCCATTTTCCATTGTCTGTTGCTTATAGTAAAAAACTGGAGCAAACAAGCATCGTAAGAGGAGTCGTGAGATGTTCTTTTCCTCATGGTTACAGGATGATGACCCTTTCAAGGAAGGTGACTTCTATAGATGAACTCATCTCATGCCACCCTCAATACTTGGCAAAGGTGAGCCCTTTCTTTGACATTCCCCTGGAAAAGTATCACTAACTCAATTACTAAGCTCTGGTAATTTCATCAATCAACATGGGCTTATTACATCCAGGCTGGGAAAGAGCACCAAAGAATTGACCTCAATGACTTCGACTCTGTGCCTCATAAGTTCAACTTATGAAACATGGCGATCATCAGTTCGGTATCGCAAGGCCTATTCTCGCTTGTCAACAGACATTTCCCGTCATTTTGTTGGCAAAAGGAAAATGTGGAGATCAAAGTCGTCAAAATCTTGTCATGCTTTCCTGTGTCATCTGGTTTAGTTGCTCTGTGATATGAAATATGCAATGCTCTAAATTATATTTATGTTTTGCTTTAGCCAGCCAGGAACGAGAACAATGTTTTGACTGCCATGAACAAAGGGTGTTGTGCCGGAACCCAAGGCGTTGGATTTGATAAATCTGCTTATCTATAACAAAAACCACCAGAGCTCTTGTACAAGTAGGGAGTTGGATCCATTGGGAAAACCTTTATTAGCAGCCCAATTGTCTTCGTCTAAAACAGATAAAAGGGACATCAAATAGTACTGATATTAAAGCAACTCAAGCGTGAATGATCCATGTAAAGTGCCCAAAAATGGTGTAATTATGTCTACAAGATGTATGAGAAAAGGAGGAAAACAAAATTTACAGATGTCGAGAAGGGATTGAAAAACAACAATACTAGCACTCTTCTTATCTTCAGATCAACCAAGTACCGGATAGAATGGGCCAAAAAGAACCCAACAAAAAAGACTAATAATAATGAAAGTACAAAGAATACACAGAAACTGGACGACAAAAAGAAAGAAAAAATTATGATAACCAAATGAAGCTACTTAACTTTAGCGCTTCTGTCCTTACAAAGCATGTGCCATTCCTGCAGAACTGCTGATTGAAGGGCTCGATGCTCCACTTCCTCTGCAGTCAATTTCGACAGTGTAGAAGGTCCCTTGGGCTTGCCATCTTTTTCGCCATTTTCTTTCTTCTTTCCATCCTCGTCTTCCTCGTCCTCTTCCTCTTCTTCTTCGTCAGATTTTGGAGTCTTGGGAGGAGCTTGGGCTGCCTTTAGCAAGGCTATCCTCTCCATAGAGATCCGTAGCCTCTCAGCAGCAGCCACCTTAACTTCATCTTCAGGCATGTACTCGACGCCACCATCTGTGAGGTCGTCCAACCAACCCTGAAGATCGGATCCAATCTCTTTTGTGATTGATGCATCAGAAGCTCGGACCACAAATTTGCATATCATAGTTGTTGTCTCGTCACCTAAATCCACATTCCTGCTCACTTCACTGGCACCAAAAACCATCATGCCGAGGAATCCTCCGTACCAGGTTTTTGCAGCAAAGCAAAGCTGTGGCCAGGACCGAAAGGAGATTAAAATCATTATCGAATAGCTTGGAGGAAAATAAAATTTTCATTCCAACAAGATAGCCCCGTGGATGGTGGCCTGAATAACAGTAACTATCAGATATTAAATTTAGGGACCCAAATATTTAAGGCTTCTCAGAGACTTTAAATCATTCTGTGCTCTGCCGAGCTTCAACCATATTCTTTCTTTTTTTAAAGTCGGGATAACCCAAGAGGCTTATTTAAATTTCAAAGATTTTGTTATTATCTTCAACAGGTAAGAGCCGAACAGTAACTGGATTCATCAATAAAATAAAAATCATACTCCAGACCATGTGAAAATACAGTAACTGAGTAAAAAAAAGCCAACACCAAAGTTAGATTTGCCAAATAAATACAAGAAATCAGCATGGAAGTGATCAGATGGAGGGGGGGGAACATGCGCATCACACTTACAACGGGAAAGCTGAAACATCAAGAAAGGACAATAGGACTCACCTGGAACCCAGCAACAGTCCGGATGGCGTGTGAGCAAACTTTATGGAAAGGCTTTGAAGATAGAGATTTCAGCCCACTTAGAAAAGGAGAAGCGCCATATTGCTGTGCAGCAGAAGCCATAAACCCACTTCCTTCATATGTGTAAGTACCAGTGTATTCCACTACAGCAGGTAAACTAGGCCATAGGCGGAAGTACTCCACAGGTGAGATTTTATGTGGTAGAAGAAGTTCAGTCAGTGGAATCTTGTAAGGCTGACATCTCAATATAACAGGCTCTCCTGTTTCTGGCCTCAGGTTTCTTTTGTGTCTCGTAACCTGTGGATCTTCTTCAGCATAGTCCGCTTCATAATCTACTGATTCACTTCCATAGAAGGGGTAGTACAAGACTTGAACCCAGAGGGCACACCTCTCAAAATGGGAGACACCAACAGTCACACTACACAGTACTGGATCCTACAAAAAAGCAATCAAGTAAATTGGCAAGAGAACTTTGTACATTTGGAAATAAATGCAAGTGGTTGAGTTTGGCGCAAAAACACAAACTCCAAAACACTAAGCAATAATTAGTTTGGTTGAACATAGTCCTCCATTCCATTAGGCTATTTGTTTAAGTAGAAAAAATTCATTATATTTACATTTTGACAGTCTAAGAAATTCTTGAGGTTGAGCCTTAGTAACAATGGTAAGGTTGCTTATTTGTGACTTAAGAAGTCATGGGTTAGAGTTGTGGAATAATCTCTTTGCAAAGCAAGGGTAACGCTGCGCCCAGGGGGTGTTCATTCAATGCAAGAACGGCACTTAACAAACTGAATATAGACCATGTGGACATGGGCTATGGCTATATCTATTACAAAAGAGTATGTTACTCATCATATCAATAATCTTCATTTATTTTACCCTCTTTTTATCCAGTCCCACAAGAGGCCAAGAAGGACCAGAACAAACCCACAGGTAAAGGCACCATAATTGACAGATCCAGGAACAGAAATAAAATCTTAGAAACCAAATCCAGATCTGGAATATTCCAAAATGCAATAAGGGATATGGGACAGCTCTTCTCAAGAACTTCAACCATATGGCTATCCAACTACTAAAATGCCACACTTGACAAGGTTCCCCACTCTGTAACACCAAACAAAAATCAAGAAAGGTAGAGAAAACCAATCCTGCCATCAACTGATGATGGGGTGATATTGACCTTATCAGGCCCCCTGTCAGGAACACAATGATAGCTCTAAATCTTTCCCTATCTTAATAAAAAAATGTCAACATGGTCCAAACTACCATACCAAAATAGAAAACCAAAACCAGTACAATGACAGAACAGAAGTGAGGAAGAGGAAGCAGGAAAAAGGAATCCTTAGAAGAACTTGTAGAAAGCACACATGAAAAGAGTAGAGAACATTGCTTTAATAACGAGTACATTATTTGATTACTAAGGGAATATTATCTGAGAAGCGCACCAACAATTCTTAACTGAATATTTCAGCACTCCAAGTTTAAGCGATGAAGACATATAATATTTCACATAAAATTATCTTGAAGTAACTTCTAATTTCTTCCTTTAAGAAAGTAGAGTAAATTAATAAAAATGGAAAAGACGGGATTTCCACTCAATATTAAACCATGCTTCCCAATTAATTTGAATTAGACAACAAAATCTTATCTTGCCCATGTATGATAAAAACCGGGAGGGTAAAAAACGCAACGATCAACCTATTGTGTTGAATACGCAAGAACAGCAATAAAAGAGAACCACAATAAAGGGAGCAAACAAGGCATGCACAAAAACCTTTGCATTTAGAAGCAATAATAACTGATTCACCAACTTCAAAAAGAGTAATTACAGAATGGAACATCTCTCTTAACCAAAAAATGGAACAAGAATGGTGGCCGTGAGATAACAAACTAAACTCTATACCCCTTCAAAAGTTCTATTATTCCTCTCATGGCATATACTCCAGAAAAATACGAAAGAGTGGTAGCCCATGCATGTCAGAAAACTGTATTTATTTCACACACAACAAGCTGGGTAACAAGTAGCATTGGTATTCCAGGTTTAGAGGCACTCTGTGGGCACAGTTGGATAAATTCATATGCAGGTGTTATTCCTTGCATCTTTGGTAACTTAAATCGTACCCTGGAAATGTTGACAAATAGTATCTATGAAACGATACTGACCTGGTTACCAGAATAAGTGAAACAAATCTTGGTCATATCAATATTGGGACAGACAACTCGCTTTCAGTCAGTTAAACCTTGTTTTATCAAACTATATTTTTCATGGATTCCAAGCCATTAAATCCGACTTAAATCTTAATCAGAAAATATACACAGCCTATATGAATTGTTGAACAATCAGTCCCACCACCAGTAAAGCAATCAGTTAATTACAAGTGACAAATAGCTGTCACATGGCATGTTGTTTAAGAAAATTTCAATTCAGCCCTAATAAATGGCAAGAAATAATCAGGATGGAGCAACAAGATGCATATAGACGCAGGAAACAATATGCCAAACCATGTTATGAAAGTAACCTGTGAATTAAGATTACGCAGCTGCCTAACTGCTTGAGGAGATCCATCCATGAAGTACAATGCACCAGATAACCCTACCCTGATATCCACCCTGTTGAGGTCAATTTCTGTCAAATTTAGAACCTGCAAATAATCCTATGGTCAGCATGACCAGAAGCTAACTATGAACAATCTTGCCATTACTCATATAAAGATCACCTTTAAAGAAAGTAAAATAAAAAACAATTAGAACCTAGAAATATTAGAAGTAAAAATATTACAAATATTAGAAGTGATTAAAGTAGTTTCCTCTTTTTCCCTGAAGAAAACACTGTAGATTGCTTATCTGACGAGCAGCCAGTCCATATCTCTTCTCTTAAGCTTCCAATCACATGAAATAAACCATTTTTATTCGAATATCTCCCTATATCAAGGCATCTGTTCATGGATGGAGGGAACAGGATCAAATCCGAGCTAAGTTGAATCCCAAAAATAGAGTTGCTCAATCACTTGAATAGTGGGAGGTTCCGAGTCTCCGACTATATTCACGAAGCGTCATTGTGTCTCTTAGCGAGATATTTGGCATTCACTACAATTATGGTTTTTCTAACAATAGCAATTCTAGTTTTCTAAAAACTTCCAATTGCAGCCAATAAACCTCCAAAAACATACATCTATATAGGAACAACTCATGGCAAATCCTTCAGGAAATATCTATTGAAGTTAACAAAAATAAATTGCAACACAAATTACCCTCCCACCAAGCATATACAAATAAACCCCTTCCAAAACAGGCATTTGGGGCAAGGTGGCACATCTAATACAATTAGGATAAGACCCTTTTTTACCTTTAAGTGCAGAGTAATCCTTCCATCACTTGAGTCTGCCAAATGATATGCTTCGACATAACAAGGGTCACTACTACCAGTCAAAGTATTTGCAATTGGTGGAACCTTAAGTAACTTAGAATCTATTCCTTTTGCCAACAAAAGAGTTAATTCACTGGGGTCAGGCCTCCAGAGTTCCAGAATAGCCTTGTGAACTAATCCTTCCAACTTTCGGTCCTGAGCTGCAGATGCTTCATAAAATTGCACAGTTAATTGGTGGTGACTAAATGGGTAATCTCCTCTGGCCTCGCTAACCCCAGCCCACCTGAAAGAGAAACACGCATAACTATGAACATAATTGAAAATTTTTATATATAATTCTCAAACGAAAAGGTCCAAATAACAAAGTAAACAATAGAATTGACCACTGAAATTGATCACCTACAGAACCAAAATGTTCTTAACAAGTGAGAAAGGTTACAGCATACAACCAGGCATATATATCTTTTAAAAGCACAAAAATCGGAAGCTTTCTGTTTCTTGTTTTAAGATGACAGGTATTGCACCATAGACAATCTAGATGTCAGAAGAGTGGGTGGCAATTCATTCCGACCAACCAAGACCATTGTATTCAACTGGAGTCTGCGCAACATACCTCAAACAAGGAGAAATGTTGATTAGCTTGCACGATGTATTCTATGTTAATATTGATTTTTTTACTTGGAAAATTGAGTTTATCATTCCATACAGAATATATATTTATATGTATCAACTTCCATCTTTTGGGGGGACGGAAAGACCATGGATCCAGCATGTTTGATTGCTCTAAACACACTAGAGGAGGTATCACACTCTGGTATGATCAGGGATATCCCCATCACCAACTAGAAAGGATAAGCCCACGCACTAATCTTTTAAGAGTGCAACATACAATTTAAGTAGAAAGAAGTCAACTGGAAAATGATTATAAGAAGCTCATCTCTGATTGACACAACTGGAAAAGCTTCAGATCTCTAGTTTTTAATTGAGTGGCTGGAAAGTTTAGGAGGACTCGGACATCCTTTTGAGGATTATGTGCAGCAGTGGCAGTTAGGAAAATTAGGCTAACTGTATATTATATTAAGTGAGGGGTAGTTAGGGAAATGTTCCGGTTATATCATCCCTTGTAACTCACGCCCTTGTGTCTATAAATAAGAGGCGTGGGGTAATCTGTAGGACACTTGAGATTGATCATTCTTATTGATAGTTTCCGAGAGCTGTATTGTAAGAGAAAGCCTAGAAAGATAGCTTTGTAATCTTGCAGTGAGAGTTCTTGTGTATCAGTGAGGGAAGAGGGATTGTACGAGTGTGATTGTACTGTTTTTCATCAAGTTCTAGTAGATTGCTCTCTCTGAAAGCGGCTGGATGTAGGACTGATTTTATCAGTTTGAACCAGGATAAAATCTCGGTGCCTATTGTGTGGTTTGATTGTTCTTAACTTTGATCTTTTCAATTCTGTTTTTGTTCTTTATTTTTGGTTTATGTTGTATGTTGTATCGGCCAGTTGTGAGGGTGAGAGTTAGTGATTTGTTGGCATAACAGACTGCCAGTGCTCCCAATTCTAACATTTAAGATTAATTGTAACATACAATAGACAACTTTGACACCAAGGCGTAGCCAGTATCCTGTTCTGATGAACCAACACTACGGTATCCAACTGTTTCCAGGCTGTATTCCTTAACCAAGGAATAAGCATTATAAGCTTGATCAGCTCGGATATATATTTGTCATGACCCAAGGAACAATAAAAGGGCATCATGGTAATATGGTTGCAATAGTTTGTCACGAGACTAGGGAGACTATAATTTTGCAGCCAAGTTTTGTATCGGTTTGGATATTACTTACTTGTATTGCCTTAGTATTTCATTCTCTTGTTTGTATTTCATTTCCAGCTGGTTAGTTTGTTATGGCAGAATCTGCCAGGTGTCCATGTGTTAGAATAGCCAGGTGTCCATGTGTTAGAATAGGACAAATCAGTTAGTTAGAGTGGGTGTGATATGCTGTGGCAGCACCCACGGTTCAAGCTATATAAGCCTGGTCCTTCTTCTGTAAAAGATATGCTGAAAATTGATAATTGAATCTCTGATTTTCCTCTGCATTTCTCTCTAAATCTCCCTTCCGTTTCTCTCTATTACTCTCTCCCTTTCTACTTATTTCTTCCCCCCATTTCTGCTCCATTTCCTTCTCCAATTATTCTGTTATCAGTTCTATTTCAATTATGACTTCTTCCCCAATTCAATCCCTCCCCAATTACTTCTTAAACCTGTTATGAACCCTAGGTTCATGACAATATTCCATACTAATACTAACTTATATGAAGAATATTCTATGTTGCCTCTGTGGGGAATGGGGAGGGTTGGGCCATGGGATCTCAAGTTTGGATTGCATGTTTTTGAAAGGGTGTACCCACTACATGAGGCTCCTGATTTTGCAAGGGTGATCTATCTTGGATTGTATTACAGCTAACTTTAAACCACCCAGCCTTTAGGAATTGGTTTGAGCAAACCAAATCTGACAAACAGGGAAAGCTGAGCAATCAGAAATGTACTTTGTATGTGGATTACATGTACAGGTCACTAATATTAAAACAAAAATGGCAATCAGGAGAGTAATCTAATACCTGTTGCATTTAATAATCGTTTCTCTAGGTAGTGTTTGTTAAAATGAATAAAATAAGATTTTATCAAGATAACTTATTTGTAAAGTTCAAAACAAGTTATCCAAAGGGGGGGGAGGGATAAATTTATCTTGAAAGTTCAAGATAAGAAGTCATGTGACTTCTTTCCAGAAAATTTAACAAACACAATGGAAAACACTTTTGTCCAGTATGCTTTCCATATCTCATATTTTCCAGTCTATATCTTGATAAACAAATGCTACCCTAACAAACAAACAAAAAAAAGTTAGTTTTTAACATGGTCATCTATCCCGTTTGTCCATAATAGACACAAGTCTAGTGTTAGCACCTACTATCTGTAACGTCTCGACAGAAACCACCTCAGCCCATTTCATTTTTTGTCCAAATTAAATAAAAATAACCATGCAAATGACGCTTACTTGCTTTCATGGTGGTTGGTAACATATTTAATCCTCTGTAATATTAGGCGGCACTGATGCTTATTGACAGAATCAGCTAAGCCACCATTTCTGAACTCTTCCAACTCTTTGATCAGCAATTGCCCTGCCCTAGCATGACGTGATCCCAACCGCTGAGCACAAAGAAGAACAGCCTGAACATCCTGAAGCCTATTTGTTGAAGTTGGAGCTGCGTCTATGTTAAACAAAACCTTGTGTACATTTGATATAATAATGTTCAGCGGGTCCTCTGGATCATCAGCAAGAAGTGGGTCCAAACCTTCTAAGTCAATGTGCTCTGAAATAGCCCATAAAAGGCGGGCACAAATTCTAGGGGTGTTCACCTGAGAAATGAGGAAAGTCATGAAATAAGGGGTATAGAAATTGGCAGTTGAACAATAGATCAATTCAAAACCAAAACAGTAACAATAATAAAATAAATAGACAAATAAAGAGTGTGTGTGTGTGTGTGTGTGTGTGTGTGTGTGTGAGAGAGAGAGAGAGAGAGAGAGAGAAGTGTCAGTCCAGAATGAACAAAAATCTTCTTGAAAACATGGGGACAACAACTATGATTGTAAGGGATGTCTTGGCGTCCAAGGACCAGTCACCCCTCTCAACGGTGGATCATATGTTGGTGCTTGATTTGATTAAGGCTTTGGAGCTACATCAATTATTCCTCCTCATGCCATTCCCAATTATTCTCCCACAATCCAGTTTCTGGTGGATGATGGCTAGGATTCAAATGAGGTCCAGTAACTCTTAGCAGGTACCCAACCCTAGAAAGGAAGATTTAGATAAAGGACGAGGAAGTGGTGCCTAAGTTTTCAGGGGATGAGGGCTCTTCAGGTTTGGAAAAATTTATGTTTCACACCAAGTTCACTATAAGATTGGTGTGACCTCTCAAAATCTGAATCCCTAAGACCTTATGGTTGGCATAGGATCTCAAAAGGGTTGAGCATGTGCCTAACGAGTAAGTTATCCATGAAGAAGATCTATCTCAATAACTTGCTATGCAGATACGTTAGAGACACTGCCAATAGGAGCCCCAAGCAAGTGGGAGGACTACCTATCAAAGTCCTTAGCTTTCCAACCCGCACAACCCCTTCTACACCAAGGGCAACCACAAGTGAGCTTGGCTGAGCAAAGAACATCTTTCCTCAAGAGGATGTTGCAATGCTGAGCAAGGAAAAACTTCTTAACGGAGTGAGTAAATCCCATCTTCCTATGGCAACAAAGGCTCTATCCATTACTCAAAAGACTTTTGCTTGGGGTTGTCAAATTCCCTTATACTTTTGAAGGCTCGGAACTCACAATGGAATAGGTCATCATGGTTTGCCACCTACTTCATAGGCTTGGTCTGGGGGATCCCTTGCACTTAAGCAGCTACGGTTCTTCAAGTAATTGATCCAAACTCCAGAAAGGGTTTAGCTTAAGAAGAGCATCAACATTGTGTAGTACCATACCCAATCCAAGCAGTGTCACATCCATTTGGCTAACTAAACTTCAAGCAAAGTTGCACATGTGGAAGACTACCTCAAGAAAATGAACAGGAGCAAGTCTTGGATATAGTGTATGCTTCTTATAGTGACAGAATGGAGGTCCTTTTGATTTAGAGGGATGTGACTGCATGTGATCTTGAGTCATGAGAATGATCCTCTAGAGGTGGAACTTGAGGAATAGTGACTTAAAATTTGCTGGTTCAGGCCCACTAGAGGTCACAACTGCCCTACATCCTTGTCATATGCCAGCTGCTTATAGAAGTTGTACACGATTGGGTAGTTATAGCTGTTATGGATAGTACTTAGATAAGAGCTATAATCAGTTGTACTCTCTGTTTTTCCGTTGACTGCTGGGATCAGTATATATGCAGACTGATCCAGCCCAATTGAGATATCTAGAAATTACAAATTCTCTCTCTCTCTCAATCCTTCTCTCCCTCACTCTCTGTTCTTCCAATTCCCCCTAAACCCTTCTTTGATTCTCACTAAATTGGTGAGAACTCATTGTCAGACCCTTAGATCTGACAATCCTTTCTCAGTGGCGCAATGGTCAAAGATTCAGTAGTGATTCCCGAGTAAGTGAATGTAGGTGGTCTTGCCTAGGGTGATATGATGTTTATGTGGTATGTTCACTAAAGTGAACCGCTAGAGAGAAGGGAGTGAAGAGCGACTGAAGCAATATGGAGGATAAAAGAGAGAATTCAGGCATAGTTTAAGTAATAATGAAGGATTTATGTGATGTAATTATTCTGAAACCCCTCCTTATAGAAGGTCATTAAATTCCCAAGTAGTCATATTGTCTAAATGAGTGCAAATGTTTGTTCAGGTGCAATTTTGGGATTGGTCCACCCATATAAGGGTGATTCACTCAAATGCCCCATTTCTTTCTCCAGACTGGTAACCAAAGTCCCTGAAGAAAAAAGGCAATGCCCACAAACTCTTTTGACTCTTGAGTGGGAGGTTCCTATGGGTTCTCTCCTCAAGGTTGATGCAATTACAGGCAGTTCTTGTGATTCTTTGGGTGCTAAAAGAAAGGCATCGAAGAAGGTTGTCGAGGAAACTCTCTCATTTTGAGGAGAATGGAAGGTTCAATTGCCCTATTCAAACTAGCCCAAAGACAGAAATTTTTCTGCTAACTTGAGATAAATAAAAGTTTAATGCATAAGGTTCGTTAAAAGCACTAATGATATCCGAAAAATCAAGCAGTGTTAAATAGAGATACAAGATTTTTGTTTATAAATTTTAGAAGGGCTGTAGGCATGCCTATACAATCAAGAGATGAACATATTTTTTATTTGCAGAAGTATTAAATTTCATAGTTAAAAAAATTCCTCAGATCATAAATGAGCTAAATTCTACCAAGTTACAGGAGCTAGTTTGGAAGTCAACAAACCTCGCGCAGATCTTTCACAAGTTCACGTTGCAAATTCTGTAACCGTGTTTCATTCATAATTTGATCCTGAGAGGCACCATCTTTGACTCTTTTAACACCTCCCCTGGTATCATAAATATGGCAAAGCCTAACCAACAATTTCAAATAACAATCAATGGCGTATGTTCGACCCTCACAATCCCATTTAACGCATGGCCTACACACTTCCACAACTTCCAAAGCAGGCTCTGTCCAATTTAATGCTCCATAGCCAGTTCCATATGCTAATGCTCCAATAACTCTGCTCTCCATACCTGAATTCTTTTGTTCAGGCAGTGGTAAGGACAACTGGAAACAGCTTTCGACAAGTGTAGCGACCAATTCTTCTCTGAATAAACTTTTACTTGTGGTGCTGTTGAGATCATCTTTTATTCTTGCTTCTTCAAAGAGTGAAGCAATATCAGTTCCTGGAAGAGGTTTTTGGCCTCTTCGAACACTTTCCTTTGCAAAAAGGTCAACACAAAGAGCAGTCCGACAGATGCATGCTAAAGCATGCATGCGGTCTGATTCTGCTCTCAAGTTTCTCACCATGATCAGCAACCTTCTAAACAATGAAACCTGCAAGCAGAAAATTCGTAAATCAATCTGCATTCTTTCACAAATTAAACATAAAGCAACCCAAAAGATATAACAAAGATATTTCCATATTAAACAGCACATTTGTTACACTACAGCCATTGACTTGCAAGAAAATAAAAATGTTAAACCACAACTTTTAACATAATAATGATAAGGATAATGATGAAACTAGAATAGATACTATTTTTCCTCTTCTCATGTAAATGGCTATAAAAATCTTTATTTTCCAAGGCAAAATAGATACATATATGCAACATATCTGTTAAGCATCACTTGGAGAATATGCTTGAATATTGTTTAGTTGATTGGGAGTCAGTTTTTTATCTCTTGATCCAAGGTGGCTTGGGGATTCTAAAGCTAGATATCTGAAACCAAGCTCTCCTTGGTAAATGGCTGAAGAAATTTGACGTAAGCAGGTGAAGTATTGGAGGACGCATTCTCCTCTAAACATGGGCCTTTAGGTTGGTTGGTATTGGAGAAGTTTCCTTGCCTTATTGTTGTAGTTAGCGCAGAGATGCATGCCTTTGCCGGGAAATTTTCAAAGTGCATTTGCTTTGAAGTTGGGGAAGGGACGAAAATGCCCATTAGAATCACTCTTGGTGTGTTGAATTGAGATTGAAGAGCATTTTTCTGTCTTTAGTCTGTAGCAGCATTTGATGACTATTGTGCAGTGGAAGGTGTAACAGGTATGGGACATATCTTCCAGGACAAACATGAATGATCAGGCAGGCAGAAAGTTCCATGCACCTTAGTGATCATAGTTTGAGAACTTTTGCTGGAGAGGAGTTTTGGCTCTGAAGGCACCTTCTACAATGGCCTTTATTTTTTTGTATTTCATTTCAGTGAACAGCATTGCACAACAAAATTCTAACATAAGATGTTCGTCACTTAATGCTGTACATTTCAGCATATAATGAACAAGTTAATCATCTCCTTGTGCATTGTGTTGTGGCAAGAGAATTGCAGTTTCTTATTCTTGGCCAGTTCAGGTGGCTTGGCTTGAGTTCCCTTGACACATCCTCAATCTTATTCCAGCTAGATAGGTGCTTGTGTGAGGAGAAGAGAAAAAAGCTTGGTTCCTTGTATCTCATGCTTTAATATGGGTGGCAATTGCAATTGTAGATCTTTTCAAGATTGTGTAACTGCAGTGTGTAAATTTAAGAATGGGCTCTTCTCAATTTTGTATGGCCAGTTCTTCTGAAGGATTGAACCTTCATTAGATAAACTTTCTGATTCTGTACAGGATTTTTAGTAATTGTAATTTGTGTAATATAGATGATTTCCATTTTTACTAATCTTCTTCCTTTGTACATGAATGATACCCCCTTGATACTTCTTTCAGTAATCTTGCTTACCAAAACAGATGGTACAACTTTTAAACCCAACAATAGAAATGCTACAGAGAAAAAGCCACCAATAAATAAAGCTAATTGCAAAATTTAATGAGATAAATGTATTGAGGAAATATGTGGAACAAAATACATGACAGATGATACTAATTTTTTTCATAATTGGATTGGTATACAAGGAACAACACCTCAAAGTAGCATAAAAAGATTATCGACTAAAAAGACTAATCATAAAAGACCCTAACTAGGAAGCATCAATTGTTTAGGATGCATAACCACATACTCAAATCCAAGGGTCGGACACAACTGAGGATACAGTGGGATAGTATTTTAAAATATTATTTATGGTAAAAATATTGAGTAAAGAATAAAAAATACAAAATTAAGCCAAATCATAGTTCCAACAAACATAATACCTTCTTCTAGGGTATATTGTATGTCTTTGTATC
This sequence comes from Diospyros lotus, assembly GCF_014633365.1. Taxonomy (NCBI): domain Eukaryota; kingdom Viridiplantae; phylum Streptophyta; class Magnoliopsida; order Ericales; family Ebenaceae; genus Diospyros; species Diospyros lotus. The sequence continues at coordinate 39,173,114 of NC_068341.1, read as the reverse complement.
ATTATTAAGATTTAATAATATTTATGCTCAATTGGTGGTCACCACATATAGGGATTAAGGCTTGTGATTGTTGTTACATTGAATTAGTAGTATTTTTTTAATATTAAGGTAAATTATTAAAAAATATACCCAATTTTCACCTTGTTTTCAATTTTAGACAACTTTTAATTTTATCAATTGAAGCAGCCAACTTTTCATTTGTTGCCATTACATTTTATCATTAATTGCTGATATGGCAAACTATGTTAGACAACTTGATTGATGAGATGGTAGGGGCTAAGCACCTTGGAATGGGTTTTGCCATCTTTTTGTCTGCTTAGGTAGCAAGACTGTCAACAAGCCATTTAACATAGCTTGTCATGTTAGCAATTAACCAGAAATACTAACGACAGAAACAGTAGTCAGTAGTCCATAATTGAAATTAAATAATAAGTTGGATGTCCCTATTGGACAAATTAAAAATTGAGTCTAAAACTGAAAACAGGGTGAAGGTTGGGTTTCTTTTTTTGGTGATTTACCCTTTCAGAATCATTAAGAATAAAAAAATAAAAAATAAAAAACTATTTTCTTCATATCCTTATTTTTTTCTAAATTGTTTTTTTTTTTTTTTTGCTGGCATTTAATTTTTTTTCCAAATTGTTGTATTCCATATCCATGTCTATGTATGTGCTCCTTAGAACTCCAAACACATGGATAATAATTTGCAAGATAAACTTCAAAAGATGGTACTCATCTTTTTGGAGAGCGGCTATATAACACCAAAATTTCAAAGCTAAAAGAGATCATTCTAAAACAACCAAGGCATCTGAACTTCAACCCCTAAAGCATTTTGGAGAAAAAAAATCTAGCATGGTTGAATAACAAGCCTACTAGCAATAAACAACTGTATTATACCCAAAAATGAATTGTTTCAAACCGCTTTCAGGATCAAGGCCCTACTGCTAGACCAAAAGTTATAGCTGTTAGTCAGCAGGACTTCATTTCCTAACATGTTTGCAGCGCAGAGCACCACATCTGTACATGCTGGCATGAGGGGCTTCGCAAGGCTAACGTGGCCCATCAGCAGCTTGGGTTGTCATGCTCCGATATTGTGCTCTTACTCCATAGGGTGATCACTGCCCCCCCACCCCCAAAATATATATATATATATATATAATAATAATAATAAGGCCTACAAAGGTAATGCATTGTTGCTTCCTTTTTTACATTCCTCCCTTTTCCTTTCTCTTTCATGATGACTAAAGACATTTTATTAGAAGGCACAACCTAGTTACATGCTTGTACCAATGGATGTAGTAGATGGCATAATTCAAGTTGCAAACTTCCAAATGAGAAAACATCTCATCACTGTTAATCATATGCAATATATACACAGATATTGCTTTCAAACAGAATTGCGCTTCTTTAATGTTTTCCAAAAAAATGTAGAAACATTATACATCGGACTAAAAATAGTGACAAGTGACAACTGACAAGCAAAATGGCAAAACTAGTTCTAAAAATAATAGAGAGAATAATAATGCACTAAATCAGTGTACCACTTAAATAAGTTCAGACTATAATTTTGCTCTAAACATGACGAAGATAAAACTAGGTCTGTGGATTGAATAATCCCCTTAAACACTTCTAATGTTAAAGGTAATACCTTGTCACAACCGGCCCTGAGCCCAATGAATGAGGAGGGTTGTATTAGGCAGCCAACATAAAAATCATCAAGTGGGCTTAAATTGGATTCTGGGGAAATTTGGATTCTGAGCCCAACTTATTTTTCCCAGAATCTTCTCATTATGGATTCTGGGAAAATTTGGTGAGGTAGAATTCATGTAACCAACCCTATCTAGTGGGCTTAAATATCAATATATTGCTGCTGTTTTATGTGTGCATGCGCATTCACATGTGCACATGCGTATGGTCATTCTTGGTAGGAGAAGCTGTGTGTCTGGTTAATTGATGAAAAAGCTGCCTGCTAAGAAGTTATGTTGGGGAAACCCTCTGCAAGCAGCTTCTTAGAGGGTCTATAGTCTTTTAGGCCACGAAAAAGTTTAAAATATCAACAAGTCTAATATGGCTGGAGAAATTTTAGAGTACAACACCATACAGACTTATTCATGTCATACCAAATTATTTTTAAACTTAATCAAATGATAGAGAGAAGACGAGGGTTAGATGACTGACAACAATAAAAGTTTCTAGGCTTCAAAGTTATATTGTCTTAGCAGTTCAAATAAGAACAAGCAGCTCGTCTACCATTTGCTCTTCTACTACTAAATAGTTTCATGTATCATTAATAGCAGTATGCTGCCGTAATCAACTGACACCACCTAGTGGGATTAAGGCTTGTGATTATTGTTGCTTGTATGCTTCTATAATCAAACAAGAAAAACTATAAAAGAACTGCATCACATACCTGCATATTCAGATGAAAAGAAATCAAAACAAGTTCACAGATTACCTTCTGTTCGAAGTCATAAAACTCTTGGAAAGGACTGAAAGGATAAGAAGCAATGAATAAGAGATATCTCCATCCATTTCAATAGCAACAGAACACCTAACCATTTCTTAATCATATTTACAAAAAAAAAATGACAAAAACGGTTTTTGCAATGATAGTACTTCTATCATATCCAAGTATCCAGGAAACAGGGGCTAAAAGAAAGACTTCTTGCATGACCTAGCCAAAAACAAAAAACAAAAAAATGGAGAGATAGAGAGGAAACACTGTTAATGTGAACTGTATGAGAACCATAACAAAGTAACTCTTCAGACAATTTATGTTCTAAGATATTTCACATAGACAAAATTTTAGTTCCTCTTTCTGCTGGGGCGACAAAATTTTAGTTCCTCTTTCTGCTGGGGCATCAAGTTCTAACTTTACATGTAACAGAAGGAATGGTCAGCTAAAAAAGACACAATAACTGGGGCTTTTTAACTGACTCAGATTTGAAGTTTCCAACAGATTTGTTGAAGCAAATCAAGCATATCTTTACCACAGGTTGTTGAAGCAAATAGTCCCGACTTTTATATTCCCAGGAGTGCAGACAAGCAGTACAAGAGTACTATTCAGATACTACAGGTTCACATGCATGAATAATCATTGCCTTTTCTTTTCTTGATAAATAACAACTAATATATATGAAGACAAAACGCCTTAAAGGGGCAACGACCAGGGATTCTGGCCATTCACAGTCAAAGATCTATAAGATCATATATAAACTGCAAAAAGGGTTACCCCTTAGCTTTTCTTGCTAGTTTAATGAGAAAAATTAAGCTGCAAGCGGGAAGTAGGGAAACATACCTGCATATTAAGATCAAGGAGGTGTAGATTCGTGACAACGGCTCTGACAATACTTTCTCGAGCTGATGAAAATTCTTGCCTGTCCCAAAGTGTGAGAATTGCAATAATCGACTGCGAGGCCCACTCAGTCTTCCCTCCAGGAACATCAGCTAAGTATAACATGTTAATCGCCACCTCAAAAATCAATGCTGGTTCCAGTGACGATGCCAGAAATGGTGCCAAATGCGAAACAACATCAGATACTCCCACGAGTTTCTCTGCATTGGAGTCCAAATCGTGGCTGTTGGCAGTTCTAGACATTGAGAGCTTCCGAATAACCTCCACTGAACCTGAAGCCACTGCCTTCACTGCATAAACTAACGGATACACCGTCGCCCTGAAACTCTCGACTGGTAGAATCAACGATCTGGCCATCAACGCGTTGCGCTTCCTCCAAACGAAATCAATCATTGAGGAGACCCAATTCGACCGAATTGCAACTGAATTCTCACTGTCAATAAGCTTATCACCTGCCAAACGGCTCATTCTCTTCGACTCGAACTCCTGAAACAACCTCCCCACCGACTCAAAAGCGACCTTCGAGACCGCGTCGGATCGGTCCAGCATGTTCTGCCCAATCCTAGTCCACCACACCGAAACCCTATCCAACAAATTCATATTATTCTCGCACAGAGTCACGAGATCGTCCCTCGCCAGAATGCAACCAAGAGTCTCGGTGATGGAAAACCGCAAATTGTCGCTCGGGGAGTCGAAGCAGTTGGAGATTTGCTTGTTGCAGTCGGCAATGAGCTTCCCAAGGCGGTAGGAAGGGATGGCGGCGAGGATGGAGACGGCAGCGGCAGTAACATCGGGGTCAGGAAAGTCGAGATCGGTCCGGATGCCAGTGCACACGGTTTCCCAAAGGTCAGGGGTGAGTCGAGTGGATCGGATGAGGTCGAACGCGAGCTTCTTGGAGACGGCGGAGGCCGGCGAGGCGACTATCTCTTCCACGGCGGACTTGGCGATGATGGAGATGTCGCGGCCGGCGGCGGACTGCTGCAGGGCCTGGAGGAGAGCGCCCGATTGGCGCAGGGCGTCGTTGGAACGAAGGTCCGCTTGGATCTGAGAGAACAGAATGTCCATTTCTACCGCCGGATTGGTTCCCAACCGTTAGGGTTTGTGAGATTGCGAGTATGAGATCAGCTAAATTTTGTGTTCAGCTGCGGAATTCAGGTTGTGTACTTTTCGGTGATTGATTTCTCTCCCCGACACAGAACAGAGAGAGTGTTCTCATCTCATCGCCACCATTGCTGCCTTTCCGCCCGACGCATTGCGCACTGGCAGGAGTCGTTGAACTGTCTTGGCTGTGATCATAAAATTTCACTATTATTAAATTATATCTTATCTAAGTTATAATTATTATCGGACGAGGCCATCAAAATTTATTTTTTACATATAAATTTTGTGTTTAAAGATTTAATTTGTTATTTATAACAGTAAAGTAGATCTCGCTACCAAATCGGCTATCACTTTCTAGGTCGAGAAAGAAAAATACGTAAATTAATGTTGTTAGTATAGTGGACACTAATAGTGAATCGTCGCCAATATTATGAAAGTTTTGTTATCTTTCTTATTGTTATTAGATAAAACCTATCTTTGCAATATTTATAGAAAACGTCGATCAATTTTCAGAATAAGCAAAATAAAGAGAAAGATGAGGGATAATAGAGAAAGATACTTCAATAATAAGGGTAAAATAGTCTATTTATACAAATAAATAACATCTCTATCATTTTTTATATGTTAGGCCAGTATATGTCATTTTATTGAATTTTAGGGGTACTTGATGTAATTTACCCACAATTTTGTAGTTTTTGGGATTATCATCATTGTGCAATCTCCCACCGAACTCTTAATTTCAACAAATAAAGTAAATTGCAGGTGAAGATTTTTTCTTACTGCTCAATGTAGAGAATCGAACCCACGACCCATAACTATTTCTTTCTCTTATTTATTCTCTTTTTATCTCAAAAACTCGCTATTAGGTAAGTGATTGATAATTATATTTATTCTCTATTATCTCTTTCACTATCTTTTTATTCATTTTGCTTGTCATATTTTCTCTATTTTTTGTTTGATAAATGTTAAAATCGACACCGAATAGACATTGTGAAACCCTAAAAAAGTTTTTGATAAGCTCATCAATAACAGCAAATAAAATAACATCAACAATAATAGTTTAACAATAAATCTTTATTTCTTTTTCTTTATTTTTATCTCTTTCATTTTTGTGTGTCTTTCTTTCCGTGTCTTATCATTGATATCATTTTTATCTTGAATAAATGAGTTAGCTTCAAAAGAAAGTGAATTAAACTTACCATACATTTTTTATACAAATGAGTAACACAAACAAGTTAAAAACTAAAATTAAAAAAAAAAATACAAAACACTATATTTTTATAGTGATTCAGCCCTAATTGCCTACATATACTAGCTTAACACACTATTAAGGATTGGAATCACTTATTATATAGTAAACTTTGTAATAAAAGTCTAGTTTCGCTGCCTCTTAAGCTTAAGCTCCCATCAACCAAGATTGTCCAGGTTTGGGGTACCCTTTTGAGTACTTCATCATCTAAGGTGTCTTCAACTATGAAGCTAGCAAAGGCTTGAGCTTTTACTATAGGTTGAAGTTAATATTCAATATCGATAGAGCTAAGTTTCACCGTTTACTTTAATGTTATTCTTGAGAACTCAAGCCTCCCAATCATATATTTTAGAGGTTGATTAGTCAAAACAATAATTCAGTATACTTGGGGTTCATATGCCAAATTCTTAGTTAAAGTGAAGATGACCAGAGCATTGGAAAAAATACAACAATATAGAGTTTGAAGATGTTTATGAAAGTAGTAATTGAAGTATTTGTCGAGCAATATTTGAGACAACTAAATATTATTGATATAGCAAGATTCATGATCGTGGCTGGGCAGGTTTCTAAGAATGTTATGCGGCATTGATTGTATGCATTAGAAGTGGATAAATTGCCTAGTTATATGATATGGAATGTACACAGGTCATGTCAGTAAACCAACAATTACTTCAGGATGACGACATTCTGCCAATTTTGAAAATACATTAGATTTATCTAGCACATTAATGTTGCTTAATGATCCCAATAATCCAAAAAAAACATGTCATAACCATATATCATATGAAGTTATTGCTTTCAAAATAATTGTTGGTTCATTGGCATGACCTATATACATTCCACGCCATGCAGCTAACAATTTATTCACTTTCAATGCATATAATCAGTGATGCCCAACATTATTGAAAACCCATACTGCTTAGTTATGGTTATCAACATTGCAATATCAAAACTATTTAGTTGTCTCAAATATGACTTGCTAAATACTTCAACTACTACTTTCACAAACATTTTCAAACTCTCTATTATTGTACTTTTACCAATCCTAACATATTTATCCACAATATTTGAAAGTAATCCATATGCAAGCATCCTTAATGCAAACTATAATTTTTTTGGAGTGATGAGAATCCTAAAACTCACACAATATCAAATATTTAAACAAAGTATTGATCGTGTGATTCAGAAGCTATTTTCATTTGTAGAAATAATGACCAACGCATACAAAACCTTTTACGAAATAATTGTCATGGATATGTGAGGAAATTAGCAAAATAATAATGATAAAGCCTCTTATTACTTTCAACTCTATTGTGATTGATGACACGGTAGTTCATCACGGATTCACAATGACGTGATACAAAGCCATGATTTGTGGACTAAAAATAATGTTCAACTAAATCTGCAGCAATAGCCTTCTCATATTTGTCGTCTTCTTTATGGATCATTCGGAAGAACATACTGATGTTGTTGGACATGGTGACTAATGCGAGGTTATCAAATTTTGGTGATAACAATTGGTGTTTCAAATTTGTGAGTTGTAATTTTTTTGATCAATAAATCATTTATTTATTAATTATTAAAATATAACTGTTGGAATATAGTCATTGAAATATAACTATTGTCGAAATTTTATTTTTAACATGTTAAATTTTTAAATTTATTATTATGTAATTATTTCAAACAATTTTGTTAAATAATTGTATTTAAAAAATAGTAAATTGATTTAAAAATATGTTAAATATTATTAAAATTTAATATAACAATATTTATTGTTAAAGTATAAAATAAATATTAAATTTTTGAAGCAGTAAAAGTTATAAGTAAGCTAAAATAAATAGAACTAAAACTTATTAATAAACAAGTGAAAAATATAGTCAAATAGAAAGGAAAATAAGGAGTGTGGTTGAAGCAATTACAATTTTTGAGGTTAAAAAAAAAGAGTGATTATTTATAATATAATGGAAAATAGAATATGGAGCATAATTGAAGACAACATAAGGCTCTCTTCAAGAGTAGTGAAATCTGCTCACCAAGCCAAAAATTGAAAAGCTAAATCAAGATTTTGAGCTCTAACGCAGCTCGCCAGAGCCAACTTCTTTTACCAAAAATTCAGTAACATTGAAAGTTTTGTCAGAGTTAGTGATCGAAATTTCCTCGTCATCTATTTTCCATCCTCCAACGACCATCAATGTAGGAAGAGAAATAACTAGACATGACAAAAGTTGAATCGGTCAAAGAATATGAGTTCTAGGTGACAACAAGGAGCAAAACCAGCAATGGAGGCAGTAGCGATATCTTTTTCTTCGTTGAATAGATCGAACACTATATGTGATTTTGTGGCGGTGACCAACAAAAGTGACGATGGCGAGTAGAATGACGGAAATGTCTTATTCGGTGAGGAGCAAATCGAGCAGAATGTGGGTTTGTGAGATTTTGGATAAATTTTTTATTTATTTTTGTAGTAGATGATTGATATTGTATATTTAGTTATTGATTTGTGTATTTAATTATTGATTTTGTGTATTGTGTATTTAATTATTAATTTTGTGTATATATACAAATTATAAATAAGGTAAAATAAATAAAATTATTTTTTTAAATAAAAAATAAATAAAATAAATAAAAAATAATATAATGGAGAGCATGAATATAACCTAAGATGGGAGCACTGTGACATGTACTCGCTTCACAACAAAATAAAATTAAAAATAAAATTTCTCTCTTACCAGGTTCAAAGCCCGTGAGGGAAGCCCATGCTTGTGGCCCAAAAGCCTACAAAGCCCAATAACTTCCGACGAAGCGAAAGATAAAACTCACACAGTAAATACCTTCCATTTCTACTTCGTTGAAGATCTCTCTTCCTCTCTCTGCGCTCGGAGCCGGGACTAAAGTCGCCGTCGATCTACCGCCGTCGCCGTTTCTGTCACTGTAAGCGTTGCCTCTCGTGATTTGTTTCCCCTCCTAATTTAACTGTTCGCAATCATCGTATTAGGTTTCTCCGTCTGTAAATAGACAAGTCAACATGCATGCGAATCTTCGAGCTATTTGATCCCCTTTTATCCTTGTCCTGGTGCTGTTACCTAAAGATTGCATCATATTTTGTTTGTTATTCGTTCCTTTATTGGCGAATTTGAATGTTGTTAAGTCTCTGCTGAGGTTATTGGTGCGGAAAGTGGGGCTTGGCGCTGGTGCAGTGCTTTTTGGCGTCTTGTGGGGAAATTTTGGCTCCACAGAGTGATTTTTTGGGTTCTGCTTTGAAGACTGCTTTTATGGACAACAAAATATATATATATATATTTTTTTGATAAACATTGTTTCGTATTTTTTGTTCATAGTGGGATTAAAGCTTGATATGTTGTTGATGTTGGAAAAAGAAAACAATTTGACTTTAACACATTGGCAAAGGATTGGATTTTGTGCTATGTTTGGAAATAGGCTTTGTTGAAAGAAAAAGAAAAAGAAGAAATAAATATTTTTATTCTTTTTCATTTTCCTTTCTATCAGAAAATTCTAATCCGTACATAGTCTAGAGAAAAGTTGCTTAGTCTATTCTGATTACTGTAGCATTTGGTTGCCAAATTACACAGCATGTCTTTTGAATCTTTGTTGATATTAAGACTGTCAAAACAGGACCAAACCGAAGAAAATTCCCACTCGAATTCTTACACACTTACAAAATTAGAAACCAATTAAGAAATCAGACAAAAACAGAATGAAAACGAAATTACGGAAAGATAAATCAAACCAGCAAAGAGACAAGATTTATCATGGTTCGGAATGCCTTTGGCAAACCTACATCTAGTAGTCAACACCCACACAGAGCAGCCTTTTATTCAGATAAACCGATCAGTACATCAAGCTTCTAACCCTTATCTATATCCCCGAGTACACACAACTCATTCTCCCAAGAATACACAAGACTAAATACTAATCACTCAGCCTTTTTTTCTCAAGAATGAAACCAGCACTCGATCATAGATGAAATAGAAACTCTCTCTCTTGGATTGCCTCTCGACTGCCTCCCATGCCCTCTTATTTATAGAAAGGGTGGACACCCCAATATAACTAACTATTATTGGGATATTACAATTAGACCCCCAAAATACTAAGCATATTACACTTGGTATTTTAACCCTAATTGATCTAATCTTCCAACCGATGCATCTCCAATATATTACCGATCTCCTATCGCATAAACTTGAGGCAAACACAACAATCTTTGATATGGATTGTAGCTATGAGTTCTGTTTTGCTTGTTCAGTTGCTTTTCGATAGGAAGGGGACAATTGTAATGGTTATTCTAGATTTTTCATTTTGGGTTTTACCACCGTTACCACCACCACAGGAACAAGAACAAGAACAACAAAAGTAGAGAAGAAAATCTTCATATGCTCACTTTCTATCCTATGCTTTCAAAACTATTCAATTGCAAATGAAGGTTGAACAATTGAATACAAATAGATTGAGAGACAGCTGCATTTGCCAAAAAGCTCTAAAGCCTAGCAAAAGGGAGGGTAAAAAAAATAGAGAGAGATGAAGGCATCTCATGTTTTTAGTACTAGCAGACTTGCATGCCCCAATCGTTGCACCACATGAATTTTGTGAAATATTGGCCATGAGGGATGTAGAATTAAATATCTAAGATGATATACTTAACTTCATGTAATTGTCCAAAGGTGTGAATGCATCCCTTAGTAAGATAGATGGTAGACTCAAATTTGCAAAACAAGAATACTTGAGACACAAAGCCAATGAAATAGGCTGCTGCAATAACTAAAATGTGAAGTACTTCAAGCTAGTTGATGGTAGAAGCCCAATTCTCTATAATGAGCTAGGTTCTCCAACTCCGAGCTTACTTTGTTGCCCAAGGTTACCGCAACAATGATTATGGATAATGAGTCCAAGTGAGTCTCATGCGCAGTTCTCTTGAATTGAGTTACTCATGGAAGATTGTTTGAAGTCAATTTCTACACTCCCCATATGACTATTTTATTCTTTTTCTTTCTTTTTGACTATGTATGTATGGGGGCAGGGAGGTGGTGTTATGGTGTATTATTACATCATCCTTTTAATGATTTCCCTATATGTGATTCATGAACTTTTTCTTATGGGTTTTCTTATTTTTCAACATTCAGGCTCTTATATCCCTCAGCCTCTTACTATTTGTAATCTTTTCTTGGCACTTGACTTCTGTAGATATGACAATATTGCAGTTTACTTTTGTATGCTTGACATATATGGGCCAATGCTGCAGAAAATTTGAGATTTTGGGTTGGAGTATGCATGAATGTGTATACTTCCTATTTTGTGACAAAATGAATTTGACCCCAGATCCATAGCTATTTTTATTTCTGTTTTGGTGTAATATATCAACAGATTGACTAAATGGCTGGTAGAGCAATCAATCAGTTACTGAGGTGCAGACTTCAATTGCAATCTGCTGTAAGCTTTCTATCCTCATTTTCATGTTTCATATGGGCTTGTCACAAATGCAATCTTATAACACGTGTTGAATAAGTTTATAATATTTGGGTTTCAAGTGTTTCTTAGTATCTGTCTTTGCGATGAGCGTCTTTGGTGAAGGCAGGGTGTGGTTTTCATCACAAGTTTCCTGTGTTTTCTTCACTCATTGACTCTTGTCTTTGTGCTTTCTTACTCAAAGAAGCATGTATAGGGACACAAACATGGATACCTCACAACATAAATACTCCGACATAGTAATTTTCAAAAAGAATACAGATATTGCTCAAAATGGAATTGTCAAAAAATAAATTTCATCTTATGTGAAAATAATTCGGGTTGTGTTTCCATATTGTACTTGTTGATTTCACTATGTCAATTAAGTGATGGAACACAATTATATCAATTATCTTCATTCACCACCATCTCATGAAACTTCTCCATATGAAGATGGTGTTGAAACTTCATTTCATCATTACTCTGCCAGGGAATATTATCCACTGCCGGTCCCAAGCCCGGATAAAGGAGGAGGATTGCGTTAGGTAGCCGACAGCCAGCGTAAAACCTAGTCGGATCTAAATATGAATTCTAGACAAACTATCTGTTGGGATGTAACCCATATAGAAGTCTAGAATTTATGTAGCCAACCCCACATAGTGGGATAACGGCTAGATATGTCGTCGTTGTTTATGTGAAAATAATTCACATTCTATAGTAGAAAATAAATATGATTAAAAAGTCTTAATTAAATTGAAGTTTTTGAACTCAAAAGTCCTAAGATTTGAACTAATAATCTGGTTCCTTTTTGTATACATAATAAACATACAAGATCCAGGATAGACAATGGTGTTCCCCAGGGCCCAATCACCCTTAAAGTATTTGTTTTTTTTTTTTTTAAATTAAGAAATAGAAGAGCAATTTGAACAATTGTAAAACACATATGTTGAAAGGTTTGATGTAGTGTTGGTGTCTGACATGGTGTTGGTGAAAATGGTCCCTTTGTGGAAGTGTCTATGCTTCAAGGTGGTATTAGAGACCTTGCCATCAAGATTGAGGTTCTGAGTACCCACCCCCCAACCCCCTCCTGCTTTTTAAGTAAATAACTTGTAGATAGATGAATGATGAATTTTTGAACAACAATCCACATCTGTCAGCAGTACTGTTTTATTTTTTCTTTTGTAAGCTTAATAGTTTAGAACCTTACTGCTTTCAATAATTGTTTCTCCATGTGAACTGTAGAATGGTGGTATTCAATATTGACTAATGGTATCTGCATGACATTCTGCAGGTTGCCCCTCCAGTTTTGTCATCCCTTGTTTCAAAGAAAGATAAAGAGGGAGTTGAATCTGCTGGGATCAAGTCCCTGAGAGCATTTGCTCTTCTTGGAGCAGGTGTATCGGGGCTTTTGAGTTTTACGACAATAGCATTTGCTACTGATGAGGCTGAACATGGTCTGGATTGTCCAAACTATCCTTGGCCTCACAAAGGCATTCTCAGTTCATATGACCATACTTCGTGAGTAAATGTTGAGAATAGTAAAAGCTTTCTGTATGCTTTTTCTTAGCTTGCAGTTGTTCACAGCTTTATTTGATTTCTGACAAGGTACATTATTTCTACTACTTTTTAGATTATTCCTTCTTGGGATGCAACTTTTTTGCAGGTTGTTCGTTTATGTTCAACCCTTGAATAGAACTATTTTGGCCTTATTCTTGATAATTTGGGTGAAATTTGTTCATCTGTACTCAGTTGTTTCACCACATGATGTCATGGAATCAGACCATTCATTTCATTGGGAATAGCATAAATTTTTTATTACTTTATTATGGCTATTCTACAGTTTAATGCTACCATTAATCTGTATGCTCAATTTATGCAAGCAGGATTCGTCGTGGTCACCAGGTTTACCAGCAAGTCTGTGCTTCTTGTCATTCAATGTCCCTAATATCATATCGTGACTTGGTGGGTGTGGCTTACACAGAAGAGGAAGCAAAAGCTATGGCAGCTGAGATTGAGGTTGTTGATGGACCTAATGATGAGGGTGAAATGTATACTCGACCTGGTAAACTGAGTGATCGTTTTCCGGAGCCATATGCAAATGAGCAAGCTGCAAGGTTTGCCAATGGGGGAGCATATCCTCCAGATTTAAGTCTTATCACTAAAGTAAATTCCTGTCTTCTGCTTCTGATTTGCTGCATTTTTTTTTTTTATCTATCTTCCATTACATTTCTTACTATTTGGCATTTCAGGCTCGTCACAATGGCCAGAATTATGTTTTTGCGCTTCTAACTGGTTACCGCGATCCTCCTGCTGGTATTTATGTAAGTGCTGATTACTAGTCTGTTTCTGGATCTTTCTGGTTGAACTTGTATGCAATGGTTTTATGTCCATCTTTAGAGACCGGCAAGCATGAATGATAAGATGCTTCATAATGACTGTCACTTTGGTTTATAATACTCCAAGAAGAAAATGCAATAAATAGAATAATAAAGTAGAAGGAATAAGGATTGGGGGGGGGATTGTAGCGATATGATATAGGGTCAATATAACTAAACTTTTTACAAACTACTTGTGCTTGATTACTTGGATCCCTTGGCACTTCTCTGCTTATCAAGGGCCATATTTCTTGTTAAACCAATATTATATCTTTCTTTTAGGTAAATTACATCCCACACAAAGATTTAAGGTTAATACATTTGTTGAAGTGTATTAAGTATATAAGTGAGGCAAAATTAAAATGGTAATGGATCTACTCGAGGAAATTCACCTTGTTGCTTCTGTGGAGGCAATTTCTCTTGGTGTTTTGTCTTTAATGACCAAGTTCTTCATTCCACTTCTCAGTATCTTTGGGTGTACTTGTTTTGTTCATTAACTTGCTCCTAGTTGTGATACACTGTTAGCTCGTTTTCTCAAATGTCTTTTTCTGGCTATTCACGTCTCCAAAAGGGTATTGATGCTACTCCCACAAGTTAGCTTGCTATTTTGTTTTTGCTCATGTTACCTTTTTGAGTCCTCTCCTTATTTTCCTCCCTCTTCTACATTGCCCAAGTCGGTGTCGCCTAGCTTGCATTTGCCTGCTCCTTTTCTTGATTTCCCTATTTTTCTCCACCTCATCTTCATCTTGCCTTGATCGTGTTGATCTTTAGACCTATAAGTGGCGTCCTCAACATGTGGATCATCGCCAGAGCTCGTTGTTGATAGACATATGGAGCCTTCACTTAACTCATTCTTCGTGCCGATTGGCCCTTCCACCTCAAATTTGTTTCCCATTGTTCTTAATATTGATTTGCCTATTGCTTTTCATAAAGGTACTTGTTGTTGCATTACTCAACATCTCTTTTCACATTTTGTTAGTTATCACTCTTTATCTCCTTAGTATTTTGCCTTTATCTCTTCCTTATCTTCTATTTCTTTTCCTAAGATTGTTGCAAAAGCCCTATCCCGTCTAGGTTGGTGGGATGCTGTTGAAGAAATGTTTGTTTTACATTACAATGGAACTTAGGACTCAATACCTCTTCCAATGGGTAAGTCTATTGTTGGACATTGCTGGGTTTTTACTGTTAAGGTTGGCACTGACGGCCATATAGAACACCTCAAGGCTTGCCTTGTAGTTGTCACAACCCCAAGGGTGTTTCAGTCATAGTATACTACATGTATTAGTTAGGTGTTATACTTGCTGCTTTACCTGTTTGTACCTTTCAGTTGTAAGCCTAGACAACCTATAAATAGGCTATAGTAGTTAGTATGCATGGTGTGGAATGATAATAGATTGATCCTCTCTCAAATTCTATCTCGAATTCCCTCTAGTTCTCTCGGTTCTCCCTGATCTCTTTTTGTTCTCTTTGGATTTCGTTCTCTATTCTCTGATTTCTCCCTTTTATTATGTTCTATCTCTCTTCTCTCTCTTACTTCCAAATTACTCCTAAAACCCTAGTTGCATGACATTTGGTATAAGAGCCAATGATTTTTGGCTGTGATTTCTGGCAATCTAAGCGAATTCCATTAGCAAATCCAATTAAGCCGAGCCATTTTCGATCGATTCTCAGCTCAAATTTGAAGGCAAAGTAGGGAGTTTGATTCTCGGTTGTGAATTCTGATAATTCTTGCGTGGAATTGGAAGACGAAGCAGAGCGGGGCAATTTCTGGCGGAATTCCAACGAATTCAACTAGTTGCATCAGAGTTGATCAATATGGGAGGTGGATTTAGAGCATCCGATGCTAGGTTGCCGATTTAGATCTAAGCAATCATTGACGATTGTTGATTATAATAGTCTTTGGAAGTAGATCACAATAGTGTTATTAAAGGCATGCTTAGGCCCAAGGCGCACCTTTGGTGCCTAGAAATGCTCCTAGGTGGGCGTAGACCAGCCAAGTGCGCCTAGGCCCTCAGCCCCAACCTTGGACTTAGGTGCGCCTAGCTTTTTTTATTTTTTTTACTATTTTTACTGTTTAAGTGTTTATTGTTGTAATTTTTAATAGAATCCTAATAGGAAAATGAAACTTTTCATATTCTAATTCCAATTATAACTAAATACTAAATAAACAATAAATCAAAAGAAAATAAAACAAAATAAGAGCTGATAACCAATAAAAAAAGAAAGAAATCTGAAGAAACTGTCAAACCAAAGAGACTCTCTACTCTTCTTTCTTCAAACGACACATCTCCTTCTTCAAATTTATTGCATTTTAAGTGTTTATTGCTATATTTTTTAATAGAATCCTAATAGAAAAAGGAAACTTTTCATATTTCAAGTCAATTATAATTAAATACTAAATAAACAATAAATCAAAAGAAAAAAAAACAAAATAAGAGCTGACAACCAATAAAAAAAAAAGAAAAGAAATCTGAAGAGACTGTCAAACCAAAAAAGCTCTCGGCTCTCCCTTCTTCAAATGGCACATCTCCTCCTTCAAAGTTACCGCATCATCTCCCTAATTAGTTAATCTTAAATAGGATTTAAGATGTAGAAATTGTTTAAGATTTAATTTAAGTCGATTTAAAGACTTTTCTTACAAAGCTTTTTAACTTTTTGTGATGCTTATATACTGGTTACTAAAATATGATGGGATGTGCTTTGTTGAAATTTACAGGTATTTAACTTGTTTTAATATTTTCTTTAGTTAGTATATGTTGAATTTTTTTAATTTTCTTGATAATATGCTTGTGAATATGTTATTAGGAGTTGAGACATATTTTATATCTTATTCTTCAACTATGACATATTTTTCTTTTTTTAGTTAGCATGCGCCTCACGCTCCAACACTCTGGTGTGCCTTACAACCTTTAATAACACTGGATCAAAAGCGAATTTTGAAGTAAGTAAATTGAGACATGGCAGAAGGTACAAGGATGAAGCAGTTTGAAGTAAGGTTGGATGTTATAGAACTAAGTTTAAGGCAGACTCAGAAGGAGGTAAATCTTAACAGAGAGGAGAATGTGGCTGCAACGGGAGAACCTATGCAAGTTTTGGATAGAAGGATTATGGAACACCACACTAATGTCAACCAAAGGCTAGATGAAATCAACCAAAGGATGGATGGAACGATGAGGATATCTTCTGCATTGCTTCCAAACAGGTTACTGGAGGATTTTTCTCCAAGAACAGAGGCAGCTCTAGTTCTAGTAGAAGTTGGAATCCTTCCTCTTGCTCCTGTTCTATAGGGAGCTGAGGGATGTAATGAGATGGAGCTGAACATTCAAGGTAGAGGTTTCATTCCAAATCACCACCACACTCCTGTGCCGAGGTTAGAGATTCCAATCTTTGAAGGAGATAAACCTAGGTGGTGGATTAGGCGGTGTGAGAGGTTTTTCACTTGTTATCAAGTGGTTGAGAGTCAGAAGGTAAATTTAGTAGCAACATATCTTAATGATATGGCCGATGCATGGTTCCAAGGATGGAGTAGGCTGAGAAATAATTTCAATTGGCAAGAATTTGCGGATGATTTTTGCGATAGATTTGGCGAGAGGTTGATGACAGAGTGATCAAAGAATTTAACAAGTTGCAACAAGAAGGCTCTGCCATGGACTATCTGGTCAAATTTGAAGAACTAAAGTCGTCAATGATCATTTACCGCCTGACTTTGAATGAGGCCTACTTCGTATCTAGCCTTATTAGTGGCCTCAATGAGGAGCTGAGGCCAACAATGAAGATGATACAGCCTACTACTGTTAAGCAAGCTACTGAGAAAGCTAGGCTACAAGAATTAGCATTGGAAACAATTTTTAGAAAGCACCAGCTTCTAATCGAAATTCATCCTGCAAACAGTCCAAAGTTGGAAGGCAATTTTGGGGCCATAACCTTAGGAATGCACCAAGGGAATCTGACTCATGGGGTTTATATTAACCCTACTTCAATTAAATCTCTTTCGGTGGAATAAAAGAGAGAGTTGGGGTGTGCTACCGATGTGGAGAAAAATTTAGCCTAGGCCACCAATGCAGAAAACAACTATAATATATGGAAGGACTAGAGGAAGGAAAAGAAGAAGAAGAGCAAGTAGGGATTGGCTAAAGAATCAAGACCAGTTGCTGCAAGTTCTTGGGGTCAAGAACTCTCTCAAGGAGGAGGGAATTGTCACAACCCCAAGGGTATATTAGTCATAGTATACTACATGTATTAGTTAGGTGTTGTACTTGTTGCTTTACCTGTTTGTACCCTTCAATTGTAAGCCTAGACAACCTATAAATAGGCTATGGTAGATAGAGTATGCATAGTGTGGAATGATAATAGATTGATTCTCTCTCGGATTCTATCTCGAATTCCCTCTAGTTCTCTTGGTTTTCCCTTATTTCTTTTTGTTCTCTTTGGATTTCATGCTATGTTCTCTGATTTCTCCCTCTTATTCTGTTCTATCTCTCTTGCTTACTTCCAAATTACTCCTAAAACCCTAGGTGCATGACATTAGCAAAAGGGTACACTCAAATTTTTAGCCTTGATGATGGGGACACCTTTTCTCATGTTGCCCAAATATCCTTTGTTATTCTCTTCTTGTCTCTTGTTGCTATGTTTCATCGGCCTCTCCATCAGTTAGATTCAAGAATGCTTTTCTTCATGGTGATTTAAAGGAAGAGGGGTATATGGAGCGACCTCTTGGGTTTGTTGCTCAATGGGAGTTTGGCCTAGTGTGTCATTTGCGAAAATCCTTATATGGCTTAAGACAATTTCCTCGAGCTTGGTTTGGTAGATTCAATTCAATCGTCTTGGAGTTTGGTTTAACTTGGAGTGGAGATGATCATTCTGTCATTTATTGCTCTTAATTTGGTCACTATATTCTCCTGGTGGTATGTAGTTATCACAGGGAATGATGATGTTGGTATCGCTGAGTTGAAAGCTCATGTTTAATGATAACTTCAGACCAAGGATTTGGGTCCTTAAAAATATTTTTTTTTGGTATTTAGGTGGTTTAGTTAAAGTAAGTAATCCATATTTCTCAAAGGAAGTATGCATTAGACATGCTTGAGGAGACCAGGATGCTTGGATGTAAGCTTGTAGATACCCTCATGGACCCAAATATCAAGTTGCTTCCGGGATAGGGGGAGCCTATTTTTGACCTTGGGCCCATCGTCGATTAGTTGGCAAGCTTAATTACCTCAGTCACTTGTCCTTATATCTCATTTGTTGTAAGTGTGGTAAATCAGTTTCTAGATTCACCTTGTGACAATCACCTGGATGCAACAATTCATATTCTTCGATATATTAAATGCACCTTTAGTCGCTATGTGATGTATTGAGATTATGTACACAACCTAATTGTGGGATATACAAATGCTAATTTGACAGGATCTCCTACCAATAGATTATCCACATTTGGATACTGTGTATTTGTTGGTGGCAATTTAGTCTCTTGGAAGAGTAAGAAACAAAGTGTAGTTGCCAGGTCCAATGCAGAAGTTGAATATAGAGCAATGGCTCTAACAACTTGTGAGTTAGTGTGGTTGAAGCAATTGATTGAGGAGTTAGAAGTTATTTAGGTCAAGTCTATGCAGCTGATTGCGACAAATTAGGCTGCCATGTACATTGATTTTAATCTTGTATTTCATGAGATAACCAAGCACATTGAGATTGATTGTCACTTTGTTAGAGAAAAAGTGCTTTTTGGGGATGTTGTTACAACATTTGTGGGCTCCAATGATCAATTGGGTGATTTACTCACTAAGTCACTTAGAGGTCCTTGTGTGAGTGACATTTTTGTACCAAGTTGGGCATGCTTGATATATGCTCCAACTTGAAGGGGGGGGGGGTGTATAAGGATATAAGTAAGGATAAATTAACATGGTAATGGATCTACTCGAGGGAATGTTCACCTTGTTGCTTCCTGTGCAAGCAATTTCAGGTGTTCAGGCTCAGATTCATCCACAGAATATTTTGTTACACTACAATGTTGTTTAACTGCCTTTCTATACACTGTACAAGGTAACAAAAGATACATAGAACAGTTTAGAAACTTTCTAAAAGGCACATATCACTCTCCAAATGATTGGAGACTGTGATCTATTCTGATTTAGGAAAGATGGTAGGTGTCCATGACTCATCCAACACTCCCCATTAAGTTGGTGAATGAATATCCATCATTCCCAACTTGCTTACAAGATCTTCAAACCACTTGAGAGGTAACCCTTTGGTGAACAAATCAGCTAGCTGATTTCCTGAAGGGACAAAAGACAAACAAATTTCTCCAACTTCTATCTTTTTTTCTTTTTTTTTGATGAAATGCCAATTAATCTCAATATGCTTAGTGCGGTCATGTTGCACCGGATTGGGTGCAATGTTGATTGCTTATTGGTTGTCACACATCAATTTCATAGGACAATGATCAAGAATTTTCAAATCACTTAGCACAATTTTCAGCCAAAGTAACTCATACAAGCCAAGGCCCATTGCCCTAAATTTTGCTTTAGCACTAGACTCGGCCACAACCCCGTGTTTTTTGCTTCTCCATGATTCTAAATTTCTCCCAAAAAACACACAGTATTCGGTAGTGGACCTCCTATCAATAAGTGAACCTCTGTAGTCAGCATTAGTGTATCCCTTGACTTCCAACTTCTGCCCTGACTTAAACAATAGACCTTTTCTAGGTGTTGACTTCAAATAGCACAAAATCCTCCAGACAATATTCATATGCTCTTTAGCAGGGCTATGCACGAATTGACTCACCAAGCTGACAGCAAAAGTTATGTCAGACCTGGTGTGGGATAAGTAAATCAACCTTCCCACTAGCCTCTGGTACCTCCCCTTATCAACTAATGGACTGCCACTTGGTCCTAATTTTAGGTTAGGATCCAAGGGAGTATTTGTTGTCTTGCCAACTAGCAATCCAGTCTCTTCCAATAAGTCCATGGTATATTTCCTTTTGGAAAGAAATATACCCTTCTTGGAGTATGCTACCTCTATTCCTAAGAAATACTTGAGCTTACCAAGATCTTTGATGTCAAATTCAAGTGCCAAATTTCCCTTTAACATTTTTGCTCATCCTTATCATTGCCAGTAACACAAAACAATTATGTTATCAACATAAACAAGTAGAGCTGTTAAGAGTACCTTTCTTTGAATGTTTTATGAATAAGTTGTGATCCCCTCTACTTTGCCAATACCCCATTGCCTTCATAGCCCTTGAGAACCGATCGAACCAAGCTCTTGGGGATTGCTTTAATCCATACAGAGCTTTCTTTAATCTGCAGACATAACCTGTAACTTCATTAGGAAAACCAAGTGGGGGGGGGGGGGGGGGGGTCCATAAATACCTCTTCCTCCAAGTCACCATGTAGGAAAGCATTTTTTACATCTAGTTGCATCAACTCCCAGCCATAACAACTAGCTAAAGATAGGAGAACCCTTACTGTAGTCATCTTTTCCATGGGTGCAAATGTCTCCAAGCAGTCTATGCCATACGTTTGAGTATAACCCTTAGCCACTAATTGGGTTTTGTATATTTCCAATGTGCCATCAGTATTGCATTTCACATTAAACACCCATCTACACCCTATCAGTTGAACCCCCTTCGGTCTAGGCACCATTTCCCAGGTATTATTCTTTTCTAAGGCCCTCATTTCTTCTTGCATAGCTTGCACCCAATTCTGATTTTGTAATGCCTCTTTTACAGTCTTAGGAATAGCTATGAAATCAAGGGAGGACAAAAAACTTTTGTGTTGTAGGGACAATCTGTGATAAGAAACAAATTTGGCTATAGGGTGTTGTGTACAACTCCTCTTGCATTTTCTCACAGCAATAGGCAGATCCAAATATGAGTTTTCAGGGTTAGAACAAGCAGTAGGGTTAGGTAAATTAGGATGTTGAGTGAGTTCCAAACTTGGCCGAGAGGTAGATGATGGATCTTGTGTAGCACTTGGGTTAGGCTGTTCCATCCTTTTATATACATATGGCGAGCCTTTGAACCAAACATGCGATATGCTTGGCTGGACAAAGATTGAAGGATCAAAAGAGGATTTTGCGTCTCCTGAATCTGCTGTCTTGGGATTAGGGGAATCAGAAGAATTAGGATCCAAAGAAGAAATATCTTGATAGGGCTGAGATTCTACTAGAATAGGAAGATTATGATCAACAGAAACAATCTCCCCCTGAGGACTAGAAGTAGGAACTTGGAAAAAGGATTGATTTTCCACAAAAGTTACATCTTTAGATACAAGGACCTTTCGGGTAGGAGGATGATAGCACTTGTATCTCTTTTGAGTAGGAGAATAGCCAAGAAAGATGCACCTAAGGGCTCGGGCATCAAAATTATCCCTATGATGTTTAGATACATGGACAAAGGCCGCATAACCAAATATCTAGAGAGGAAGGGAAGTATGCAAACCAATTTCTAGAAAGTGGGTAGAGAGACTGAAATGGGGAGAGTTGATTTAGAACTCTTGAGGGAACCCTATTAATTAAATAGGTTGTTGTCAACACTACTTCACCCCAAAAGGATTTAGGAACTGAATGATGGTGCAAGAGAGCCCTAGCAACATTTAGGTGATGCTTCATTTTTCTCTCAGTAACTCCACTATGCTGTGGAGTTTCCACATAAGAGATTCATGAACAATCCCCTTTTGTTGGAAAAAATGATTGAGATGATGATTGAAATAGTCCCTTGCATTATCAGTCATAAACTTTTAATAGAAGCCCCAAATTAAGTGTGTATCATGCTATCAAACAAGGGTAGAATGTTGTTGATGGCTGCTTTGTCTTTGAGTAAGTAAACGCTTGTCATCCTAGTGCAGTCATTTATAAATGATACAAACCATTTGGCCCCAGAATAATTAGGCACTCTAGAAGGCTCCCACACATCAGAATGCACTAAAGAAAAAGGAGACAAGGAAAGTTTATTGCTGATAGCATAAGGCATCCGATGGTGTTTGGACAATTCACACACATCACAATGAAAAATACTGATAAATACCCCTTTAAACAAGTCTGGAAACATGGATTTTAACAAAAGGAAAGGAGGATGATCTAATCTAAAATGTTGCAGCCAAATGTTGGACTGGGTAGAAGTAAGCAGAGAAGAGGAATAATTTAGGTTAGGTTGATCTCCGACGGTGGCTCATTGCTGTCTTGTAGGTAGTATAGCCTATTAAGTGCCTTAGCAGCACCAATCGTCTTCCTTGTGGCTCGGTCTTGAAACACACAATCATAAGATGAGAAAATTACACAACAATTAAGGCTTTGGGTAAGCTTGTGAACTGAAAGTAGGTTGGTGGAGAGGCTAGGCACATAAAGCACTTGTTGGGCAGATATAGATGGGTTCAAACATACCTTTCCTTGCCCAAGTATAGGGATGGCTTGGCCATTTGCAACAGTGATTTTTCTGGAGCTAGATATTGGTTCAAATGTCTCGAATAATTTTAGGTTGAGTGTCATGTGATCGGTGGCTCTAGAATCTAAGACCCATAGATTATTCCTAGTTGTATATGAGGCATTAAAGTATTCAAAATTAAGGCACATACCTGCTTGAGTCAAAGAACATTCACCTTGAAGAGTCCTTAAGAAGGACTTTAGGACCTGTTCTCTTTGTTGTTTTTAGCCCGTTTTCCATTTTTCAGTTTTTCAAAACACCCAAAACACGTTTCCATACCCATTTTCAAAAATACATTTTTCAAAACATAAAAAAAAAAAAAATGTACAGAAAACCCTAAACGCTGAAATCATATTTTGACTGTTTTCAGCCAAAATACAGCCTCTGAATCCAAAACACGAAAAACACTTTATTATCTTCCTTCTCTCTTCTCTTTCTCTTCAAGCTCGGTCACCACCACCTTCCACGCCCGCCACCGCCACCGCCCTCGCCCTCCACTGTCCGCCACGCCCAGATTCACCATCCACGCCCGCCTCCGCCATCATGCCTGCCACCACCGGTCGTTTCTTCTTTCTGCCCTTCTGCCATTTCTTCCTTCTGCCACCGCCCTCCACGCCCAAATTGAATATGTAATATGTTTTTCTTATTGATTTTTCTTTTCAATTATATTTTTAAGATTTTGGATTATGTTTATGATAAATCAATATTTTGCTATTTTATGATTTATAATTTTTTTTTTAATGTTTATGTTGTGGGTAATCTAAATCTCAAAATTAATGTCAGATTTCAATTTGTAGGTAAAAACAAATTTATCATGGAATTAATAGTTGAGTCAAATTAAAAATTGCTTTAGAAAGCACTTTATAATTTTAATGCATTATATATGGTTAGATTATCAATTATCTCTTGTATTATATTTTAAATCATTTGAATTAAATTTGTAATTTATTAATAAATGTTTACTTTGAATCAAATTTATTAAATAAAATATTATAAAATAATTTTTCTCAAAATTTCAAAGAAAACGTCTTTTTTAGTTTTTTATTTTGAGAAACAATTTTTCAGAATAACAAAAAAAAAAAAGTGTTTTTAATAATCTCAAAACAGATATTCAAAATACAAAACTGAAAATGAATTTAAAACAAAAACTAAAAACTGAGACATGAAGAGAACACCACCTTAGCTTTCCAATTTCTTCTCCATTCAACATCTTGTCAGAACAGAAGACAGAGACAATAGGACAGCAAACTAATGAACCCTGCTAGTAGCATGAGGAAATGTTACAGGTGGGGAGCCTTCTCAGATCTGGGAAAAAAACTACTCACAGCAAGGTGAGTTTGGATAGATTTTTCCGCAAAACTAGTCACTGGCAGACTGGTTACTTGGCGAGGGCAGCTACTGGGGGCAGAGGAGGCCCTGCAGTTGTCTCTGATGAGAAGCAGCGATGAACAGCTTGGTTCCAGCACCAAGAGTAGCATCAGAAAGGTTGCCGGCAAACCTGCAATGCTGCAGCAGCAGCAAATGATGCTGTTCCCCTTGGCTTGCAACGGTGCAGGGAGCTGGATGGCTGTCGGCAGTGGTGAGAACAGTGGCGGCTGTAGCGGGGTGTGGTTGCTGGACACTCGCCGGAGATGCCAAGGTGAACAACAAAAACAAGGAAAAGACCGAACAGCGGCCCGAGGGAGGTGAGGCAGTGGTGAGGGCGCCGGAAAT
Organism: Diospyros lotus; assembly: GCF_014633365.1. Lineage (NCBI taxonomy): Eukaryota > Viridiplantae > Streptophyta > Magnoliopsida > Ericales > Ebenaceae > Diospyros > Diospyros lotus. The sequence continues at coordinate 39,148,449 of NC_068341.1, read as the reverse complement.
AGTAACAGCAGCTGCCCCTCCTCAATCTGGGTCAGTGATGGCAGAGATTGGAGATGGGCGACGGGAAAAGCAGTGGCAATGAAGGCCGATGAAAAGAACCCTAGGGACGATGGAAAAGCTTGGCAGCTATGGACAGCCGATGAAGATGAAAGGGACAAAGACGAGAACGACCTGCAGCGGGATGGAAGCCAATGGGGAAGAACTGACGGCAGCAGCTATGAAGGCCAACAGGGAAGAACCCTAGGGATGGTGATTAAGCACTGGTGATGAAGGCCAGAGAATGTCTATGTAGGCCAGTGAAACAGAGGGTATCGGAAACGGGCAGTAATGAAGGCCAGAAAAACAAAGCTCCCTTAGGCAACGACAAGCTCTGATACCATGTAGAAAATAAAAGAAGAATAGTGGAAAAATCTCTGTATTCACTTGATGATATGCACAAGATTACATTCCCTATTAATAGGGGAGAGGACTACAATTTAAGGAAATTATAGATTTAGGAAACTACAAACAAATGGAAAACGTAATCTATAGATTCTATACACTATACAAGGAAACAAGAGATACATAGAACAGTTTAGAAACTTTCTGAAAGGCACATATCGCTTTCCAAATAACTAGAGGCTGTGATCTATTCTGATTTAGGAAAGATGGTAGGCGTCCATGACTCATCCAACAAGAGTCAATGATCAAGTTCCACTTTCAAAGAAGAAGAAAGGAGGGAGAGAAGAGGAGAAAATGAAAGAGAGAGAGAGAGAGAGAGGGAGAGGAAAGAAAAGAATTCTGTTATTCATTGCCTTCTCGGTACAAAAATCAAGTCTATACATCTCTTTCTAGCAACAACCTTTGTAGAGGCTATAGGAGATCATACAACCAATGCTAACCACTAAAAGCATCTCCAACCGAACATTATAGCTCAGCATATCAGAAAACAACCACCCACCTTAACCAATGCTAACCACTAAAAACATCTCCAACTGAACATTATAACTCAGCATTTCAGAAAACAACCAACCGCCTTAACTTTAATCCTCTGCTTTTCCTTCTTGCTTCTAACTCTGCTCCAGCATTTTCATTCCAGCTGCTTCAATCTTGCTCTTGCTGATTCCTTGCTTCAGTTACTTCCAACCAGCATTTAATCAGTCTAGGTACCTTCTTGGAACTCTGATCTTCCTATTCATTCCTTCTCTTGGTTCAGCAACAATTTTCCCTTCTTGCACAGCCTGGATCCCATCCTTTTCTTCTGGCTTGAGCACTACCAGAAACTGCTCTTTTTTTCCACTTGAGGGTCCTTTGCCTTCATATCACTGTCTTTTTGCCTTCATATCACTGTCTTTGGGACCCAATGCTTGCTATCCTCCCAACCAACAGCCACCATAGAGTTTGCGGACAATCACAAATTTGAGGGTCTTCCACTTACGAGAATCTTTTGCCTTTATAACACACTCCCTCCAAACTCAACCTTCACTGTCCTCTCAAATCAGCAGCCACCATAGAGTTTCTTGCATAGGCATAAATTTGAGTATTTATGTTCCTTTTGCTTCAAAGATGAAAAGAGGCTCCCAGTGAAGGAGAGGAGAATGCAGAACTCCATCGAGATTCCTTGAGTTCCCTGTGCTTTGTCTTGTCTGATTCCCCCCTGCCTTCATCTAACCTTCTGTCATTGAAGCTGTTAGCACAGATGGTCGTGCCTGGCCCACTCACACATCACAGCTACAAATCCTCTAACCTCTCACTTCACCATTCTGTTATGTCTTTAGGAGGATTAGAAGGGTAATATTGTAATAGGCTTATATTAGTTTTTTAGAAGATATTTGGTTGTTTGTTAGGAGCACATGGGTGCTGTTAGAAATTAGTTAAAGAGTTAACTATGCCTATAAAAATGCCCATTGTAAGAGGAGATGGATATGCTTGAATTGATTAATGAAACTCTCATTCTCTCTCTAAGAATTCTCTCAAATATCCCTCTTATTTCTCTCTAATGCTCTCCCTCAATTCTCTCTAATTTCTCCCCCATTTCTGTCCATTTCTTCCTCTCCAATGTTCTGTTCTTGATTCTATTCCATCAGTTCCTTCCGATTGTCATTCTATTCCTCGGCTAAACCCCCTCTTGAATCATTCTGTTTCAGTCCTATTTAGTTGGATCCTTCTAATTGCCAATTCTAACCTTGTTATGAACCCTAGGTTCATGACACATTCCCTTGCCAAAATTTATCCAGTTGCACCACTTACTCACCATCACCAGTTCCCCTTGCCATCTCCACTGACCCTCCATTGTGCTTTTTCCCAAGAGCCATTCCACCATTATCAGCTTGTCTGGTGGTTTCTGCAAAATGAAATGCAAATTTATGAAATTATTTGAAATTGCGAGTATAACAACATATCAAGTCTTTATCCCACTATGTGGGGTTGACTACATAAATTCTAGCTTTTCATTCATTTCTATCCATGTCTTTATCTTCTGTAAGTTCCCATATGATTATTATGAAATTGTGAGTGAAATTAAAAGTGTGTATATATATTGGTTGTCTGTGTACTTAACTGCAATAAGAGGAGAAAAGTTGGAACTGGCTAATCTGGTTGAGTGGATTAGGACTACCTTTTCTCTCTCTCTTCTCTCATTTTTCCTTCTTATTTATTTTCTTTTTGATAAATTGGTTAGAGAAATAGATTAAGGAACATTTGAGAACTCTACTTGTTCTTATTTGAGCACCTGTGGTCGTATTGGTAACAGGTTTGAGGTGAGGTGTTTTTTCTTATGTACAATGTTGGCAAGTTGTTTGATAAAATGCCAAAGAGAATTAGCAACCTGTGTATGTGTGTAGTGATGACAGATGGCGTGAGAAAGGGTAGTCTTGGGGTTTTGGAATGTTACATTGAGGTGGGATTGGGTCTTGTGCTATTGTTGTTTAGTTCCTTTATACTAGATGCCATTTAAAAGCCACAAGGGAGGAGGGAGCAGGCAACAGGTGTGCTGGTAGCTGATGAGCTGTGTAGAATTTACTAGTATTCTGATTATTTGGTTTATACGTTTTCTTTAAGTTCTAAAGGTTATAATAAATATGTAAAGTGGGCAAAAAGAAGTTAAAAAAAAAAAGCACCAAAAGGTTTCTGCACTTGCAGGATACCAGTTACCATCGAATTTAATGTGTGATGTTGCTCATTGTTAGAAACCGTTTTCTCATAAATTTAGGTAATGGCCCTCCCCCTCTGATTAATCAGTCATGGTTCATTGGTGTTGTAGATCCGAGATGGCTTGCATTACAATCCTTACTTTCCTGGGGGAGCCATTGCCATGCCTCAAATGCTTATTGACGGTGCTGTTGAGTACGAAGATGGTACCCCTGCTACGGAAGCCCAGGTGAAGTTTCTCTTGCTCTGCCCTGGACTATTGTCTCCCAAATTTGATTTCTTTATTGTACTGGCGTTTTGCTAGTCTTATCCCTTGAAGGACCTAAACCTTGTCGTTGGAACATGGAACTTGGAACTCAATTCTCCTTCCTAACTATTGATGCAGATGGGGAAAGATGTTGTGACATTTTTGTCATGGGCTGCAGAACCAGAAATGGAGGAGAGAAAATTGGTATGTTGCCGTCACTATCACTCTTTATGGTTAGTATTATTACATGGTGACTGACACCTTAATTAGGAGGTAGTTAATTTTCCCAAAACATGCTTTCTTTCTTAAATACAGATGGGATTCAAGTGGATATTTGTACTCTCATTGGCTTTGCTTCAAGCTGCGTATTACAGGCGCTTGAAGTGGTCCGTTCTCAAGTCTCGTAAGCTGGTACTCGACGTCGTCAACTAGGAATCCTCCTCGTCATCTTGATATGATGCTTGTAGGGAGGAATTGAATTGACTAATATAGTTTTGTCATTAAGTGAACTATGGCTTTTGGTTGTGAAGAATTGGTTCCAACTGTGTATTGGTGATGCAGAAAATAAGATAATAAACTCTCGACATTTTCTTTTCTTTTCTTGGAAGTGTTTTGTCATCTTGGACTCATCTTCAATGCAAATTTCCCTGGATTGCTGATGCTATCCATCAGTTTAGTATCAATCTTTCTTTCTGGTTCACGGTGAAACAAAATCCAAGAAACTTTATGCAGATGCCACTCTTGATTGTGTTTGATTGCCCGGGTGAAAGTGTGTCTAAAATACATTATGTAACAAAAATGAAATATAACCGTAACTGAGATGCGTTGGTCATTTTTGTCGAATGGCACAAAATATTGTATAGTAAAATAATAACACATGCAAAATATGATCGATACAAGATTCTTAAGATAAATGTGGCCAAATAAAAAAAAAGATTATTCATATTAATTTAATGAAGTTAAATTAACTCTTATTAAAAATAAGATATGTGAGATACAATTACGATGAATTTGATCATAATAGAGTGACATATGACCTTTTTAGAATGAGTGGAGCAATTTCTTTTCTTCTTCTCTTTGTTGATGTTTCTGGGCTCCACTAAAGCCACCAAAGCAAACTATTTGTGGGACATGGGGGTGATAATATTGGTTTGCTAATATACATACATATATGGAAGGTGGGATGCTTTATTCCTTAATAACTTAGCTTATCATTTTTTAAGGTTGTTCTCTTTTTGACCTATTGTTTTGGAAATTTGCTAACCTAGTAACAAATAGGCAGGGAGTTGCATGCAACAAAAGCTTTACCTAATGGGGTGGAGGGGAATGGCATGAACCATAATTCCCCAGTGCCAAGAGCCCAATCTTATACTGAGAGAGGTCTTCATTATTCTTGATGATATGCTAATATATGTGGATTGCATGTGCATTTATATGCCTTCCAACATTCTTTATCCTCAATTACTTAACTTGTTTAATGAATAAAATCAAACTTTCTACCACTTGAGAAAGTAGTCAGGGCATCATATGAGCAAGTTCACCGGTCCTTTCCCCTTTGTTTCCTTTCCAATATCTTTGCATTTTTACTTTTATTTTAGTTCTCTCTATACAAGTGTTATTATTGTTAACTATATACAGTGTATTTTTAAATTTAATTATTATTTATTTAATAAAATTATGTCCTGATTCAGCTCAAATTAAACCTAAAATGATCGTTAACTCTTTTGACTTTTTCTCCTTTCCAATTCAATAGCTTAATCTAATTTTCAAAACATTAGGGCTTGTTTACTTGTAAAGAATGTTTTATGTTTTTATCTCTAATTTTCATCTCTATTTCTATGTTTTTGTTTCTACAAAAAATCAGGAAAAAATAGAAAAAACGTTCATTTCTATTAAATATGAAACTAGTTTTATATTTCATAAAGCGAAAGAATGTGTTCAAAATCATGCAGAAGAAGATATGCAAAGATCAAAAGCAAATGGAGAAGTGAATCGTTGGGCGAGCTCTAATGAAAAGATGAGTTGTTGCCGTCGCAATGGCAAAAAAAGACGCGGTGATGTTGGTCGAGGAACGAGGACAACAAGAGAAAAGAAATAAAGTGGCCAAGAAGAAAGCGTTGGTGCTTTCCATTGTAGTAGCAAGGATAAGAAGGGCAAGAAAAGAGGTCGGTGTTGTGGTGATGGCCTTGTACAATACAAACACAAATTGGCTAGCTATAGAGTGTTCGAACAACAAGAACTATACAAGATGAAAGAAAGAAATGAAATGAAATTGAAAAGAACACACTTGAATCATTATACACAGAATATTACGATGTATGTGTTCGGATTTGTAAGAATCCTACTCACAACAAGGGGGTTCCCTTAGTCAATCCACTAGAAAGATCGAATCAAATATATACACAGTACACGCACATAAAATCCTCATAGCCACTCAAACATTAAAAATCAAAAAGGACACAAAAGAACAGAGTACAATGCTCAAACAAAACCCGAGCACCCTAGCACTCTTTCCTTGCAATCTTTCTCACAAAAACCTTAGTAATTTACACTTACAGTGAGAAGAAATCAGAGATGCCTTGCGGATCTTCTGATCTTTCATCAAGATAGTTCTTTAGATCGCACACAATGAGTTGTTGTATTCCAAAACCCTAATCAATTATGTATATATATGGGAATATAATGCAAGGCGATGATAACTATTATGCCAATATATACATGTATAAAACATAATAAGGGTTAAGCGGTTAGGAGCCTAAATATTTTTGAAGTCACATATTAACAATCAGATATGCTCACCTCTGTAGTGGCAAATGGTGGGAAGGAAAAGGATATGAAGGTGTGGTGAGTAAGTGGAAACAAATGAAACACTAGGAAAAAGACAAGCAAAACGGAAAAAAATTATTGTTGATAGGGTTTCAAGCAAGGTTTAAATTAGAAAAACATGTTTTCCTTTATAGCATTTTTAAGATGTTTTCTAAAGTTTAATACACTTTTAAAAAATAGTCGATTATGAAGGAAGCATTTGTGTGAAAAAAAAAGATGGGTGAGGAAAGAAAATAAGGGTATATTTAAGATATATATTTTAAATATTAATATATAATATATTAACACATAAGTGTCACAATAAATATAATAGTTTATTAAATAATATCATAAATATTCATTGGTCATGAAAAAAAAGCAAAAGCCCCCGCCATCTTAAAATCACATGCCATAATGTCCCTTCAATTCGTATATTTATGCTTCAGCCCCTCTAATATTAATATTAAGGGTTGCATGAACTTTTGTTTATTACACATTAATAAACAATAATTTCGGTCACATTGAAAAATATCTTTTAATATAAAATGTTTTTACACAAAAAATTATTTTTTATCTTATTTTATGGTGTTGGTTTGCATGACAAATATTTTCTTAAAATTACTTCTTTCTATATGTAAACATATATATATACATATACATATGTGTGTATGGATGTATGTAATATTTGATATATGTGTGTATTTTGGTGTGTGCATATGTATGTATATGTATGTGTAACGTGGATGAATACATACATATGTATATATATATATATGTTTGTTTGTATTTATGTACATAATTTGATGATGTAGAAATTTCATGACCAATATATTTACAAGAAAAATAATGAAACTGTCTGGCACTCGTTAGGAAAGTCGTTTCAATGCTTAAGTCAAACATGAAACAATAAAGAATAAGCTAAAAAGATAGAGATAACTTAGGACTGATTTCAAAATTGTCTACCTTTGAGGATAGGTGTTTTTTCATAACCATATAGAGATAATCCTTAACTTATGATTACTCATCGTCCAACAACATCTAGGAATCATTATTTTAAAAGAACTCGGATAGATTAGGAACACCCTTTCAAGTCGTCTCTCTTAGATTTAGGAAATAAGGTTTATCACAAAGTTATTGAAATTTGAGTTGATCGCTAAATTATAGAAATCCAATCTTGAGCAAGATCGACTTGCTAAAGTTTGCAAAAGTCTTTTTGCTTGGGCCTCAAAAAGCCCATTGTAGAGTATCAAGACTAAGTAAGGCCTATTTTGTGGATTGAAATATAATAAGACTATTGAGGCCGAGCGAGGTATAACCTGTGGGTCATGCTAATTAGAGATTTGGCCAATGAGAATTGATTATTGGGGATCATCAAAATATTTTCATCTTTTTTGTTAATCAAACACCAAAAAATAAAAAAATATATATATTTTCCAAAAAATATATATATTTTCCAAAAATATATTGTATTTTTAGATAATATGCATTTATTATATTTTATTTTTAGTTTAAACTAATATTAATAAATGAATATTCTTATCAATAAATTATAAGATGTATGTATATCTAGTATGAAATATGAATAATTAATTTTTTTATTTTAAATCTAAAATAACTCAGCTCGTTAAGGATAATTTCTTTTATCGTGTCGTGCTAAGCTCGACTGGTGACGCGTGGACACACCACTCGTTAAGAATAAAATTAGTTAAAATTAATGCCAAAATCCATTAATCATTTTTGGAAACAATTTATTATTCTGAGCGTAAGCTAGAAAAACCAGAGAAGGTGTTCAAGTGAGATTGGGGGATAGTCCGAGGACGAAAGTGCAATTAAGGCCAATTCATGGACTATTTCGTTATATTTCAGGCACTAGGCAAAGTCAAGCTTACACAGAGCAGAGCAGAGCAATTGCCTTCCTAGGATTCTTGCCACGTGTCCAGATTCAGATCAATGGAAGGCTTGTCTCCACGGCGTGCGGGTACAGTTAGACAACGACAGCTCATCCAATGATGACACAGCATTAGTTTTTTTAATAATACACGGTATAATTACAATTCTATTTTAAAGTCAAAATTAAAAGATTAAGAATATTAATCTTGTGAAAAGTGCTCCCACGTGGGCGGCAGAGAGCTGTTGGGCATCTCCCAAAAGTCGGGACACGTGGACGTTCATTTGGTTGATCACAGCACCACGTGGGCCGCCAATGTTTTTAATTTTTGTTATTAATTAATATCTTTTTACCGAATACGTTTATAGTTAATATTATTATTTTTTTAAACTAAATGGACCAATTATTTTTAAAAAAAATTGAATCAAATTGACCGAATAAATGCACGAATGGAAAAAATTAAAAAAACCAAACCGATCAAGAAATTGATAAAATAAAAAGGCTAAAAAATGAAAAAAAATAAAAAAATTTGTCAAAAATAACGTCGTTTTTAATATTTTGAAAAATTAAAACGCAAAAGTGTGGGAACGATTCAAAAAACTAAAGCGCAAAGACATGAGAACGATCTAAAACTCGAAGAGCAAAGGCATTAGAACAACCCAAAAATCGAAGCGTAAATACGAGATAATGATTCAAAAATCGAAGCACGAAGGCGAAAAAATGATCCAAAAACTAAAGCGTGAATGCGCGAGAACAGTCCAAAAATCGAAGCGCAAATACACAAGAATGGTTCAAACATCGAAGTGCAAGGACACGAGAATAATCTAAAAACTAAATCGCAAATATGCTGGAACTATTCAAACACTAAAACGCGAGGACGCATGAACAATTTAAAAATTGAAGCATAAAGATGCAAGAACGATCTAAAAGTCGAAACACAAAAGCACAAAAACGGTCTAAAAATAAAAAATGCCATAGCACAAGAATAATCTAATATCAATAACAATCGTCAAAATAAAAAGAAATAAGAGCAAACCATGACACAAGCTTTTCTATCCGAGAAACTCAAATGAACTAGTGAAGAGTAATTGTTGTGTCATAAATAAAATCTTATTAAAAGACAAAAAAAGCTCAAAAGTCCAAAATAACTTTTAAAACTATAAGGGCGCTCTTGACTGTTTTCTTTCTTGGAGGCTTAAATACCTTGTTAACGACGTTTTCACTCAAATAAATTATTATTATATCTCGACAAGAACATCTATATATTTTAGATATCCAAAACTTCTACAAATTTCTATGGGATTATAAAATATGCATTAAGTAAAAGACTAAAGTCTTTGCATTTAACTCTGAAATTGAGAAATGAAGATGAAAGGAAATTAATAATAAGAGCAAAACGATAAAATCAATAAAATTCAAGATTTTGTTAGCCATTAGCTAAACTCAAAACAATTTTTAAAGTTCGTTACTATTTTTTTTTTTTAATTTAGACAAATACAAGAGTAACATATATAGTTATATGACATAGAATTTTGCAAAAATAATAAAATATATAGAGGCGAAGCTACTGAGATAGATGTGTGACTATACAAGCATAAAATAAAATTATAAGTAAAATTATATATTATAAGACTGGAATGATCTCTACTGAAAATAAAATGTAAAACATGCTATTAAGATAAATTAGTTATACAAAAAGAAAAACAATAAAGATTCTTGTGAGGAGAGTTTATAAAATCAAATATCAAACAAATTAATAGTTAGCAAGAAAGAAAAAAAAAAAAAAGAGAAGAGAATTAATAAAAATAAATACAAATTTAAAATTTTCATAATTAATCTTAGTTATCAATCTTGATATAATAAATTTTTTTCCCCAAAGAGATAAAGAATGGGGGGGGGGGGGGGGGGGGGGGGGAATAATGCATTGTACGCAAAATCACTAATTATTTAAAATTTATTTTTCTTATTTTTTGAAATATAAAATCACTAATTATATTTTATGATGATTTTTTTTATTTGAATTTATATTCCATTGACATGCGATGCATATAACGCAATTTAGATTTTGTTATTATCAAAATACAACAATTGAATTTATTTGTCCAGAAATCTCAGCAAACAGTGGATAGGGCTTGACAAGACGGAAGAGTACGGGGCCATTGGATAAGATCAACAGTCAAGGCTCGACTCGCTGTCAGAGGACCAGAAAGGTGGAACACCTGAGGAACAAGAGGATTGGGCATCGTAAAGGCAAAAGTGCCTCGAATAGGTCTTTGGAGAGTGTCTGTACAGTTCATGGGCAAGTATTTTGAAAGGTCTGCAAAACAGAGGACAATTAGAAGTCAAAAGGATTTCTCTCGCTTAGTCTCTCTGATGCCTAAGTTAGTATGCTGGGATGTATCACGTGGATAAGGCCTGTGGGTGCACTGTGAATATGTGCACGTGTGACCAATATGAGTGGACCATGTAGATGGACTCTTTGGGTGAGTGATACAGAAAGATGGAGAGAGAGAGAGAGAGAGAGATTATGTGGTTGAAATGTCCGGCCTAAAGTTAAGAGGACGGCATGTAGTTATAGAGGTCGGTAGTTACTGAGACACATGGCTGGCATGTGACACGCAGATGTAGGAAGTACATGGCTCTCCCACTACATTCGGTGGTCCCAGGGTTAGACATGCATGGAAGACCTAGGTGAGAAACCTATTTCCCCTAGGAAGAGTTCAAGGAGGAATGAGAGCCTTAAGAGACTGTCCATCATCGTCATGGGGCAACGAGGGGTAAGATCTTGGGGGTTTTAAGATGACCCGAGAGGCCTCCAAAGAATTGATCGGATGCTTGCACGAATGACCAAAAGGGTCATCCACGAGTGCTCGTGAGAGAAAAGCTTGTAGCCTGATGTGGGGCCTGGCGAAGCAAGCAATAAGATGTGATGAGACACACAAGCACGCTAGCCAAAGGAATGCAACAGACATGTGACAGGCATGGTCTTGTATAGGGGCGTTAGGCAACTCATAGGCTAGCTGGGCGCGTACTAAGGCATGTAGAGGGTTTTTAGGGCTAGATCTTCAAGAAACTGGGATGGGTTTGTGGGTGCACTGTGAATAAGTGCACGGATGAGCAGTATGAGTGGACCGTGTAGATGGACTATTCGGGTAAGTGATACAGAAAGATGGAGAGAGAGAAATTATGTGGTTGAAGTGTCTAGCCTGAAGCTAAGAGGACGACGTGTAGTTATAGAGGTCGATAGTGATTGGGACACATGGCTAACACGTGACACGGGGATGTAGGATTGCATGGCTCTCCTACTATATCCAGTGGTCTTGGGGTTAGGTATGCATGGAGGACTTAGGTAAGAAACCCCATCCCTTTAAGAAGGGTCTCGGGAGGAATGAGAGCCTTAGGAGACTGGTCTTATGTGGGGCGACAAGATGTGAGATCTTGGGAGTCATAGGATGACCCGAGAAGGTCATCCACGAGTGCTCATGAGAGAGAATCTTGTGGCTCGATATGGGGCATAGCAAAGCACACGATACGACGTGAAGAAACGCGTGGGCACACTAGCCGAAAGAAATACGATAGACGTACGACAAGCATGGGCATACAAGGGGCACGACATGGGCCCACTGAGGTGTGTAAAGGGTCTTCGAGGCTGGATCTTCTAGAGACCAAGATGGGTCTTCAGGCCCGAATCTTCGAAAGACTTAGGTGCCTGCACGCTAGGGTGCATAGGTCTTCAGATAGGAGTTGCCTCGACCACTGGCACGCTTCTTAAGGATTTTTCCAACGACTTCTCCGAGGGGAACTGCCACAGGAACTGGGCTACAAGAGGTTTGCTAAGTTATTAAAATCTAGATAAAATTATATTATTTTGATATATTTAGGAAAACCAAATGTCCTAGATGCCTTTGATATAACAAAATGAGAAATTAAAGACTTCTAATGTTATTCAATGTTTTCCCATGCTAATCTAGTGCTTAGATATACTACATTAATTGTGAAATTGATTTATAGTTGTTCTAACATACTATAACAAAAGACACTTATTGAGGCATTCTTTTTAGGGTATTTTTTAAAAAATACCTTATAAAATACTATTTTAAGGCACAATTTAAAAAAGTGTTTGAATAAAATAATTTTAATGAGACACAAAAATGCAATGCGCTAATAGAAAAATTTAATAGGATAGAATTTTTTAAGTTCCCTAATAAAATAATTCTAATGAGATATTTTGATGAAGTATCTTAATAAAATAATTTTAATAGGGCAAAATTTTCGAAATGCCCTAATAAAATAATTTTAATGAGACATTTTTTTATGAAGTGTCCTAATAGAGTCAATTTACTATAAAATTAATATGGACGCATATATTAGTGAGGAGCTTTGCAGATCAGGTGGTCACACATGTATGAGGAAGGAGAAGGTTTAGGGTTCGAGTCGAGGGAGAAGCGAGCACGCTAAAGTTATTTTTCAACTTGCCACGTGACCATTTCATGGGCGCCATGTGGTCGCATGTGAAGAGAAGGCCTTTGAGAAGAATTAAGTGGGGGAGAGAGCATCATGTGTCACAATGAGAGATCATGCAGAAAGGAAGGTCTTGCGGCGTCAAGGTATTTAGAACCACATTTATTTTTGAGATATTTTTAAATGTCGTTACATGCTTAAATTTAGAATTGTTTTCTAGACACTTTTAAATGTCATTGCATGTAAAACTAAGAGACATATCTTAATAGAATTATATAGTATTTGTAAGTGTCTCAATAAGTTTTTAAAGTATAATTACGTGCGACACTTTTATTAGTACCCTAATAGTTAAAATGTTTCAATAAACTACATAATTATGACATTTTTAAATACCTCTTAATCTCAAAATTATTGTAGTAACCCAAGCTAATAATATAACATAATAACTATTTACATATATAATACTAAAGTATGCAACATTAGTTTCCAAACCCTAGTTAATGATGAAAATTGAAGAGTTAAAATAGTGTCTACTAAGTAAAAAATTGTAGCCTAGTTACAGTAATTAACTTGAATTACACATGAATTATATTGTTGACAAATCTAACTATGGGACTCCAACCCAACCCATAATTCTATCCTGTAATGGCTATACTTGTCTTCAATTATATATATTCTATCTTGTGTGACTTGTGAGACCTTACACATAAACTATACACATACACACATACAAATATATATAAAGGGCATTGTCATCTAGACATCTACCTTATTTCAAACATGTCCTATTGGGAGCTTTAAGGCTGATGGCTGCCCCTCTTTGTCAATATATATATATATATATACGTATAGGTTTCATCTTTGCCAAAACAAACACATTTCACAGCTATATACATATTTATATATATGTAAGCTCCAATTATATGTTCTATCTTCTTCTTCTTCTTCTTCTTCTTCTTCTTCGAGGGAACCCTCAAGAGAGCCATTTCAAGATACAGTTTTGGCCAGTTCTCCGAGTCTTGTTCTCACAAGCTTGCTTTGTAAAGATTAAGGATAGAATAATTTCTACAAACATATATAGATATATAGATAGAAAGAGAGAGAGAGAGAGAGAAGCACCCGCCATCAATTGCTTGTCATTTGCATTGGCAGCTCCCTCTGGCTTGCAGGATTCCGATGTTTTTGGTTCTTATAATTGGAACATTAATTTACCTGATAATACAACGTTTGGATGGACGAATCAACCGTGGGTTGCCCGGCGGTGGCCGCCATTCCGGTCAACGTCCCAAATTCAGAGCAGCCTTAACATCCAGCCGCCATGCAAACCTTCCAAAGCCCATCCTCCACACATCACAGGGCATCGTCTGTGAAAGCTTCTCCTTCTTCCCGCCTCTGTACTGCACTCTCACGCGGCATGCAAACGCCGGGCACACAACCGGCAGCGCCGCCTTCACCACCAGCCCCACCGCCGTCTCCGGCGGAGCTCCTCCTCCGCCGGCCTCCTCCCCCCACACCATCTTCCCATACGCTAGGTTTATCCAGTGGACCCTGTTGAAGCCGTCCGATATGAACGCCGGACACGTGTCTCCTTCCAGGCTCTTGATTATCTCCACGTCCGTACACCCTAACCCTCCTCCCTCCATGCAGGTTTCCGTCACCGACTCCACCTGTCACCCACGACTCCGCCGCCTCTCCTGGCGACGCTACCTCGTTCAGATCTGACCGATCTGGCCCGTTCAAACCGATCGTCGACGCGCTGGTTTCCGGGTTATCGCCGAAGCTCAAACACGTGGGTCGTTGTTGAATCTCCCGGATCATCGGAAAATCGAGGGGGCAGTAAGATGCCTTGCTGGTGGAGTCCATCCGGCAGGAGATCTCCGGCAGAAGCTGCTGCGTCAAGATGGCCCGATCAAAGCCGTCTTTCCCACTCTCCGCTTTTCTTATTATCTTGCATCTATTATTACTCTTCTTCCCCTTCACGTACTTCCTCTTAGTCCTCCCCTTCCCCACCCCCTCCGCCTCCTTCTCCATCGCCGATTCACCGGACCCAGATCCCCCAGCAGGAGGTTTCGGCGCAATCGGCCGGAATCTCAGCATTATCCGGTTGATTATCGTCTTGTCGTTCCGTCCACCACCCCACCGGTCCCCAAAACCGCCTCCTGCGCTCATCCCCCACTCGGTCTCTCTACGCGATTCATTCTGCCTTTCGGGTTTTCCGGGGGGTTTGGGTTGGGGTTGGGCTCCAACAGACGCAGATGAGATAATCATAACGACACTAGTACGGCGAGCGCAGAGGCACCACGTGTCTAGGGCAACAGCGGGGCAACGGAGGGAGGGCGGCGATTGGCGGAGACAGATCAGGTGGGGCCGGCAATAAAGGAGTGAATCCGACGAATTCGAGGGGCGTGATTGGGCGGAGGGTGCAGCCAATGAGGGGTTGGACACGTATCCGCCACTGCCAGAAAAGGCGGGACACGTAAGTACGTGCCTCGATCGAAGTGACCTTCGTGAAAGTGGGAACTTCGCTTTTCTTGGAATGTCCTGGAAGCACGACGCGTGGATTCCCCTCTTCTCACGCTCCCCTCCCATCGCGTGGGGGAGTCTGACATTGACGTTCTCGAGAGTTGGGAGGGATGGGCGCCGCGTGGATGGCGGGATGGGTGGCACGACGATCGGCTGACGTCACGCCAAAATATTTGTAGCGTCCGGTTGTCCCCGAATACTGGATGCTTATTGGTTGCCTCTCATCTACCAACTCTTACCTCTTGAAATTTTAAATATATATAATATTTTTTTTTATTTTTTTATAAACTTTTTAAACTCCAATTTTAGGTGCCATGTATGAAAATATTTTAAAAAATTATTTCAATATTTTTGAAATATTTTTTATTTTTAAAAATTATGGTATTTCATTCATAGATTATTGTTAATCTTTTTTAGAATTTATCTTTATTTTTAAATTAAATAATTATTTTTTATATTTATATAAAACTCTTATTTTGTATTTATGTATTTTTATTTTTTAAATATTATTTTATTATTTTAATTTTATATCGTATTTATTTTTGTGTAGACTTTTATTTATTTTTGAAAACCTTATCCTCTAAGTGTTAAATTTAAAAGTTTAGTATATAGTTGGTATGTGACTGATGTGACATCAAAGTTAAAATTTAGGATATAGTTACATAGTGGGGCCCCAAGGAGAGTGGAACGTCCAATCAGATTAGCTTAGTTGAAAGCTACTTGCAACAGCGCTAATTAATCTATCTTTTTCTCTACTATTTTTCTTTTTCTCAATGGGAGACATTATAAAAAAAAATTAAACAAATCTAAGGAGCAAATAGTGATTGGGACCCACGGGTAAGATGCAGTGAAAAAAAAAAAAAAAATTGAAAGCCAGACATATTTATAGAATAAAGATTAAAAGATTAAAATATTTTCGCCCACATTGTATTACACTTTTTTCAATATAATATGGACAAGGATATTTTAGTCTTTTAACACATATTCTATAAGTCTGTCTGTCAATCTATCTAGACTTGTAGAATAACTCGTGATAAAATATTTGAATTAGTGTAATGACTTAGAAGATAGAATTATTACTGAAATATAGTATTTAACTGAAAAGTAACAATAAGATTGGAATATAAGTTTTGCATGAACTGCGTCGAATATTCAGTTTTGAGTGTGTATAAATTGTGTCCATATCCAAATTTATTTAAGAAGTGCATAAAGGGGGAAAGCCACTTGTCCCTAAAAATTAGTCAGACAAAATTCAGCCATCCCAAATGAATAAAAAAAAATAATAGTCAAATACTTATTTTAATTTTTTTATTTAGATATTTAAAATATTTTATTATTTTAAAAATACTTTTAAATTATGTAATTTCAAATCAGTTACGCTTCTGAATTTTTTATTATTTTAATTACACATCTAAATTTTTTATTCTCAATAAATTTATCAAAATATACAATTAATTCAAAATTATATAATTTATCGGTGTAATTGTAATAATAAAAACAATATTTAAATAAAAATAAAAAATTATAAAAATGAAAATATATTTTGTCGGTAAAGGTTACTTAAAGGCAATCCATGACCCAGGAATAAGGAAACACATGGAGATGGGTCCATTCAAATGGGTTGCCTTTCAAATCGACTAACAAAGAATAATGATTTCGAATTTATTACTATTAAGAGTAAATGGGAGAGTAATGAGTAAATTTGAGTAAATTTAATAGTGTGTGTTTTTACCTTTAGACAATTGCATTTTTTTTTTTATATAATTTGACCATTTAACAAGTAAGCGAAATCTCCCACAATAATTTACCTAAAATTCTTGAATATTTAACATATAAATAGTTTTTTAAATAAAATATAAAAAACGTGACACGTGATATCTCCTATTAAGAGGCATATATTATTTCACAATTAACTCGTCGAGAAAACAAATATAATTTAAAAAAAATCTTTATTCTTTAAGAATTCACACACAAGAGACATGATCCAAACCAAAATTGATTCGACACTAACACAACCAATTTCTTAATTCTTATTTTTAGTCTTAGTGTTTGGGCAAACATGGGATTAATTTGTTGATTGATGTTCTTAATTATAGAATTCACACGCTTTCTTAATAATTACAAAATATGATATTTAGTCTTTGACGTGAAAAATGTTAAAATTTAATATTTTAATTATTATAAAATATTATTTTAAATTCTTATCATGATAGAACGTTAGCGTCTATATGAATGCTCATGTTTCTACGAGTGACACGCTATGTGAATAAGTAGTTGACAGTGTTTAAATATGTTATCTAGTATGTTATACTCACTGAATAATTAAAAAATATGTTTGATCTCTAATGTACAAAAGTATCAATATTTTATATTTTAATTATTAAAAAATATTATTTTAAATGTTTATCCTAACTTAGAACTGACAATAGAATATACATATAGAAAAGATAAAATGCCTTATCATAAACAAGTCACGTCAACGTGACATATTAGATTAAAATTTTTATTGATAAAAAAAATTAAATTACCCATAACCTAAAAAAAAAATCTTAAATGCCAAATATTTACATATCTGAATCACTAACCCAAAAAAATCTACATTCTTCTATTCTTTATCACAAAATATAACATAAATAATTTTCATCATTTCTCTTTATTGAAGTCAATTCCATCACTCTCTCATTCTTTTGTTTATATTATTTTTTGTGTCTCAAAGGTAAAAATTTAAAATAATAATTTTTAATAGTTGAGATACAGAATCTTGATTTGTTTTTTTTTACATTAGAGATCAAATATCATATTTTTTAATTATTGAAGGAGCGCAACAAACCAGTCGACCTATTCAAATATCGTCAAACAGTCATCTATGTAGCGTGTCACTTACGGAAACAGACACGATCATACAAGCGCTAACATTTCGTCATGGTAATAAGTTAAAATAATAATTTTTAATAATTAAAATACCAAATTTTGATATATTACACATAATGAACTAAATATTATATATTTTTTATCGAAAAATATTATATTTTTTAGTTGTTAAGAAGGTGTTATATGTATTAAGTCCCGTAGAATCTGCATATTAAAATGTGCTCAAAATGATGTCACTTAGTTTCTCCCATCAATATTTTGATTGAGAATTCTTTTTGTTTAATTGGTATAGGGTCTTGATTCATTTAATTATTCATTCAAGGGGAAGCAATGAAATTCGTGATGATTTCATGTCACTTGTGAGCTGTGGCACATTGATTTTATTAGGAAAAGACAAACAAAAAAATTGAAATCAATGTGCGATGTAACTAAAATAGAGAATAAATTACGTCTAAGTCACTTATAATGTTAATCCCACAATCGATTTTACCTAGCCAAAAACGTAACCAAGAACCAAGTCAAGAAATCAGACCGAGAACGAATCAATTGCACCAAGAACACAACACAAATAGTACACACGATATACGTGTTCAGATTCGTAAATGGATCCTAATCACGGCGAAAGTTTTCGCCTCTAGTTAAATCCACTAAATCAACAGTTACAAATCGATTACACCGATTCAACAAAGAACGAAACAATTACAATATTACATCAAAAAGACAAAAATCAGAAAACAAGTACAAGAATGCATTAACACTGAGCAAACACCGTACTCACCACTGCCTCTTGATCTTACCTCCTACGACAAAGCGATTAACATCAGAGATAGAGCAATACACCGTAAGTTCTTTCAGATATGAGGATTCACAGATTGTGCCTCCTCTCAATGCACCGATTTAGGGTTTCACGATTGCATAAGGATAGCAAAAAGTGACATTTCATTTCTGATAGCAACCTTACATACCAAGGTAGACTGATTGTAAGCCACACGATCAACGTTTAAGATAGATCAATAGCTGATATAAGAGATAGCCAAATAATAGTGTAATAACATGTAAATGAAGATGAAATAAACGCTAAATGATATTCACATGGAATACAGATGAAATACAGCAATTAACATGTAATTTTGAATCACATATTACAACATATAATTTGAGTTATTTTTATGGAGATCTCCATTTTTTTACTTTACAAGCAACATTAATTAATTAAACCCTAATTGATTAAATTAAATTAATAAAACTTAATTAAGTTAAAATGTACACTAATTAAACTTTAATTCAAACTAAAATTAATCCAAATATAAAAAATAAAAATTAGGTGGCTAGTGATAGATTTAGAGACTAGACCTATGGCCAATCAAGACTAATGCTTTGTTAGTCAATAGGGAGAAAAAGAAAGTTGTGGCCTTTGTGCAATGAATGGACTTATTCAAATTTGCGGAAAAGGAAGAAGATCGAGGACTTTGGTTATGAGAGTGAGGGAAAAAAATAAACTAAGAGCTAATTTGAAAACGAGGTTTTCTCAAAATTTAGAACCCATCACAATGATGACTTTTAGACTTGGAATTGTTTCGTTGGAAATGTGAGAAATTCTTTACCATTAACATCATACGTTATTGAAGAGATAAATATTAGTTGACTTATTGAAAGGGATCGTTGCCTTAAGGACCCATAACTCATAAGAACCCTTGTTGGGTTGTAGTCATAACTTATAAGAATCCTTATTGGTTCAAGACTTTGGTTTGATTTGTTGAATATTAATTAAAATATAAAAATCGACTTACCTTAAATTTTAGTAAGTCATTTTTTACTTCAGATAAACAAAAATCGCATATAAATACACAAAACATTAGCTTAATATGAAAAATATTTTTATGTGAAAAAAATTCTTACACACAATATTTTTTAACCAAAATATTTTCAAGAAATATATGGCATGCTATCTTAACATATATATATTTTCTATAATTTGATTAGCCCATATCTTGATGGGCTATATAAATTTGGACCCTGGTTAGGCTACCTCCAAGGGAAGTTGGGCAGGCTGATTTTACAAACATGCCTTTCCGGCCCAACTTAACTTTTTTACCTAACAAATATTATAGTAAATATTTTTTCGAAATAAAAAATATCAAAACTCTCAGAATGAGAAAAATGAACTATCAATTCAAAAATTGTAAGGGTGTGTTTGATTGGGGACGAAAAGTGGGGCAGAATTTCAATTCTATATAATTCTAATTCTCACCCCATCCCCTAGGAATTCTAATTTCTTGATTTCATTGAAAATCTTCATTTTTTGACCTAAGATGGAATTTGAATTTCATGAAAAAAAAATTATTTGATGAAATTTCTTAGAATTTGGATGAAAAATGAATTTCACCCCCATTTTCTACTCTTAAGGGTGCGCTTGATTATAATGATGAAAATAAAATGAATTTCAGGAATTGAATTTATGAGAAAATGAATTTCAAAGAATTGAAAATTTAAACTGTTTGATTGGTATAATATTTTACTTAAAAAATAATGTTATTTTCCATCTTTTAGTGTTTGATTAGTAATATTTTCTATAGAATTTGGTCATTTTCCTAATATTTCGTGTTTGATAGGCATTATTTTCTATGAAAAATGACACATTTTTCACGGAATTCAATAGTAAAAATGTATTGAATAATACTAAATCCCTACACAGAGATATATATATATATATATATATACGCACACAAATACATATATATATCCAAATTAACACTGAAAATGTATATATCTCCTCGTATACAAACATATATATATATATGCGCACACATACATACATATATATATATGCCTTCTCTCTCGTTGCCTTCCCGCTCACCCACCCATCATTGCTCACGCCTACTAACCCACTCACTCTCCCTATCTCTCGCCTGCTAAAAAATAAAAATTAGGTGGCTAGTGATAGATTTAGAGACTAGACTTATGGCCAATCAAGACTAATGCTTTGTTAGTCAATGGAAAGAAAAAGAAAGTTGTGGCCTTTGTGCAATAAATGGACTTATTCAAATTTGGGGTTGGGGAAGAAGATCGAGGAATTTGGTTACGAGAGTGAGGGAAAAAAATAAACAAAGAGCTAACTTGGAAATAAGCTTTTCTCCAAATTTAAAACCCATCACAATGATGAGTTTTAGACTTGAATTGTTTCGTTGGAAAGGCAAAAAATTCTTTACCACTAACATCACACGTTATTGAAGGAGATAAAGACTATAGTTAACTTATTGGAAGGGACCATTGCCTTAAGGACCCATAATGAACCCTTATCGGGTTGTAGTCATAACTTATAAGAACCCTTATCAGTTCAAGACTTTGGTCTGATTTTTTAAATATTAATTAAAATATAAAAATAGACTTACCTTAAATTTTAGTAAGTCATTTTTTACTTTAGATAAACAAAAATCGCATATAAATACACAAACCATTAGCTTAATATGAAAAATATTTTTATGTGAAACAAATTCTTACACACAATATTTTTTAACCAAAATATTTTCAAGAAATATATGGCATGTTATCTCAACATAGATGTTTTATATAATTTGATTAGCCCATATCTTGATGGGCTATATGAATTTGGGCCCTGGTTAGGCTACCTGCAGGGGAAGTTGGGCTTGCTGATTTTACAAATATGCCTTTCGGCCGAACTTAACTTTTTATCTAACAAATATTATAGTAAATATTTTTGTGAAATAAAAAATATCAAAATCCTCAGAATGAGAAAAATAAATTATCAATTCAAAAATTGTAAGGGTGTATTTGATTGGGGGACGGAAAGTGAGGCAGAATTTTAATTCTATGGAATTCCAATTCTCACCCCACCTCTTAAGAATTCTAATTTTTTGATTTCATTGAAAATCTTCATTTTTTAAACTAAGATGGAATTTGAATTTTATGAAAAAAAAATATTTGATGAATTTGGATGGAAAATGAATTTCACCCCATGTTCCACCTTTAAAGGAGCGCTTGATTGTAAGGGTGGAAATAAAATGAATTTCAAGGAATTGAAATTTTAAGTTGTTTGATTGGTGTAATTTTTTACTTGAAAATGATATTATTTTTCATCTTTTAATGTTTGATTGGTAATATTTTTTTATAGAATTTGGTCATTTTCCTCACATTTCGTGTTTAATAAGTATTATTTTCTATAAAAAAATGACACATTTTCATGAAAATGTATTGAAAAATACTGAATCCCTACACAAATATATATATACATAAATATATATATATATACTATATATATATACACACATAGATAAACATATAGAATAATATTATTGGTACACCTTTAGCTACACAAAGGTGTACCAATGACAAAAACTCACAAATACACATATATATCCAAATCAACACTGAAAATGTATATATCTCTGCATACACAAACATATATATACATAGACATATATATATACACACACATATATATATGCCTTCTTTCTCGTTGCCTCCCGCTCATCCACCCATCACCGCTCACGCCTGCTGACCTGCTCGCTCGCTCTTTCTCTCTTTCTTGCCCTCCCTTTTGTTCGCTCTCTGCCCCTCTCGCTGTAGATCTGCTTCCATGAAAGTTGAAGGGGATAAATACGAGAGCACAATAAGTTGCTGCTTCAATTACCTGAAAAATCAGAGCTCCTCCCCTTCAAGGAATTTGTTTCCTTGATTTGAAAAAAAAGTTATCACCTGACAAGAAATGGGAAAATGAATTCCCTGAAAAAATTTGGCTGTCAAACATTACGCAAATGGGAAATTGAGTGAAAAAACATCTTTTCCCAAAGAAAAAATTAGCTATCAAACGAGCCCTAAGTCTCTTTTCTTATTTTTATCAAGTTCTCTACCTCTCTATCTCTCAGGCTGTTAAATATATGTATGTGCATTTATGTGTAAATATATATAAATAGATATTATTATTATTATCTAATTATAATAATAAATTTATAATTAAGAGAGAATATCTATCTTGAGTTTCTAATTTTGAGAGACCTTGTAAAAGATAAAGCAATTAGAAGCATGTGATATCTCTCGCGGAGGCCCTCTTATGCTTCACTTAGTCTCCAAAAGAGTATAAAAAAACAAAAAAAATTATAATTTGAGTTGAATTTTTGTCTTACTTCAATTGGATGAATAACATCTTATTTATAGAGATCAAAGTTGACAAATGGATGAACATTCATGTCTTTCGAATTATCTATTCTAAATTTTTATACAAAAACATTAAATATGAGATTGACATATTTTTAGACTCGAAAGAAGTCTCCGAGAGGATCTCCCTAGGGCACTCATGAAAGGCTTTCCAGGGACAATTGTATTAGGAAGGTCTTCTAGATAAATATTTTTTTTTTGTACTTCTTTCTTTTGGGCCTATTTTAGGGTTGGTCTTATTTTGTTAGAGGTAATATAATGTACATGTATATATATGCAATTGTACACATACATATGTACTTATGCATGCATATTTATATATATATTAAGAAAGTATAACATTTTGATTTACCAGAATGGACCAAATTTGTTGGTTTGGCTCGTTTGGTTAAGTAATTATTTTTTTAAAAAATTGATTTTTTGTTGGTATAACTAAACAGATCAAACTTTAAAATGATATTGTTTTAATATTTATAAAATGATATCATTTTCTTAGGTTTTGGGTATTTTTTATTAGTTACATTGATTTTTTTTTTACATTTCTTTTGTTTAATGAATTCGGTTCGATTTATACAGTTTTGTTTTGATTTTTTTAATTATTAGTTAGTTAAATTTTTTAGATTAATCAATTGGTTCGGTTCAGTATAATCAATTAATAAATTTCTATTGATTTGATAACTAAACCGACGACACTCCTAAATTACATGTTACATATATCTCAACTTTTTAAAATATGTTTTTATGTCAAATAATGGAGTCTATTCATAGGAAAAATCTCTTTTTATGTAAATTAAATAATTAAAAATAATATGAAAGTATTTTTATTATTAAAATGTTTATACATATTTATTTTAATATCAAATATTTTACATAAAAAAGGACGTTAATTTAAAGATTCAAAAATAAAGATAAAAATTTTAAAAATAAAAGATAATACAAAAATCTTATACTTGGACGCTGGGATGTGTTTCTAGGAGGTAGGGGTATAAATGTTATTTTGAATTTAAAATATCTGGAATATCAAAATAAATGAGTTGCTAAAACAGTAATTTGTGGAAATTATTCCTTTTTCGGCCGCGTCATTGCTGACGTGGACTGGCAAAGCTTCTGGTATCTCCTTAGCGGAAAATAAGATCTAATATTTAATAAACAAATTTAATATTTTGAATTTAGATGAGATCAAGAATAAAATACAATAAATATATTTTAATTAAAAATATTATACCATTTACCATATTTTTAAAATAATAATTAACTTTACTTTTTTAATATTTATTAGATAGTGAATAAATATTAGAACAATTATTATAAAATAATTAGAACAATTATTAACATTACAAAATTATAAAATATTAATATTCAATAAAAATTACACATTATTAGGGTAATAGTCATTAAGATTTAAGATGCTATAAATCTCACTCGGTCGTCCCAGTGATCAATAGGGAGTGATGGGTGACTTGCATTTTTAAATTTGAACTCACTCTCGGTGTAATCAATGTGCATTAGATTTAGATTTTTTTTTTTTGGTCAAAAATCATAAGATTGAGCGACGAGGACCCTGCAAAGGAGGACATCCAAATATGCTATATAATATTATCATTTTACTTGAATAAAATGTAATGCTTAATAAGAATATTTCATTTTGATAATTAGAAATTGTTAAATTATAAGTAAAAATCCATTAAAAAGTCTAAAATATTTCTTTGGGTTAGAAGGCATAAATTTTTTATAATCTGGCGTTTCGCACAAATGCACAATGTAGATAATTTTGACATTTAAAAATTCTTTTGAATATTTAAAAAAAAAAGAATAAGTAATTATCCATAAAGAATTTTAATTCTAAAATAATTTCAAAATATTAAGAAAAATATCATTCATAAAAATTATAATCCCACATGGATTAGGAGAAATCAAGATAAACGTTATTTGTAAAAATTTTAATTCTAACAAGATCAGGAAAAATCAATATAAACATTATTTATAATAATCATAATTCTTAATTAATTAAAATTATTTTATATTTATTTATAAATAAGCAGATGCTTATTTTTTTAGAAATACTTCTCTAATATTAATTTTATCATTTTTAGTGACTGAATTAAGTATCAGAGTATTTGTACAGAGATCTTCTTACTTATTTTGATTGTTTTCTTATTTTTATAGATTTAGATAATTTGACGACGACTTGTCAGTCAAATAAATTTATTGTTATATTTAGATAATAAAAAAAATTATAATAAATTTATACCATTTTTAAATAAATAATTATTAAGTTACCAAATTAAATAGAGCTCAGTATTCCCGTACTCAGCCGAGCTGATCCATCGGATCCAGATCCAGCGGTGAGAACCCCGACTACCAATTTCTCACCGTCGGATAATCCGAGCGGAAGATCCAACGGCCAGGAGTACTCTCAAGAGGCTTTAAAGTCAATACGGAGCCTCACTGCTTTCTTTCTCTCTCTCGCTCTCTCGCGTTAGGAAAGGCTTCTCAGGGTTCGTATTCTTCTTCTCTCCGCGTCCACCGATCCGGCTCGCGTGATTTCTGGCCTTCCGACCGGTTCAGTTCGTCGTATGTTAGGGCTTCAAGCAGGGTTCTCCACCTGAATACGCGTCGAGCTTCGATTTGGTTGGAGTTAATTGATCAACGGTTTCATTGTCGGTACACGCGTTCGACTTGCTGGCTGTGTTGTATTACTTGTTTTGTGTGAACTTTCGTTACTCGGTGGCATTTATCCTCGCTTTGGACGCTGATTGGCTAAGTGATTACGCTGTTTGAAACTCCAGGACGGTTTTTGGGTCGGGATTTCAAGGTTAGGGTTTATGTGAATTTCTACTAGTTGCTTTCAGTGTTTTATTGCTAATGGGTTTATCTGCGTGTATTGGGGTTTCGCAAAAACCAGAGGACGCAGAGGCCGTATTTGAGACGTGAGACCTACTCGTTGATTCATTGAATTTTCCAAACCATATTAGTCACTTATAATTCAGAGAATGCATGCGTTTTCGTCTTAGTTTTATCAGATTCGCCTTAAAATAGAGAAGTGAGGGAGAAAACAACAGAAATATTGTATGGATTTATTACTAACTCTAAACCCTAAAGTATTTATTTACGTTATTACATGTTATTATGAGGTATACTGAAGTATGCAGTTTCACCTTAAGCTTCCCACAATCTAAATCTGCAGAATTAAGCAAGTTATGCAGAAGTTTACTGCATAGTCAGACTGGGAATTGAGTTACGAGTGGATAATGGCAAAGAAGGATAGGTTTCCTGGAGTATGTGCTCCTGGTTTTGCTCCTAACTGTGAGTCGGAAGGCTCTGGTAGCTCTGGACAGGTTGACACAGAGATCACTGCTTCAGAGGATTCAAGTGCTCCAAGGAGGAAATGCATTAATTTGAATTTTGCCACGCACGATGGCTTTGGTGTTCCTTTTCAAGTCCTCCCTTTATCAAAAATGGCACCTTCGGAGAGAAGGGATTTAGTAAAGAGATTGAGAGCTGAACTTGAGCAGATTCGTATCCTCCAAAAAAGAGTTGAGTTGCAACGAACAAGTGTTGTCGCACTATCATCATCAAGTGATATTCTTAGTTGTAGTAACGCACAAAATGGGACTGCGGTAGATAACTTGAAGAAACCATCAGGGTTGAA
Source organism: Diospyros lotus (assembly GCF_014633365.1). Classification (NCBI taxonomy): domain Eukaryota; kingdom Viridiplantae; phylum Streptophyta; class Magnoliopsida; order Ericales; family Ebenaceae; genus Diospyros; species Diospyros lotus. The sequence continues at coordinate 39,121,698 of NC_068341.1, read as the reverse complement.
TTCAGGGCCAGGGAAGAAAGGACAGCCTCCAGGACAGAAGGGGCGTGGCTGGAAGCGTGGTACTTCGGGGAGGTTTGAGTCTGCAGGTCAGGCATCGAGGACAACCACTCCAAGTACACTTTTGCTTAAACAGTGTGGGGAATTGCTGAAAAAGTTAATGCAACATCAGCATGCTTGGGTTTTCAATTCTCCTGTTGATGTAGTAAGGCTGAACATCCCTGATTATTTCACTGTTATAAAGCATCCAATGGATTTAGGGACAATAAGGAGCAAACTTGCTTCAAGTGTGTACTCTAGTCCATTGGACTTTGCCACTGATGTCAGACTAACCTTCTCCAATGCCATGACTTACAATCCTCCTGAAAATGATGTGCACCTTATGGCTGATACTCTTAGTAAATTTTTTGAAATAAGATGGAAAGTTATTGAAAAGAAACTTCCTAAAGATTCCCAGTTGTTTCCAGAAAAATTAGGTATACATGAAGAAAAGGAGAGAAGACAGCCAATGCCTCCATCAAAAAAGGCAAAAATCATGTCAATGCACCATAAAGTCATGCGAGACCCTGTTAAACAGATTATGACAGATGAGGAGAAACATAAGTTAAGTAGAGAACTGGAGGCTCAGCTGGAGGAGTTGCCAGATAGCATTGTTGAGTTTCTGAGAGAGCGGATTTCAAATGAAAAGGTAACTGGAGAGGATGAGATTGAAATTGATATTAATGATCTCAGTCACGATGCCTTGTTCACATTGCGGAAGCTTCTTGATGATTATCTGAAAGAAAAACAACAGCACCAGGCAAAAGCTGAACCTTGTGAAATAGAGGTATGCACTTATATGCCCTCTAAAATGAAAGTCAATACCTCTGACTAAGAGTACTTCTATGTTCTATCATGAGATATCTGTTCTCCACTTTGGTTGCAGTTACTTCATGAATCTGGGCCTAGCAATTCATCCATGCAATTGTGCAAAGGTCATCACCATTTCTTTTGGTTAGGACTGAATTGCTGACATCTTTATTGCCAGTGCCACTATCATTGTAGCTGATATTGTGATTTTTCAGGGAATGATCCTATTGATGAAGATATTGATGTTGGTGGGAGTGAGCCTCCTGTCTCTAGCTGTCCGCTAGTAGAGATTAAAAAAGTTACAGGCCCTAGAAGCAGTAAATGTGTCAGTTCAGGCAGCCCCAGAGGCAATTCTGGTTTGTTTTCCCACATTCTATTTGACTCTTGATTCCCCTCCGCAGCTAAGTAAAGAGCTCTTTGTGAAAATATATACTGCTATTTGAGCTTTTCTAGGGGACAATATTACTGTGATCTTTTAAATCTTTCTGTTATGCCTTGGAAACCAACTCAACAGCTGCAAATATCTTATTTGTTTTGTATAACCCTTTTCAATTGTTGTCATGTATGTTCGTATAGTTTTCAAAACAGTAATTAGCCTTCCTGCACTCTGTTTGTGCATGTCAAAGCCCATATTGTCCACAGTGGAATGGTGCATCGGGCTCCCCCACTATTTGCACATATATAAAAAAGGGCCACCCTGGTGCATGAAGCTCCTCAGTTTGCAAGGATTAGGGAAGGGTTGTTTTTGTCAACCTTACACTTGTTTTTAAAAGAGTTGGTTTCCACAATGCAGACCTATGATGTTAGTATCATTACTATTGCTACCAAGGCTCACCTTCTTATTTGTACGCATAAAAGTGGAAAAAGAAAATCAGAACATACTCATATCTGATATCCTGTCAAAGAGTTTGCTACGGGGGCAGCACCTTGCATCCTCAGTAGTGTCATTCCCATTGGGTCTCATAGGGTCTCCATAAGTGCTTTAATTATGCAGGCTGATACTTGGGATGCTATTTCCCCACTGACCATCTCCTTCAACCACCCCAATCCAATTGTTCAATGGCAACAGGCTGCCCATGATCCAAGTGAGCCCCTGCAATGACATCTCACTTGGCCACCCCAGCTAACACTAGACAAAACCAAGAATTGGCATATAAATTATAATGCTATTCTGTGATCTAAAAGAGTGATTGGGTGAATAGGAACCTTTGAGATCCGGGTAGGAATTAATTTAATATTGTGAAAAGAGTGGTTGGGCCAAGAATACATGTGCACACACTTTTTGCAAATAGATACATTGATGAATTACACGCCTGTGTTTATGTATCCCTTATTCCCGTACTTGGGGAGGGGGGATGCGGATGTTATATTCATGTTTAGTTCTTTTGTGATGATTATTCTGGCAAGAAGCAACTGATCAAGTAATTATGGTGGCGCCAAAAAGGACTACTAGAGCAGTGGCTGTGGGGGTAGGAAATTTTTTCTTTTTGAACAGTGGGTACTTTAGACAAGGATCATTTCAGTACACTGAATCCACAGTGGGTCATCTAAGTGCTCTGCATTTGTAGCTGGCGGGTGTTGGTTAGGGCTAGTTTCTTAAAATCTTAGTCTTCATCCATACCTGAACCTGATAGGTTTCCTATGTTTCTCCCCCAGCCCACCCCTAATTTTTTATTGCTACTCTGGATCTATACTAGGTCATTTTAGGGCATTGTATCTATAGTGGGCTGGTGTGGGGTAACTCAGGGTTCTTAAATTTTAGTCTTGGTCCTTGCCTGAACCAAATGGGTTCTTATGTTTCTTCTGCAGACCCATCCTTAAAAGTATTTATTGCATTCCAACCATTCTACTGGGGCGGGCTTCCCTATTTCTTGTTGTTCCAATGAATATTTTATTAACTTCCACTGATAACAACTCCCAGCCTTAATTCCCATGTTTGCCACTCAAAATTTAATTTCTCTATAAATTATGATGAACAAACATGAAATTTTCTTTTTTGTTTTTTTGGGTGTGAGCTTCATTGTCATTCAAAACCTTGTTGTTTTAGCTTTAGAATGCTTTCTAGTCATGATTCATGAATTCCTTCTGTTTGGGCTTACCCCTTGTGTCTTTGTTTACTGTCGTGTTTTACTTTTTTCAGCTCCTTCCAAGCCTTACTATCCGAGGATGGGTTGTTACATATAAATGGCAGCACTTCGTATGTTTTAATATGTCATATAATACATTAGAGTTTTTTTGTTTTGGAGAGAGGGGGGTGGGGGTGGGGTGGGGGGGGTCTAAACTTGTATGACATGTATCATGCAACGGCCATTATCATTATTGGGGCTTATAGACTGGTTCTTTCATCTTGTCAATGCTGACTCTCTTGGGAGAAAGGCCCTTGCTGTTTATATATCCTTTTTTGTTGAAATTAGGACTGTCAAACAAAGAGCAACCCGAAGAGAATTCCTAGTCGAATTCTTGCACACTCACAGAACTTAGAAACCAATTAAGAAAACAGACAAAACGGAAATTGCAGAAAGATAAAACAAACCAACAAGGAGACGAGATTTATCCTGGTTCGGAATGCCTTTGGCAAACCTACATCCAGCAGTCAACACCCACACAGAGCAGCCTTTTATTAGGATGAAAACGATCAGTACATCAAGCCTCTAAACCCTCATCTATATCCCCGAGTACATGCACACATTCTCCCAAGAATGCACAAGACTAAACTCAGCCTTTCTCTTCTCAAGAATGAAAAACCAGCACTCGATCATAGACAATATTAGAAGCTCTCTCGGAATGATTCTCGACTGCCTCCCATGCCCTCTTATTTATAGAATGGGCGGACATCCCAATATAACTAACTACTATTGGGATATTACAATTAGACTCTCTAAATTACTAAGTAATTACACTTGGTAATTTTAACCCTAATTGTTCTAATCTTCCAGCCGAAGAATCTTCAACACTTTACTGATCTTCTACTGCATAAACTCTAAGCAAACTCAACATTTTTAAATTGTTTCACACTACGTTTTTGACTACCCTGCCCTTCGTATAATGAATGCCATGAAATGTTAGGATTATAAACTTAAAGCATGTTTGTGAGTCTTGAAATATCAGGATTCTAAAAATAAATCATGGTTATGAATGATACACCTTTTCCATCTTTATTGATTTTTTCAATAACTTGCTTGGGCTCTATTTGTGAGAGCGTTAGTAATGGAATGGAAAAGATGAAATGGAATGTAAAATGTTTTACCTTATTTGGGAGAGGATGGGATGAAAAGTAATGTAAATATTTTCTCTTGCTTGAGATAGCAATGGGAATGAATGAAATAAAAAATAAATAAATTAAACAACGAATGACATGTAGTCCCCTCTTAATCGAAATATAGAGTTTTGTCAAGTCAAGTCAAAGGCAAATTTTAACTTTTGTAAAGTTATTAAGGTTAAAATGTTGCCAATACACAAAAAATAAACTTTTATATCAATTTTCATTCCATCCATTCTCTATTTAGGGGAGACAAAAAAATAGTGTTTGGAGGAAAATGGATGGAAAGTATATTCATATTACTATTATTATTTCTCTGAAATGGGAGAGTTCTTGCCCACTCATTTCCATTCCAATCCCCATCTTCCATGCGCATTGTTAGAGAATATGTTAGGAATTTTTGCTGTTGCATTCTAGATTTCATTATGCCGTGTTGGCATTTGTCTTGATCTGCTCATAGGTAGTACAAGCTTATGATATTTGTATGGTAACTTGAATGGTCTGGCTTTGGTTTATCACATCTGATATCCAACATAAACAAGAAGGAATTTAATTGATTTGATTAGATGTGATGAGCCTTGAAGACTATACTTACTCCACAGTTAGGCAATTCCCCCTCCTGCTTCCCTAGCTTTTTTTTTTGGGGGGGATGGGGGGTGGGGGGAGAGGAAAAAAAGGGAGGAAAAAGAATGTTGGAAAGGGTAGTGTCTGCTGATTGAGCTATTGGCCTTTCTCTGGATAAACTATGTTGGTTGCTTATTGAGCTGGAAAAGAATGCTGGGATGGAATTAACATAATACTGCCTTGTGCCAACTACCGAGTTTTTCTAGCTTTTCTGTTTAAGGGGATAGCTTATGATTGATGTTGAAAAGGGATCCTGCATGGCCTTGTTAACATTTCCAAAGATGTGCTACTAAAGCAGTGTCCTGTATACAAACTGCTTCAAGTCTATCAAGTGTGCTTCATAAATGTTCACTCTTTTGGGGATTACTTTTTCACCTTAAAATTCAAATCATGGCTTATTAAGGTGGAATCTATGTTATGGATAGATGTATAAATTTATTGGTAGAGGTTAGGATACTAGTGTGGTACAAAGTTTCATGGAAATTTCAATCATCCAGGAAAAAACACTGCAATTTTTTTGATTAAAAAACCTATCAAAGTTTAATATAAGTGTTTATATATTCTTGAGTTCAATGGTGATAGGTAATTGGGAGATACAAAGCCTTAGGTCATAGTTTATTGATTTCTTATTAAGATGGATTTTTTTTTTCTCTATTTGCATAGGTTAAGCCTCTTTAGTTCAGCTAATCTTTTATTCAAAAAATTTAAGTTTGTTTGTTTGTTTCTGTCATTTTTGCCAAGTTGATATGTTTATTTTTATTTTCTTGTTGATATCTAGTTAATTGATGTCAATTGTTATAATTGCCTGTTTGCTTCCTTATATTACATCTATACTGTTCTTTTTGTCTTATTAATTATCACTGTTTTCGTGTGTTTGTTACATTTGCAGATTCAGATTCTAGGAGTTCTTCTGAAAGTGAATCAGATGGTGACAAAGCTTCTACTCCAGTAAAACTACCAAAGGTAAGGGTTGAATTTATTTAGCTGTTGTTATTATGACATGTTATTTGATCTCAGTTATGGTGTCCTTACTCCATGACTACTTGCTTACAGGACAGCTCAGGTCCTGGCACAGATCTAGATGAAAAGGCAGGTGCGATTGACTTGCTAGATGAAAATCGTGAGTGACTTCAAAATTTTCTGATTCCTATTGTGATGGTGCTTTATTGTGTTTGTCTGCTGTGTAGAAGTTTGTGTCACCTGTTGGGTTTTTTTGCATGATTTTGGCTTCCACATTTTACTGCAACAATTTGTCATGGTTTTGATGTCTATAAAGAAATGGCTCTGCATTCCCTTGCAAGAAGACTCTAATTCAAGTTTGATTAATTTAGCTAATGAAAAGACATGTACTAATTACTGGAAGTATTGGACAACCAATTTCTGTAGTCCTATAAACTCTTAACTGTTGGAAAAAATTATAAATTGCTTCATAAATTATTTGATAATAAGTTTATTCTTGATTTTCGATTACTATCACTATCTTGTGACTTCTGGAAGAATGATAGGACATCCATACTTATGGTGAATGGGTCATTTATCTTCTCCAGAATAAGTTATATACTGTTTTTGATGTGAGTAATTGCTGTGGAGCTCCATTTCCTTACTAGTATTTTACTGCCAGGACGCAGTCCTTGATACAATGCACATTCATCTTTATGTTCTTACTTCAATAATTTTTGTAGTTTATAAAATTTGATTAATTATTTAGTACTAGAATTATGTATACAAACCAAAAGAACAAAGTTGCTTTTCATTAGAAGAATACTAATTAATAGAGATTTTAAGTTGGTCAAAATGTACTGTCAAGAGGGCCAAGTTATATAACATGAACATCTACTACAAACTCCAATTACTGGCCCACTTATCTCTGACTGCATGTCTTGTGAGAAATTAGTTTGAGATCTTGTTAGTGCACGGGAGATGATGAGGCATTGTTGCTTCCCTACTTTTTTCCTTCTCCTTGGTATAAGCTTTTAGATTCTCAGTATGGCTTAGAAATGTTGTCTTGCTTAAGGAGCCCCTTGCCCATACCTGTGCAGAATCTGTCAGTGGTCTGGATCAACTCGGACAAATTTCCCAGAAGCCAGACTCTGTTGATTCAGATTGCCGCCAGGATGGTAAGCATGATGTGCATGCAATGGATTGTTGCTTTCTTTTTATACTAGAGGTAGTATCTTACCTATTCTCGTGATATTTAGGGGAGGCTGGCCCGGGTGAAAGACAAGTTTCACCTGAGAGGCTCTACAGGGCTGCTGTATTGAAAAACCGATTTGCTGATACCATATTGAAAGCTCGGGAAAAGACACTTGGCCAGGTTGATTGAATGATTATGTTTATTATAATTTATGATATTTGGACCAGTTTATTCTTTCAGTGTGTTATCTTTTGTGGATAATGGGGGTGCACAATTTGCTTTGGCTGAAATTAGCGGGAAAAGGGGGATCCTGAGAAACAATGTCGTGAGAGAGAGGAACTTGAAATGCAGAAAAGGAAAGGTATAGAACTGTGAAATCTTACTGTTTTTTTTTCCCCTTATTATTTCGTTTAAATCAGTATGTTCGTTCATGAAGGTGGATGGATTGGATGATCATCATTCTTAGCATCTGTTTTAATGTGTCACCAGAAAAGGCTCGATTGCAGGCTGAAGCGAAGGCTGCCGAAGATGCTCGTAGGCAAGCTGAAGCTAAAGCAGCAGCTGAAGCCAAACGAAAGAGAGAGCTTGAAAGAGAGGCAGCTAGGCAGGCACTACTGAAGGTAAATAGAATATATTGGTTTAGAAAACTATACCACCTAAGGCTCAGTCCTCCATGCATCTCATATTGGACTTTTGTGCCCGTGTGCAGATGGAAAAGACTGTTGAAATTAATGAGAATTCTAGGTTTCTTGAAGACTTGGAGATGTTAAGTGCTGCCCCTGCTGAACAATTGCCAAGCTCTGTGGACGAGACGAGCCCTGATCATTCCGTAGATGGACTGGGCAGTTTCAAGTTCCGGTGTAGTAATCCTTTGGAACAACTTGGATTGTTTATGAAATTGGACGAGGAGGAAGAAGAAGTCGATCCACCGAATGCTCCAAACATTGTTGATGATGTAGAGGAAGGACAAATTGATTAATTCCGTGGCTGTTGCTGCCTCAATCTATGGAGCAAAAACTGAATATGATTCAGTCATGACTGTGTTGCATCGGCATGCATCTTATGTAATGTTCTACATACAGGCGACGTGACGTTTCCAGAAAACCTTAAAACTAGTCTAGTATGATTTCGGTGGAGTGCTGGAGCGACCTGGTTGGTATAAGAGTGTGATGGGCTCCTGCATTCATAGTAGACGAAAGTGTTTAGAATGTCAGAACTAGTTGTTTCTATCAAAGCCTTTCTAAATCAACAGCAGCAGATCTGTAGTGTCAAGGCGCATGGATTTCTCATTTTCTAGTATAGGATTTCTTGCCCTTGCCCTTGCCCTCACTAGTATACCAGGATTAATGCATGTTACATTCAGAGAAAAAAAAAGAAAAAAGAAAGGGAAGTTTGTGCTTGTGCTTGAGGTGGTGTTTGGGTGGACGCTAATTTGTTAAGAGTATCATTAATCTTGTGGTGTACTTGCATAATGTATTATGTTTTGACTGCTATTAGCTGTCCTGTCATAATCATCTTACCAGTTCTTCGTCTTGTGTTGTACTCCATTTATATTATTTTTATCCTTGCTGCTGCAATCATGTCTGGATGGAGAGAGGGATGAGGGTTTAAAATTTATCACACTTGTTGAGATTAAGACACTGTTGTAGTGTGTTTACCTTCTTCTTCTGGATTTTGAGGTATGATGATCAATATATTATTGTTCTAATTTGTCTTCACAAGGTTTCAGAGTTGAACCAACATTCTTATTGCTGGATTGCTCCCGGAATAAATTGTCTCCTTATTAGCTTAATTACAGGACTTTTATAAAAATGTATGTTAAGACTATTATTGCAACAATTTAACCCAAAAAACTCACCCACCCTCTCCTGCCCCCCCTCAGATAGATGGTTGTGTTCTTGGCCTCCTATAAAGCCTCTCCCTCCATAAAAACAGTATTAATTTTGAGGTTGGCCACATGTTTTTTTTTTTTTTTTTTATGTTATTTGATATCATCATGTTTTGGGATGAACAACAAAGTTGGTTATTATTACTAAAAATATTTTATAATTTTACTTATATTATCGATGAATGGGATATCATCAACAGACTTTTAAGCTTCATTCTAACACTAATAGAAGAGGTAGGTATGAGATTATACCATACAAAATCTGGTTATAAGACCACCCATAATATATATCAAGTGATGGAAGTTGGTACTAAAATTAATCAAGAGTGTTAATAAAATCCAGTGCAAGTTTAGAATTGGGTTTAGGCTTAACATATTTTTTTAATAGCTCAATTAAACATCTATTTATAAAATTATGTTAAATATCCAAAACGAATATATTTCGCAGGAATGTTCCCCTACCTCAAATCACATGCTAAATACTGATTTTTTTTTTTAATTTTGTAGATATATATATATATATTTTTAGATTACGCGTTATCACTCGTGCTCCCGCTACTTGACTCCACAATTTCAACAAGAGAGGTAAATCAGGGGATCCAGCAGGCAAATTTCGACCCTTAGTACAACTGCAAATATGAGTGGCAAGCATTTTTCATATTCAGGGTCGCTCCTTATCTACTGAACTATCTCCTAACTAGGGGTCGAACACGGGATCTGAGAGCCCAAAGAGCAACACCCCAGCGAGTTATTCCTTTGCCAGTCGATCTACGCCCGGAGGGCAATTTTGTAGATATTCTTATATATATGTTACATGTATATATATATATATATATAGTTTTGATTTTTAAAATAATGTTGGTTAGTTTATACTTTTATATTAAACGACACTAATGTGATAATTTAAATATAATAATTATGTAGAACCCATTCTATCAAATTGTTACATTGAAAGAATTATATGGATGACTCTCACATAATCATTATATTTGAGTTGGTATATCAACATTATTTAAGAGATCAAAACTCTAATATATATACATATATATTTATTTATGTAGCATGCTCAAAAGTTATTAAACATGTTTATTTTTCTTTTTATTTATTACAAAATACCATCTGTTTTAGAACTTTTTTTTCCCCTACGTCTTTTACCCGCAATGCCAACTTTTCAACCTTTATTTTGTTAAATAATGAAATATGCAAAACTAAATATTTAAATTATCTTAAAAAGGCAATTACATGATAGTTGAGAAAGCATCGTATTTATACATAATTGATTTTCTTTATTTGAAAAATAATGAAAATGGATGGAATGAAATAGAGTATTAAACAACAAATGAGAGAGAGTATAATGAAGTGAAGGGTAAACTTGAAATTTTATAAAATATTAAAGTTAATTTTAAAAAATAAGAAATAAATTTCCAATTTATTTTTCATTCTATGGAAATGCTCTTTCTACACTCAAAAAATTACTAGCATAATATTTACAACAAAAATTAGTAAAATTTTTATGCAAAATTAGTTGATAATTTTGTGAAGGAAAGAAATGACATTAGCTTCTTAATTATATCTATTTCGTGTACAAATAACATTATTGTTCATTATTTATTCTATCTAATTCTCTTGGACTTCGAGGGAGACAAAAAAAAAAAAAAAGGTCCTTGAAATAAAATAGATAATAAATGTTTTTATTGTTTCCATTCCATTCAGTTCTGTTACTGTTGCCATTTTCAAACAAATATTTCATTGTACTAATGATACTATATTATTTTACTAACCCAACATCACTAACTAATTATATCATGATATATGTGATATCATTTAGATTTTCCAGATACAATACGATGCTATTTCCAATGTTTTGTTTTCCATGGAAAAATTTCCCGGGAAACAGGTCCTTGTTTTACACAACTGAAACAGCCCCAAGCCCCAAATAGTAAAAGAAACAGACGCAGAAATCAGCAAACTTGCAGAAAATGAGGTGCTTCTATTTAAAATGACTTGGAAAATTGCATCACAACAGCCAAACTTCAGACAGAAAGTTAAGCAGCAACCATCAGAAGTAAAAAAACAAAAGATAGAAAGCAAACTACATAACTTGTTGACCTGCAGAAAGAGGCTGCCTTGGCATTCTGTTCCCTTAATAACCCCAAGGCTCATACATACTTATGCAATCTAATTGTTCATACATGCCACAGACATGGCAGGACCCTAGTAGTAACTTTCTCTGGCTCTTGCATGCAATCTGGTATTTTCACAAATAGGCCTGATTAAGGACTGGTTCATCAATCAGGCTCTTCTTGAAATAACCTTGTTTCTGAATCAATTTTCTGTTCCATCGATGGAGATTTGATTGGTGGAAGATGGTCCTGCAATATCATTCTCAATATAGATACCTTTCTGTTTGTCCAAGGAATTTGGTGAGGGCACTGGCGACTTTGAGAATGATCTAGAATGCGACCGAGATGGAACAGAAACGTGCGGCGTGGCCAGCATAACACCATGCAGTAATCCTGATGCAAACTTCTTCTTTGCATTTGGACTTGGAAGGTTGCTTCTTACTGCAAGTGTTCTCTTGTTGTTTGGAAGACAAGAGGGCTTCAGAAACTTTTGCCGGAGTGATACTGGAGTTCCAGCTGAACTTCCATCGGTCATTCTGTTCATCCTCTCGTTCTTTCTATCTTTCGTCTTGGGCCAAAGGAGCAGGCGTTTCAAATGCTTTGCGGCATGATTTAGAGAAGCTGGCTTTTTGTAGTTTGATTTCGATGCTTTGTTGTTTTCCATGGTTGAGTCATGTGTACTCGGTTCAGCTGATGAGCTTGACCCGGGACTGCTACTGTTATCTGATGCCTTTTCCATGCCTGTGTGTAGAAATATTTCTGTATCAGAGATCTTAAAAGAAGTTCCAGGACTTCCCATAGTTGTCATCCTTAAGTTGGAGGCTATGGTTTTTCTTGCTGTATCGTCCTGACAACTGAAGATTCCACCAGCCGAAATCAACTGTCTGGTCAGTGTGTCTGATGATGCAGAACTTGGCCGCTGCTTGAGGATATCAAGTGCCGTCATGCCATTTGAATCCCGGTTGTTCACATCAATTGAGCGGACACTCATCAGTTGCTCTACTAGATCAGAATGAATGTTGGCAGTAACAGCCAAATGAAGAGCAGTTCTACCGCCATTGTTTTTGGCATTTATGATGTCTTCTGTTTTGAACAGTTTTCCACATACTAACTGCTTCATTAGCTCAACTTGTTTATCCAATCTGCGGAAACTTGGAGCTTGAAAGCCCAACACAGCCATATGCAGGAAAGTTTCTCCAGCATTATTTCTTAGATAAATGGATGAGGGAGATGCAAGAATTAGAGCTTCAACCACAGCTAATTGGCCTCTGTGGGCAGCTACATGCAATGCTGTGTTTCCATGGTGGTCGGTGGAGTTGATGATATCAAAGGATGCTATAAGATCTTTCGCTACCTGCACGGACAACAAAATCAGTTATAACGGAAAATCTGATCAAGTTAGTCTTCTTCCTTTGGGAGAATAGCCAATGAGAATTCCGGATGTACAATCTCACAGATTTTGATGCTTTTATTTTTTAACATGGTATCATCCTGCAAAAAGTGAAGATGAATGAACTATATCTTCTCTAACAGACATCTATACAATTATGCAATATGACCATTTGCAAGACCATAACCTCAAATCAACACTACAACCTTCTCTTCGATTTGATTTTCAACCTAGAGTAGGCCCACCGAAGAACCCACTGAATAGTGAATATTGGTCAAAAATAAATATGACACCCTATATTTTCAAAAAAGGAGCATAGGCTAGGAAGGATGCAAGTGTCAACATAAAGACGGAACAGGACTTTAACTTATCGAATATCCAGGTAAACAACTATTTAGCTGATCCTAATACAACAACAGATGAATCAAATTCTTAGGATGGCCTCAAGACGCGTCTCATTTCATTCTCAATGTGCAGGAATTTCACATCTATTACTCCAACTGCACCAAAAATTAGCTCCTAAAGTCTAGTAGTAGATTCATTAGTAATATGACAGTGTTATGTAGAAACGGAATAGAACAAGCAGTATATGCGTTTGCAAAATAAAATCATAGTTGGCCGGTGCATAAACAGTGGGATGACCATCACCAGCTTCTTCAGATCCTAGTATACAAAAGGCATCCCAATGCTACCTGCTTTGCAATAGTCGGGGTGATGTATTTTTATTTTATACAGAGGCAATTTCCACATCTCGAACTAATGACCTTCCAGCCACAAAGGAGCAGCTCAGGGTTGCTTGCCCTCAAATACTACTACTACATTGGACCAAAATCATAACTAGGAAATATTGGAGAGCTTAATCATACAGCAAATTTAAGTAAAGAAACAGAGTGGGAATCTTAAAATTGGATGGTAATGAAAATCCCAATTTTTGATGTGCCATTGCCAAACAAAAACTGAGGATTTCAAGATTTTGAGGCCAAAGAGTGGAAGGGTGAAATTCCATGAACCACATGTTACAGGATCTCACCTCAGTCTGACCTCTGCTAGCTGCAGCATGCAAGATAGTTGATCCCTGAGTATCTCTATAAGCCAAAACATCAGAGCAATCAACAAGAAGCTCCTTCAAGATCTTCAAATTCCCTCCTCTTGCAGCAGCATGAACAGCTCTATTCATCATCTCCCACTTATAACCAGAAGGGATCTCTCCAATTTGCTCCTCCAACTCTACGCCATCGTCGCCGCCCAAAAACCTCGGCGACACTGCAAAATAAAAAATAAGCCTGAAAACCTCAGGATTCTTACTCCTGGCGGCGGCATAGAGTATATCAGTGACACCATATTCCCCTTCACCAAATATAAGCAGAGGGTCTCTCTCGAGCAGTTCCTGGATAAAACCCAAGTCCCCAGCAGAGGCTGCAGTGTACAAAAGCCACCCGCCATAGCCACCTTGGATGAGCGAGTTTTTGCCCCTCTTGGCTTCACACTCAGAAAAGAGCTTCCTGGCAACCTGAGAGCGGCACTGGGAGGAATCATCGAGCAGTTGATGGTCATCCCAGACTGTCTCAAGGCGCCGTATTCGCCGGAGAGAGGTGAGCTTGATGAGGTGATTGCCGTCGAGTCGGAGCAGCTCCCTGACCAAATCGTAGTGGCCATTGGCGGCTGCCCAATCTATCGGCGAAGCGTACCACCACTGGTCTCCGGTGCTTTCCCATCTCAGAGGGAAGTATGAAGGCGGCATTGGCAACCGCAATGGAGGATAGTCAAGTCACTTTGGATTGGGTTCTGAATCCGAAAGCAAATGGGGCAATGGCGCCGCTGGAATCTAATCTATTGCTCTGGGGGGAATTCAAGAAGGTGGTAAAGCGCACAATATTATCCTTACTTTGGAAAAGTAAACCACCAACTTGTTTGGATCCGGTTTCGGTCAGTTCGATTCAGTTAAATTCGGTTCAAGTAGATCCGAGACATACCTTTTTGAGGAAAAAAATATTCAGTCTACAGGAAAAGGGAGAAGACAACCCCACTCTGTCAAATCTTACAGAAAGCACTATTAGACAATTCAAAGTGGACTATTGCATCTGTATGTATATATATATATATATATATATAGGCACCACAGTCATCTCAAAATAGTTTTAAGGTATAGAGCTAGAGATAGAGAAGATGCCAAAACTTTTTATATTTTCTTTTTATCAATTTTGAAGACAACACACAATCATAAGCGTTTCTTGGTGTCTCAAATGCATGTTACAGATTTTTAGGGGTTTATTTTTTTTTATTTATTTTATTTACTCATTTATTTAATAAATTTTTCATGTATATTTTATGTCGAAAGTTTATTTTAACAAACACTACTTAAATAAATTTTATTTCTATGTTTCAAAATATCATTTTTTCAAAATTATCTGAACTTTAAATGAGTAAATAACATCATCCATTTATTAACTCATTGTCATTCCTTTACATTATAAATATACTGTTTTTAATGATTTTTATTTTTATCTCAAAATACTTTTTTTGCAATTAATTTTTAATGATTTTTACAACGAGCTACTATGTTGCTTACATCAAGTCGAGCAACAGTGGGTGGATGTGTGGGTCCCACTGCCCTCATAAGGTCCGTGCCTCCCTCTCAATTTGTCCATATCAAACAAATGTTATGTTGTATCAAACAAATGTTATGTTGTTAAAGAATGGTATATGTATAGCCAATGCCACCATTATCAAGTTTTGGATGAGAGAGCTCTGCAAGCTTTTTTGCTCACTGGAAAACACTGCTTCAGGCAGAGGCAGTCCAAGACCAAAACAGACAGAGACAGGCATGTGGGAAGTGGCCTTCAAACAAAACTTTTAATAAGCACTGCATTTGGCCTGCATGCCTGGTGGTGGTGGTGGTGGGTTGCATCCTCTTGCTTTAAGAGCAATTTTGCATTATTTGATGTCGACATCCTTCTGTCTCCACTACCTCTTTTTTCTTCTTCTTTCATGTGGGACAACACTGTTGACCTATTAAAAGACTATCTTTAATATACGAGACTCTGAAAGCTGGGAGAGAGTCATTTTCAATTTATAAAAAAAAAAATTTAAAAAATCATAGATAAAAATGAGTGAGAAAAATGGAATAATTGCAAATGGGATAGAGTTTGATGGAAGGAGTGGGAAGTTGGGTGGGAGGCAGGGAGATGTGGCTGTGGACCCAACTGAATAATTCAATGGGCTCTTGTGTTTTGCATGATGAAAGAGTATCAACATGTTGAACATTCACAATTCTCACATAAAATAATGACACCAAGAAAAGTCCCTAAAAGAACTTAATAATTATAAAATATAATGATCATGTCATTCTATATGAATATGAATTCTCTGTGCAAATGTCACTTATCCTGTAAATATATAACTTCCCTCTTCCTATCTCTATATGTGCACTTGCTTTGTCTTGCTGTTCCCAGTGACTTCCTACAAGGCTGGATAATTCCCCCAGAAGATATCAGTTATATGAATGAAACCAAGAGGTGCAGGTGGAACAGATGCAAATAGTAGGATCAATTCATGATTATGAATGATATCTAGACTTGCAATTTGAGAGTATAAGGATCAAATATTAACCAAAACAAGGTGAAAGGAAACAGGAACTTAGCTCTCCATTTGGCAGATACAGATTCTACCCACCAGTGACAACCTAGTCAGCTTTAAAGAAGTGACTTAAATAGAAAATATCTTGAACACTTCAAAAATATATAGTAAAATACCCCTGTTATCTGAAAGTTGTATCAAATTCTCTTCTATTCATTTTTATATTCAGTTTTATATCCTGACAAAGCTAACAGGCACATAATTTTGCCATCTTCCCTTTTTACATTATCAAATTTATATTTCTTCTTTTATATTCTCTGGCCAGCAACAGTCAACAGGTGAGCTCTCATAGGGGAGGCCGGGTTTTCAGCCCAAATATCAATATGGGTTAGGCGTGAATCCATATATAGGTTAGCTGAACCCAGATCTTCATTTTAGTTTGGTGAATCAAGACGTTGGTTTGTGAAAAATCCAAACACCCATTTGGTAGTGGTCACAGGGTAAAGATAAAGAAGAAAAAACTAAAGAAGAGGTCGTCAATCTTGTTGGTCAATGGTGCACCCAGATGATGGAGAAGAAACACCAGATTTGAGTTCAATCAAATCCAAATCTGAGAAGGATCAGATCTGGGTTCAATCCAACCTGAATCTAGAGGACCCAAAAAAAGAAGCATCACATTTGGGTTTGGGAGAAAAAAAGAAGTGAAGAAGACGATGATAATTGAGTCAGCTGGACAAAAGAGTTATTGTTGGAAGTATTGTCTGGCCAGCAGTGGAAGATTTTGTTCAACAAGGGAAAAGAACCTAGTAAAGAAAAAGAGGGAAAGGATGATATTTTGATCTTTTTACATTTGGATTCTCTAGTCCCTAGAACATAAGCCCAAGGGAAAATTAGACAAATTGATGCATACTAGGATTAAATTTGTATTCCATCTTCAAACATGTTGACATCAATACGTTTCTATTCAAAATTATAACAATAGTCAAATGGTAAGGAGAACTCAATATAACTTTCAAGAAGGGTAATTAGTATAGATTTCTGAAATATAAAAGATATTTGCCATTTAGGGAGCATTTGGTACGGGAGAAGTTTTTAAATTCCTAAAATTCATGATTCTTGGAAATGCTCATGGAAATCTTTGATTCTCAAGATTTATGCAATTCTATGTTTGGATAGATTTAAACATTCTCAGGAATGTTGAGTATTTTTTTCTGAGAATCTTATATTACTATGTTTGGTTTAAATGTAACATTCTTAAAAATTCATATTCTTTTTTCAAAATTATCTTTATTTAATTTTTTATTTAAAAATGATAATTTTTTTTTACTATATAAAATATTGGGACCACAATATCTTTAGAAAATAAAAAAATATTATTTTTTTACACATTATGTATATATATATATATGCATGTGTATATATATATACAATATATATACATAATATATATGTTTTTGTGAATATCTACTTTAATATATATAATATTTTATAATAAATAATATAAATATATTATAATATATTTTTATATTTAATATATAAATATATTATATATATATAATATGTTTGTATGAGGTTATAAAAAAATAAGAGTGTTTTAATTTTTTTATTTGTTAAAAACATTTCTAAGTCCATGAAAAACTTGAATTCCCAACCCCCATGAAAATCTTTTTGTGAAAAAATTACTTAAAAATCATTCTCGAGAATCCTATTTCTCAGGATTCTTTTTATAAAAAAGTTGTACCAAATATATAAATAGAAATTCCCAACCTAACATTCTTAAGAATCTTAAAATTTCTCCTGTACCAATCGGCCCTTAAGGTCTTAATAAGTAGTGCCAAGTGTAAATTTACCCTAGAACATAATTAAGAAACTAGTGGAGTAGACACCACGCCTCTTGCTAGTCAAGAATACACTCTCATCAATACCAAAACACTACTAAGCAGTAGCCAACCAAATACTTATTTTCCTGGCATAAAAAACAACTAATCAATTTATGAGATCATATCTTCTCTGTCATCACTTTCATTTATGACTAAACCACCAAAAGATCATAGCTCTAGCATTAATGACAGAGAAGCATCCCAAAAATAGTAAAACACAGAGCTTGCACAAGAAAATTTTCCAAGAAAAAATCATTGCTAAAAGCCTCTGATTAGTTTTTTGCCTTCATAGAATTATTTTCCTTGATCCTGGCTCGGTTGTCCAACTTAACAAAGCGCTTGAGATCTTCATACGGGAGAGTTTCAATGTTTTTCCTTCTTAACTCACTCAGTGCTGGGCGTTTGTCAAGAAGATGCCACAGCCATTCAGGGTACTCTGAGTCAGGCAAGATTTTGGGATCCACACCATCCTTGAGGATATTGGCACCAACAACTGTAGTGGACTTGACTTCTTTGCTTAGTGTTGATGCTTTTGGGGCATCAGCAGCTGCACCTCCTTTAGAGCCCTTCTTTGCCTTGCCACCCCCCGCAGCAAACATTCTGCGCCCTTCCACCCTGATTACCTCCTTCACAACACTTCTCATTTTGATGTGGTTCATTGCCATCTTGGTATCCCAGCAACAGAAATGCTAATGGCTAGAATGAAAAATCAGATGCATAAATAAGTACTTGGGCAGGAGAAAACATTGCTCTACACTTCTGCCATTATATATATTAGAGACTCTTGTGTATGATATGAATTATAAGAGCCTTACAAAAGATAAAACCAAAAATAAAAGTGATTAGCAAGCTAGAATTCATGTATGTGGGGGATTAAAGGTTGATATGTTGTTTTATTAGTTTCGGAAAGAAAAACTAGAGAATATGAAAGCTGGTTTTACTCCTACACATACAACTATCAAATACACAAGAACATTGGAAAGTTTATCATCAAAAAACATGCATATGAACATATGTTGTTTTATTAGTTTCAGAAAGAAAGACTAGAGAATATGAAAGTTAGTTTTACTCCTACATACAACTATCAAATACACAAGAACATTGGAAGCTTTTCCTACAAAATACATGAATATGAACATATGCAATTCTTCCCCAACAACTGAACAACATAAATTCCAATAAGCAGGTTGCTAGAAACAACTTGCCATTTCCATAAGACATACACAGTGTCA
Source organism: Diospyros lotus (assembly GCF_014633365.1). Classification (NCBI taxonomy): domain Eukaryota; kingdom Viridiplantae; phylum Streptophyta; class Magnoliopsida; order Ericales; family Ebenaceae; genus Diospyros; species Diospyros lotus. Next base: position 39,102,746 of record NC_068341.1, on the reverse strand, counting down.
ATAAGAGAAAGAAAAATTGAGAATCTGTAAACAGTCCTACTTATAAGTCCCATATTATTCACAAAAACTCTACTTTGACTTCTGACCAAATATATAATTATCTATACAAGCAACGAGAACTAGGGGGGCATGCAATGGGTGTTTGGGTGCTTTGGAAGGTGTTTTTCAAATTGTAACGACCCTAGGGTTTGGCTAGGGTTTAGGGAGTAAAATTGGTAAGAGTGTGGAAAAGAAAGAGCAGAAAGGGAGGGAGAGAAAGAACATAACAGAACAGAAAGAATTGAGGGAGAAGAGAGAAAGCCGAGGGAGAGCTAGGAGAATTAAGAGAGGGAAATGGAATTCAATTATCATTCAAAAGCTGCCATCCTCTAACTATTACAGCCTATTTATAGGCTTACAATTGAAGGTACTAACGATTATAACAGAAATACAAAGATAAAGGAAAACACGTAATATGTATGACTATTGTATCCTTGAGAATTCCTTGAGGTTGTGACAATCCCCTTTCCTTGAAAGGTTTCTTATCCCCAAGAAACTTATTCCAACCAAGCCATTGTTTCTTCATCCAATGCCTATCTTCATCATTTGGTTTCTCTTTCGCCTTTTCTTGTTATTATCTCCTATTTCCCTTTTCTTTTTCCTCAACAGTAATAGTCCTATGACTTACTGCAACACCAAGTCCAGTCATCCACCTCTTCCCTATTGCCATTGAAAATGGTTCCAATTGACCTGTCATCCCTGCAACCATATCATTTCCAATCATAGAGAAGAATCCCAACTTTTCTGTAGGCCAAAATTGAATTTGACACTGCAGTTCTCCAACTAATACCAAAGGATACAACCCTTCTCCAATATCCGAACTCCTAAACCATCTAGCAACAACCTCTTTTTCCATCATCTTTTGAACTGCATGGCTGTTCTCCTGTTTTGTCAGCTTCAATTGTACATACTCAGTCTCTTGCTTCTTTCTTTGATTAAAGTCCTCGTTGCAAGGCTGTCTTTCATTAGTGGCATGGAACTTATCTGCAACTCCATCCCTATCTTCCATTGCTACTTCATCAACTTCGATGTCAACTCCCTTAGAGCCATTGTAAACGTGTTCGGTATCAACTCCCTTAGTTATATGTGGTCTGTTACAAATTTGCGAGCTGCTCTTACGATAACTTCCCGATGGCAATCCATGCTTTCTGCAAATGGCTTCTAGTGCCAATTCTCGCAGCCTTGCTTTCTCCATCGCTTGTTCCACCGTAGTCAGGCAAAACATCTTCACACTAAGCCTTAGTGCATCGTTAAGACCAGTAATGAATTTGTTGAGCTTTACCTAGAGTTTTTCAATTGGAAGATCAGTGGAAACTATTAAACAGTTAGGGTTTTTTAAGCTAAAGTGTCATTAATGTAAATTTTGGGGTCTAACTATAAATTCCCTGTAGTTGTTAGTTTTAAACGGGTTCCACCTCCTCTATAAATAAGAGGGCAAGGCGGCAGTCGAGCATGATCTTCTTTTTTCTTTTCAAGTTCTTGGTTACTATTGTGAGTACCTTTGTTCTAGAGAAAGTGAGACTTGTGTATTGAGTTCTTGCGCTTTCTTGGAGTGAATAAGAGATTGTACTTGAGCAATAGGATTGTATGAGGGCTTGGGTTTTGTACTGATCAATTTCTTCTCAATAAAAGCTGCTCGATTGGGGTGTTGGACTACTGGATGTAGAGCCAATTAAATTGGCTTGAACCAAGATAAATCTACTGTGTCTCCTTTATGGTTTGATCTTTTCAATTCTGTTAATTTCTTTTTGCTATTCATTTTCTGTTCTTATAATTCCACTACATCTGTGAGTATTGGAGAGGGTTTATGAGAGGGTTTTTTCACCTAAGGGTATAATTCAAAACTCCTAAGGTTAACAATTTGGTATTAGAGCCACCCCTATGATCAAGAACCGCTTTCTTGCAAGGTTTCCTTATATTTCTTGTTGATTTAATCTACCTATTATTTACGATCATGGCTGCAACAAGAAATGATGTAGAGAAATTCACTGGCCATAATGATTTTGGCCTTTGGAGGATTAAAATGAAAGCTTTACTAGTGAACTTAGGATTGAATTCAGCCTTAGAAGAGGAAGAAAAATTACCTGAAACCCTCTCGGCAGACAAAAACAAGAAAGGTTAAAACAGAGGGAGGAAATAGATGAGAAGGCCTATAATACATCGATTCTTAGCCTTGGTGATAAACTGATAAGGTTTTAAGAGAACTATCCAAGATGATCACTGCCCTATCCCTATGGAATAGGTTAGAGACTCTATACCTAACCAAGACCCTTTCTACTTAGTTGTTCTTAAAAATCCCGCTTCTTCTCATTTAGAATGGGAGAAGGTCAGAAATTGCATGACCATATTGATGATTTTACAAAGCTGTGTTTGGACCTAGAGAACATAGATATTAAGTATGATGATGAGGACAAGGCCCTCGTCCTCTTGCACTCTTTACCTAAGACCTATGAGACCTTTGTTGACATACTAAAGCATGGTAGGGAAAACCTTTCATTAGATGATGTAATTGGAGCTTTAAACTCCAAGGAACTGCAACAAAAGGTAGAGGTCAAGAGTTCTCCAGGAGATGCCCTAGTAGCCAGGTCTAGGCCAGAAAAGGGGGATCAAAGAAATAGGGGCGGGGGAAGATCTAAGTCTAGAAATAGTAGGAGATCTGTTAGGTGTTTTTTGTGTCATGAAGAGGGTCATATTAAGAGGAATTGCCCAAACAAGAAAAAGGAATTTCAAGAAAAATCTAGCCCCGAATGTTCTAGCACCATGAGTGAATTCAGCTATGATAGTTCAGGAGTTCTATAGTTTTTTTCTTTCTAGGCATGCAGTAAAAGTAGCACAAGGCCTAGGTTTAGAATGCTCTTATCATAGGTAATATATATTTTCATATAGTCATGGTGGAGGGGTGGAATAGGTTTTGTCTAGGCAACAATTGAGGTCAAGGGAATTGGAGATGAGAGAATAAGATGCATGGTGGAGCTGTTCCAGATTATTAGAAGCTGTAAAATATGTCCCTGTTTTAATAGAAAGCCTAATGTCCTTAGGAATAATTAGATAGTGAGAATTGGAGTCCTAAGAGTTGCTAGGATCTCTTATAGAGATGGAAGCAACCCTCAAGAATAGAGGTTATGTGGTGCATGCTTGCAGGTTCTATGGATAAGCTGCAGCCACTAAGGATAGCCCATGATAAGTTAGGTTAGGGCATTTCTTGAGGATGGCTCACAATGGTGCATGCTTCTGCTTCAAAAGTCATACTAGAATGGCCAGAATTCACTGCCGATAATTGTCAGAATTACTCAATAGAGAGAATCGCCGAGGAACGATAGCTTTGATACCAAATGTTATGACCCTAGGGTTTGGCTAGGGTTTAGGAAGTAAATTGGTAAGAGCGTGGAAAGAAAGAGTAGAAAGGGAGGGAGAGAAAGAATAGAACAGAATTGAGGGAGAAGAGAGAGTTGAGGGAGAGCTAGGAGAATTAAGAGAGGGAAATGGAATTCAATTATCATTCAAAAGCTGCCATCCTCTAACTACTACAACCTATTTATAGGCTTACAATTGAAGGTGCTAACAATTATAACAGAAATACAAAGGCAAAGGAAAATATGTAATATGTATGACTATTGTATCCTTGGGAATTCCTTGAGGTCGTGACACAAAGTAAACCAAGATAGGCAATTTTCCTAAATTCCAAACCACAAACCACACACTATGTGCTCAAAACCACCCAACCCAAACCATAGCTTAGCAGTTTGGGTGGCTTAAAATAAGGTTCACCTCTTCAAAACATCCTATCATACTAGAAATTAGCAAGCTAATAATCAATAAAAAATAAACAATACAGCCTGACTATAATTGTTACTAAGCATTCACAATGAAAACGCATCAATGCTGTCATTTTCTTTTGTGTGTTTGTACATAACAGTGTGTTTGTTAGCAAAGGAAACAAACCCCAACAGTCTGAACCAAAACTCAAATAGCAGCCGAAAATATCAAAACAAGATATCGCAGAACAAAACATTGGCACTCGGCAAAAAAAAACCAGAATCAAACTAGTTATAAATCCCCCCAAAGCAATTAAGACCACAAACAAAACCAACAAGAAGTTACACAGAAGCCTCAAACCTCCAGCAGAAAGGACGGAACAGCAAAACGGCAAAGAAAATCAAAACAGACCAATGCCCAGTAAGAAAATCGACAGAGACACGAAAACAGTAAGCACTCAAATTGCACAGGAGCAAAGAAAAAATGAAGAATACGGCCTTGAAAGTTTGAAACCACCCCATTGAACAGATTTTGCATTGAATTTTTTACTGAAAAATGAAAAGATATGCATGTCCATCTGAGAATATAGCTATTCCAAAGAAAAAGCCATGAATCAAAGAAATATAGAGCAATAGGACTGACCAACGTCTTCAACTCAAAGGAAAAACCTAAACGGAACCCCCTGAAGCGCGAGAAGAAGAAACGAATCCCATACCAGTTTGTGTTCGTGAATCGACGGGAGCACCGAGCCACCGGGCGGCAAGGGGGAACGATAATAAGGGGACGGTCGGTCGGAGAGATAGAGAGGAGCTGTAAGCTGTGACGAAGGTAAACTTGAGAGAGGTAAGGGTTTGCAGAGGGGCCAAAGCCCTCGAATCAGATGGTGGATACAAGGACTGATACAGGTATGGTTGTCAAATGGGTGATGCTACAGAGCAATGGAAAAATGGAATTTTACGGGCTATGGGCCGAATTACAGTTGAAGTGAATTGGGTTGGGCCCAAACCTTAAAAGCCCAACTCCTTGCCACGTCATATTTGTGCAGCTGTTAGGGTTTTAGTTCTGTCTTCCAAGTTCCAAGCAAAAACCCTCTCCAATTTGGTTTCTTTCTTCTTCAGAGTTGTCCATTTCTGTCTCTGCAATTCGGTGAGAATGGGAAGCAGTCAAGCGGCAGTGTCGTTCCTGACGAACCTCACCAGGGCGGCGTTCGCCTTGGGCGTGGGGGCCACAGTCGTCAACGCTTCCCTCTACAACGTCGACGGCGGCCAGCGGGCGGTGCTCTTCGACCGATTCCGAGGCGTCATCGACGAGACCATCGGCGAAGGCACTCATTTCCTCATCCCGTGGCTCCAGAAGCCCTTCATCTTCGACATCCGGACCAGGCCCCACACCTTCTCCTCCATCTCCGGCACCAAGGATCTCCAGATGGTTAACCTAACCCTCCGCCTCCTCTCTCGACCGGAAGTCTCTCAGCTCCCCCGGATATTCCAAACCCTGGGCCTCGAGTACGACGAGAAGGTCCTTCCTTCAATCGGTAACGAAGTCCTTAAGGCCGTCGTCGCCCAGTTCAACGCCGATCAGCTCCTCACCGAGCGTCCTCACGTCTCTGCTTTGGTCCGGGAGAGTCTCATTCGCCGTGCGAAGGACTTCAACATCGTGCTTGACGACGTGGCTATTACGCACCTGTCGTATGGGTCTGAGTTCTCCAAGGCCGTGGAGCAGAAGCAGGTGGCGCAGCAGGAGGCGGAGCGGTCCAAGTTTGTGGTGGCCAAGGCTGAGCAGGAGCGGCGGGCTGCGATTATCAGGGCCGAGGGAGAGAGCGAGTCCGCGAAGTTGATTTCGGACGCCACGTCGGCGGTTGGAATGGGGTTGATCGAGCTCAGGAGGATTGAGGCTTCTAGGGAGGTGGCGGCAACTTTGTCCAAGACGCCGAATGTTGTTTACCTGCCTAGTGGAAACAATATGTTACTGGGTTTGAATCCTTCCATGGTTGGCCGCTAAAGAAAGGTGAGCTCAACGATCGTATTGTTCACTGTAATAGTTTCACCGTGCACGAATGCTTGCGACACTTAAAACCACCTTTTCTGGTGCCTCTGTGAGTGGCTACGAGACTCTTTTCTTCAATTTATAAGCTAGAGACAAAGAGAGAGTTAGAGAACACTCTCGTATTCTCTTGAATTTGGTTAATTACACCAAAGGAGAATATTTTTCTTTATAGTTCTTTTTTTTTTCAATGAATGAGTTAGGTCAATTTGATCGTGCTGTCGCAATGCATTTTCTAAAGTGCCGAAACTTTTAACTATTCTAGATGGTTATTTTATACAACATATAAAGCCTTAATCCCACAATGTCGGTTTGGCTACCAGAATTCTAGCTCACCAATCATTTTTTATCTTTGGCTCTACATGTTTATTTTTAATAATAAATTTGTATATTTCATGCTTATCAAATGTGCACATAGTTAGTTTAGAGCGGTGGCATGCGCATACCTACCTGGTGGAGTGGCGCCTATCATGATATAATTCACGCAGTGTCCGTGCAACATGCACACACAAGATGATTTGACAACTTGTAATGTTTTTTTATTTTTATTTTCATTTGAAGTGTTGCCATCCTTGATGACTCTTTGATTAAGGGGACTTCAACTTGTTTCTCAAAAATCATTAAATTTGACACCGTCCTAGCAAATTTTATCCCCAATTCTCTTTTACTTAATGAGAAACTATTTATAAGTCTTTGTAAAAAGGTTGGTATTTGATCTGCTAGAATTTCTTCAATTTGTCACTTTTATACCTTGGCTATTAAAGTTTGCCTAGTTTGCAGAGGGTCTTTTCTGTCTGGTTGATACGACTTGAGATAATTAACATGAAAGATTGGATGGATCTTCATCCAAGATGCAGGGTCATATTAAATGCACATTTGCTAATTGTCCTTTCTATTATTACTTATTCCTTATGCTTACTTATGGATTGTGACCTTGCTTTTGTTAAAATTTACAATTACTCTATCTCCAGCCTTGATGTTTAGTGGTTGCTTGTCTTCATTTGCCCATTTCTTCATCTTGTTAGCTGTTTTGATGATGTGAGCTTGAATTATGTCCACACCCTTGTGCGCCAGTCTCTTGCAAATTAAAAAGCTCTTGGGGAGCTTTCTTGCATTCCATTGTATGGGGCAGCAAGAGCTTTCTTGAATAAGTTAACATCCCTCCATTTTGGGGGGCAGCAATGGCTAGTGGCCAATTATAACCTCAAAAGCATATTTCTATGTCAATTTACTATTTTTGGGCATTAAAACTTTGTTTAGCAATATTAAGTACTATGCTTAATTTCATTAGTTTGAACTTTGAATTGACAGTGTGAATTGATAGTGTTACATAGATTCTCTTTCAACATGAATGGCATTTTCTATGTGAAGCTCCCTTTTAAGTCCTTCCATGATTGGATGTGACATTGTCTCTGTTGCATCTCCTCACACTTGATATGCTGGCATGCCACCAGAGCCAGCATAGCATCCTATATGAACAGTCATCATTGTCAGTTTGCGGTCTTTGACTTATGTGGCACTGAAGTATTGCTTTATGTCAAAGAGTAAGATGTCAATTCGCCTAGTATCCCAGGCACCTCTATCACATTCATGTCAGTTGCCTCATCATACATTGTCTTCACCTGTGTTGGTGCCTCCCAAGGCACCCCATAATTGTGCTATAGACTTGTCACAAAATTAACTTCAAAAACACTATTAAAGTGTTTTTGCATGTTGGCACAATTCTAGCATCTTCCAATTCTTGCTATGGACTTTTCAGCTCTAGTTGAAACGCTTTCTTGTCTAGGGCATATTTTGCTCTAGCAACTTTGACTGTCTTGTTAGCTTTTCAGTGCTTTAAATCATGTAGGGCCTATTCTCTTTACTATTTTTAGGTCATTTTCAGTTTTCAATTTTTTGAAACGGTGAAAACGTGTTTACTTTGCTGTTTTCAAAAACAAGGAAAAATTTTATAAAGGAAACCCAAAATGCCAAAAAGTCATTTTGGCTGTTTCGAGCCAAAACAAGTGCAAAATCTGAAAATGCGGAAAATGGCCTTTCGACCGATCTCACGTCCCAATCTCGCACAACAGCAACCGTTCTCTTCCTTCTCTCTTCTCTTCTTCCTTCTCTCTTCTTCTGACCAGCGGTGGTTGCCAGCAACCGTTGGTGGCAGTGTTTGTGGCTGGTTTAGGCTATTAATTGAATAAAATATCATAAAATAATTTTTCTCAAAATTCTAAAGTAAACATGTTTTCCAGTTTTCTGTTTTGAGAAATAGTTTTTCAGAATGATAAAAAGAATGCATTTTCAAAAATCTCAAAACACAAAACTGAAAATGAATTCAAAACTTAAAATTGAAAACTGAAATGCGAAGAGAACACCACCGTAGCTTTCCTCTGGTTACTAGGTTATATTTACAAATCCATTCCCTTGACTATCTAAGGCCTCGATTCATTGGGCTTGGATGATCATCTTGACATGGTAGGATTTGTTGTTGTGACACGAAATGTAATACGCTAAGACATCGTAAATAATAATCGTAATTTTGGTATTTTAAGACCTTAGAGAAATTATTAGAATTTTAGTGTTTATCGGTAAATTTAATAGGGTAAGGTATATTTATTTATATTGTAATTAAATTTACTTATATTGCATAAAGTATATAGTTTAAATAGTTAAATTCATATTGTATAAGGTACAGTTAAAAAATATATCAGAAATTATATTATGTATTAAATTGGGATTTTTCTTATAATATACTATTATATAAATATATATGTATATTGTATATGATAAATTTGTATATATGCATGTATGTATTATATATATATAAAAAAAAATCAGAAAATCAGCAAAATCAGGAGCAGGCGCGATGGCCATGCTCTAGTCGTGCCTGCAACAAGCCATCAGAGGGTGAGGGGCGGCATTAATGTCGCTATGGCCGACGGGATGGTCGTCTAGGACACGTGGGTGCCTTGATGGGACAGCTCGCGGCGGATTTTGGCTATAAATAGCCGCGTTCGAGCAGCCCCATTTCATCGAAAATTTTACTTCATAGATTGGGAGATTAGGGCAGTGTTTGGGAGAGTGGTGAGTGGGATTCGTATCCTTGTGTCATGGGCAAGTTTTTTGGAGCATTTGGTGGCCAACAAAGCAAAGGAAATGGGGAATCGAAGCCTCATCGAAAAATCGCGCGGTTGCCGGAGCCGAGCCTTCAAATGCCAAATCAAGGTATTTTTGTTATTTTTTTCTAAATTCTAAGGCTATATTCGGGTTCGGGGGGTTGGAAATAGGGGGAAAGGAAGCTTCTTTTGAAGCTTGGAGGCTTGGCAGGGTCGCTGACGGTGAATTGGCCGTTGAAGAAGACGACCCAGGGGGTGGTCGGGCACGTGGGCCACACGCGCACGCTAGGTAGGAAAGAAATAAAAAAGAAAAGAAAAGAAAAGAAGAAAAATAAAAGAAAATAAGAAAAGTTTTGCAAAAAATTTTTGAAAAAATTCCCAAAAAACTAGAATCTCGTTTATGCCTTATTTTGGGAAATTTTTTTGAAAAATACTAAATTAATTATTTATTTAAGTGATTTTGTTAATATGGAAATAAGGAAAAAATAGGAATTTTATATGAAAAATTACAAGAAAATTCCATAAGGCTAGAAATATCATTTTAAGAATATTAGTGAAGAGAAATTGGGTTATATGAGGGTTTAGATATTTATCATGAATTTCTGAGAAAATAAAACTTAGAAAATAAGGAGAAATTGTGGAAATTATGAAAATTATGAGAAAAATAGTAAATTGATATCCTGGAATAAATTTAATGTTTTAGGAATCCTTGGGGTGCGAGGATTGGGAAATAGCTCGTTTGACACATTAATTGAGGTCGTCACGCTTATCGAGGCAACTTAATTGAGAAAAGTAAGTATATTGTTACAAGTTTAGTACGGTTATAAATGGTTATATTTAAACCCGATTTTTGGGAATGCTTTCATCATATTGTGATGCTTTGATATGTATTCATCACGTAGATTGCACACATGACATGCTATGAAATGCATATGTACACGTTGATATCATTGATCACATGCATCGTGGCCGTAGGGAGTGCGAACTAGCATCGTTACTGTATCAAGGGTGCCCCCATACACCCCGGCTTTGAAAGAGGCGGCCGTAAAAATGGTAGGTAGTATGAAGGGTGTAGTTGACACCTACGATGAGTAAGACATTGCATACACATGTTAAAGCATCTTGTACCCTTACTTAGATGGTTCATCATTTAATTTGGGTTTTTGCCCCTGGAATATATTCAACGTTCCAGTCAGAACTTGCAGTGATGGTACGGAAGTCAAAGATGTGTAACGACATGAGTCGTCGAAGAATGAGCAAGTGTACCATGTTATGTTTCAAGTATTATGTACGTTAAAATTATCTTTATAAACTTATGTATCATGGGAACTTTGTAACAAGTACTATGTTCGGTTATCTATGTATAAGATGCTATGATCAGGTTCGATTTTAGCTTCCACTTTATGTGATACTGTTTAAACCTAGTGTGTGAACTGTTTCGCCTAGCACTAGATAGGTTTAAGGGAATTTCGGAAATAAATAAATTTTGCCGTGAAAAAAAAAATAAGTCTCAAATTTCCTAGGTTATAACACGCCCTAGGTAAGTGGGGGTGTTACATGAAATATGTCTGAAGTTGTAGTCTTGTGGAATCAAGTTGAAGTTACTGAAATATGAGTTGCAAATAAGTTATAGGCCACTAAGGTCATTATGGCTCCTATATTGTCATAAGCTGAAGCTTGCAATTATTCTCATGTGGCGCTGTCATTACCCTAGGGTTTCAACAGAGAAATTAGGGCCAATTGTAGGAAGAATTAGGGAAGAATTGGACAAAGAGTGGGAGAATTAGAGAGAATCAGAAGGGAAAGATAGGAAGAGAGGCTGAAGGGAAGAGAAGACAAGTCCGAGAGCGAGGGAGATAATTTGGGAGAGAGGAGAACAAATGTTTCAATTCATATTTTCCATATTCCCCACAGCAACAGCTTAGTAGCTTAATATAGCTACCACCACAGCTTGCAATCAGCCTATTGGTTATTCCTCTTAACAATATTAACAGCTCCTCTAAACCACCTAACTTGCATTTAACAGCCTATTGTTACAACCAACTGTTAACCCTACTGTCTACTATTACAACCATCCATACTAACTATCTAACTACTGTAGGGTCCTAACAGGCACTTCAATTATCTTTCATTCTGTTGGTTTGGCTACTTTAGAATTTTTCACTCTCCTGAGTTTTGTTGTGTAAGCTTGAGACAAAAAGAGAGAATGATCTTGTCTTTTCAAGAACCTAGGTTGATAACAAATAAGAAGGGTACCTCCATTTGTAGGTTCCTTCTTTATTGAGCAGTTTAGATTAATTTGACCCTCCGGTTACAACTTACAAAGGATTACCTAAAGTGGCCGAGGTAAGTATCCAATGAGTAGTTTGGATTAATTTGATCCTCTGGTTATAACATAAGATATATATATATATATATATACTTCATTATTTTCTAGTGTACTCTTAAGGCTTTGCTTGGGAGATAGTTAGTAATGGACTGGAAATGAGTGGAATGGAATGAAATTTTTTTCTCCTTGTTTGGGAGAGTATGAGATGGAAAGTTATGTAAATTGTTTCTTCTTATTTTGGAGAGCAATAGAAATGTATGGAATGGAAGGATATTGAATGACCATTAACACCCTTTTAATAGAAAGATAAGAGTGTTATTAAGTCAAAGGCAAACTTGAACTTTTAAAACACTATTAAGGTTGAGATTGTCAATACACAAAATTAAGTTTTCCTTCTATTTCATTCCATTCCATTCATTCTTTGCCAATTTGCGAGAGACAAAAAAATAGGCTTTGAATTCCATTTCTTTCCATAACTCGTCTCTCCCAAGTGAGGAGAATGCTCCAGTATCCATTTCTATTCCATCCCCATCCCAGATGCCCTGTAAGTTAGTTTACAATTGTCTCTCTCGATGCTTTCAGTGGCATAGTGCCTGGCATGTGTGCCTCCACCAAGTACTCTAGGTTTGATTCAAGTGATAATTTGGTGACCTGTCCATTTTGCCTAACATACATATGTATCCTGTCTAGGTTGAAAGATCTCTGGAGTAGGCTGTTAACATCGTTCTAGTCCCATTTTTGCTGCAACCTTAATCGATGTGCAATTTGATGAATTGGATTCTGATTGTGAGTTCGTGTTTCTGCTTATTGTGAATTGAGCAGAGAACAGCTCTAGATTGTGTTTTTATATTCTCTACTTCATTATATTATGTACATGTCATTCTTAGCAAAAACTGAATGCATAAATAGTGTATAAAATGGTATAGAAACATAAAACATGAATAGCATTTCCTTGTCATAATATATCTATATGGAATTGTGTTGAGCCAACTCTCTCATATTAATTAAGTTTTGATGATTAACAAAAAGAGAATTTTTAATATACAAATTATAATATTTTTAGTGATTAACAAAAAGAGTATTTTTCTTAAATATTTTAATTATAATATCGAATTATTTTTTATTAATTTATAAAATATTTTTTTATGTATTACCAAAAATATTATTTTCTGTTGAAAATATTTCTAAATATATTTTAGATTAATTTATAAAATATTTTCATAGCATATGCATTATTAAAAATATTATTTTCTATTAAAAATATTTTTTAAATATATTTTAGATTAATTTATATAATATTTTTATAGCATATGTATCTTAAAAAATATTTTAACAACTAGGTGCATGGCTTGAATTTGAACCCAAGACCTCCACTTAGTCCTTACCTTCCCTTGCCAACTAATCTATAAGCTTCTTTAGTCACATGTGTGCACATATTAAATTTAAGCTATACTAAACTTTTTTGCCTATAACAGTCAGACTTTTTACCGTTGGAAAAGTGCTCAAAATGCTTATAAATACCTCCCAAACACATTTTTTGAATATCCAAGTGCTTCCATTGCATATCCAAAGCACTCGAAAGCTCTCAAATGCTCTCAAGCAAAGCATCCAAGCAATCCAAGGCTCTCGAAGCATTATTGCACATCCACCGAATAGCCACAAGGCAAAAGGAGAAAAATTCTTCAAGTCTTTTTCGATAAATCTGAACTTTCTCCATTTGAGGTTATAAATTTATTTATTTATTTAAATATTATTGTGTTGTATAATTTGTTCTTAATTGCTCATTTGTGTCCAAGTGTGGACAAATTATTTGTAACATTTAAATTACCATTGTAAATTGTATAAGTTTTCTAGAATCATTAAAATCTAGGTGAATCTAGTTTCCAAGGTAAGTTAGGAAGAAAACCTTGGTGTAGTGGTTACTTAGAACCTATTGTAATTTAGGTTTGTGTCTAGTTTTTAAGGTGAGCTAATGTGAAAATTTTGGTGATTTTGATTTAGTGGAATCCCAAGGGTGGTTAGAACTTGGAAGAGTGGATTAGGTGTGTGTGGAAATACCGAATCACTATAAATTGTGTTGTGCCTCGTATTTTTTATTCTTGTTATATTTTGTGGCTTGTATTAATTATTAATCTCAAATATAATTTATTATATTTATCAAATATATATTTTTAAATAATTATTAATCAAGAATATTTATTAAAAGGGAGAAAATTTTCAATTACTCAATTCACCCCCCCCCCCCCCCCCCCCCCCCCCTTGAGTAGCCTAAGGGACCAACAAATTGTACTGCTTTCTTTTTTGTCACTGTCCCCCCCCCCTTCATAGAAGTGGATTCAACCATGTGATGAAGAAGGTGGGGTTGTGGATCAATCAATGAAAAGGATTTGGGTTTGACAGTTTGAACTCATTGCCTTGGTGGTGCAATTGAATTTTAGGGACCTGTATCATATTATAAGTGGGTAATAATTTCTTCTTCCATTTGTAGTAGGTGCTTGCATCCATCGTATTAAATCTCTCGTTCATGATTGACATTTACAAAAATTTTGAAATAGATTTAGCACATATAATGTATGAATATGAGTTATACACATTAAACTATGCGGCATTCTCCTAATGCTGTTGATTTTATCAGGATTGATTCTACTGATTGTTGGAGGTTTAGGAATTTTTTTATGCTTTATTTTTAATTTTTTTTTGTCCTGGAAAATCTTTTTATAAGTCAGATCTTTTGCTGAAGATTGGTGTCTTTGATATATAGAAACAGTGAAATGGGTGTTGTATCTGATATGAATTCTGCATGTCAAATTGCAGTGCCCCCCTGTATCATATTATAAGTGGGTAATAATTTCTTCTTCCATTTGTAGTAGGTGCCTGCATCCATCGTGTTAAATCTCTCGTTCATGATTGACATTTACAAAAATTTTGAAATAGATTTAGCACATATAATGTATGAATATGAGTTATACACATTAAACTATGCGGCATTCTCCTGATGCTGTTGATTTTATCGGATTGATTCTACTGATTGTTGGAGGTTTAGGAATTTTTTTATGCTTTATTTTTTATTTTTTTTGGTCCTGGAAAATCTTTTTATAAGTCAGATCTTTTGCTGAAGATTGGTGTATGAATTCCGCATGTCAAATTGCAGTGCCCCCCCCCCCCCCCCCCCCCCCCCCCCCCCCGCCGGCACGGGGCACTGCACACACACTCAATTGGTGTTGATTTGGTTGATGCCAAGTCTAATTGATTGTTGATTTTTAGGATTACTTTTTCTTTTTATCTCCATCTTTTCTTTTCATTTTCTTTTGTTATTGTGCGGATGTTTTATATGAACTGGATGGTAATCAATATATTATGAGATTCCAATAGTTAATAATCTTGTGACTTTTGGCTCATATATTTTTAGTGAATGCTCTTTTGAGAACTTACATGCTTATGCGATTCTGGTGCACTAGAATGCATTGAATCATTGATGCAATAGTGTTAATTTTGTAGGTTAAATCTGTTTAAATCAATGATTTGAACTGTCTTAATTGATTTAGTTCGTCTTTTAAGATTTTGGTGGTATATGGGTATGTATAGCAAATGAAATATATTTGGACTTTTTGTGTGTGCATTTTCCCATGTGTTTTTTTCCTCATTTTCCCTATCCTTTTTTGTCTTGTGTGCGTATAGGTTGACATCTTTGTGGTGTTAATTCTTCTTCTAGGATAGATAAAAAAAAAAAAGCCACTTCTGCTTTTGATTGTATTATGTAATTAAATCAATTGGAGTGTATCACTAGTTGTGCATATTTTGGTCATATAAGTATTCACAGCTAGCAATATACTGATGTATGGCTCAGTTATTCTCATTAAAAGTCATTTACTTTCTAACTTCAGCAACTGGGCTGTATTTTGAGCATAGTTACATGTGGTACATTCTGTGTCATGGTGTGGGTTATGTTATTATCATGCTAATCTTGTTGGACGAAGGGGATAGGCTTATTGCTTGGTTTCTTATTTTGGGTAGTGGTACACATTTTATGGTTGTACTTGGGTCAAAATTAGTTGGATTGATACTGTACTATTATAAAAGCTAGTTTGTTTAGTTTTGTTTTGAATTCTTTTTTTGCTATTGTACAACTTATGCATTGAATAATACAATGCAAAGGGATTTAGGTTGACTATAATTCACAATACAATAGAATATTCAAGTGAAGTAGGCAAGCTTTCTTTTCTTTATTTCTTCCCCGGTTTTGAATTGTTTTAACTGATTTCATGCATTGGTTGGTACTCTGAAGAACCACGATGTGGAATGTAGTGCAATCCAGATCGTGGTTCTAGAGGGGGAGGAGTGAACCTGGTTACTACTATATTATGGTTTTGAGTTGGTTAATGTGTAATGAGACATTTTTGGACATGAGCTAGTCTACGATGTTTGAAACAATCACAATGCCCCCCACCCTCACCCTCACCCTCCCTCCCATTCTTCATTTGTCGTTTCAGCTTTTTGTTAGGTTGTGCCATGCTGTCTTTGTGGCTGACTCCGTTTTCAGTCTCTCCCCGCATCCTTGATTCTTACTTCTTGTCTTTGATCACACAGGGCTGCTTGTTATAACTAAGACCTGTTGTTACAGAACCGAGGGCGAGCGGTCTCATCTTTTTCGCGCGTCGGCTGGCTGGAATTCCAAGCTTTTGGGAGGGGGGGGAGGCCATCTTCTTTGGTGGTTTTGTCATGTTTTTTTTAGAACAAAACATGTTGATAATAGCCCCATTGTTGGAGACTGACCATATCCATCCCACGAACTTTTCATCTTATTCTTGTGAAGAAGGGAGAACTTTATCAGAGTCGAATAATAAATTTTCAGGTTATTCGTTTCCAATTTTAAATCTCGAGGTTTTCTTTCGTTTTCAATTGGTCGAAGCCTGATCGCTCATGCCAGTTTGATTTATTACATTGTTACCTTTTTTTTTGTTTACTTATTTAAAAAATAAAAAAATGGAATTTAGAACATTGTTTCCATTTTGGAAAATAGATAATTTTTATTTTTAAAACAACAGAGTTTTTCGTTTCATTTTGACTAACTAGTCGACTTCTTCATCAACCCATTGATAATGGATGGGTGTTGTCTTTGTTGTGATGCCTATTTTGGGCACGAGGACAAATGGACGAAATTGAATGAACCTAATAAAACAATTTAGGTGTAGGGAGGGCATTTCCAGCTTAATAAAGCAAGCATGGTGATGAGTGATCGACGGCCAAGGCAAGGAAAATTGGCATAACCAAAAGGACACTACCCATCTACCATCTAATATATATATATATATATATATATACCCAGATCCCATATTATGATTATGTATTCACAATCCTAATAGAGTTGATAAAAGGAAAGGAATTATTTTTTACAGAATAACTTGCAACTAATCTCTATTAGTCTCTCAGGATTCTCACCCCCTGGTACATTCCTTCTGCCCTGAGATCATCCAAATTAAACAAGGTCCTATAGCAGCCGCCATTTATCTCCCTCAAACCTGTAAGGCCATTTCGAGTGAGGTAATCCCCATATTCATCAGCCGTATACAGAATTATGTCCTCAGTTCGAACTACTGCGTGACCAGACTCATCGTAGAGGCATACTTTTATCGGGAGTCCTGCAAAATGCCAGAGCCAATGCTAATGCTAATGCTAATAATGCTGCTATGAAAAAGTGGCAGACGAGTGAAAGGTTGTGATTTGTACCCTCATCAAACTGCAGATTGTAAGTGCCAAACGGTACGCTCCTGTCAAAGCTCCATACAACATTATTGTCATCCTCCAACCAAAACGGCCGTTTAGATCTTATGCCAAAAGTAGACCTGATCGCCTCCTTGATTGCCTCTGCAGTTGCATCTACCGAAATCCTTCTAGTGACTTCGCCCCACTTCACCGTTATGATCCTCCCGCCATAATTAGTTTGGCCCTCGCAGCCTGCCTTGCAAAATATGAAATGAATAAAATAAGGCGTAAGAGGAATGGTTCTCTGTTTTCTTAATAATGAAAGGAATAGAGGCATAAACTAATTCAAAAGCATCTAACCAAAAGTGAATCACTAGAATCAATAGTTCATTTTTCTGTATGCACGGAAATCAATAAGAAGACTGATCATTTGTCTACATGCAAATATCGGAAGCTGCATCACAAGCATGTACGCAGAAAACGTAAAGGGTCATAGAAGCCCTATGAAATAATAAATTAATCTACAGCAACCCCCCATTAAAGATATTAACACAAAATTTCAAAATAAATGCACATGAATGTAACAGTTAAAATTAAATTACAGCTGCCATACCCCCCCCCCCCCCCCCCCCCCCCCAAAAAAAAAAAGGGGGGGGTATCCTATCCGCATCAGAGATTGAGACAAGGTGAAAATTAATATATATGATAGAATTACAACTATGGCGGCCTTGTTAAAACAGAAAAGAACATAGGATAATTTTAGCCAACTGAAAATTATCACCAAATTTTGAAAGACAGTATTGCAGTTAAACAAACAAGAGAAAGGGAGCATTAAACAGGCACCATTTGCAGGGGTTTCCCTCCAATTCCAAGGGGGTACTCCAGCAGCCGCAACTGCTTCAGCTGCAGTAATGGCTAGAGGGTCACCATTGTGATCCAAAGATCTTTCGAGGTTGACGGTTGATTGGCCACCAGCTGAACACAGAAAAGGGTATTTCATAAAGTCAAGCCTACAAGTCAACGAGAGGAATGAACAGATAAGATAGACTTTAAGTCAAAACTGCTATCCGTGCAATGTCATTTGCTTCCATGTATGCCTTCTAAAAGTCAATAAGATAATAGGATAACGTTTGAATCATTGCAAGATGAGCGGATGAAAGTGTTCGATGAGTAATGACATCCAATACACGTATGACAAATAACGACATCCAAAACGTGTTTGATGGAGTATCGGCATCCAAAATTTGTTTGACAAGTGCTACCATGACATGCATTCGACAAGTAACGACATCCCATCCAACACGTGTTTGTTGAGCAATGACATCTTCAACTGTTTAACATGGCCAATGAATTGTTAGAAGTGTCCATGATTCTAGGGAATAGTACTATGAGAATTTATCTAAACCACAACATGAATTGGTAATAAGAACATTCAGGTCAAATTTGCTAGTCTTTTGTAAAAAAGACAAATAATCAATCGCTATATTATTTAGATTATTATTAAGCAGGCCATATTTCAGCTCAACACACCAACATCTTCATCTATAAATAGAGTTCTTAAAGAAAGGTTTGCCATAATAACAAAAAAGGCAATAGAATACATAACAATTGAAAGAAACATATAATTAATTTGTGTGACATCCTTACTAAACTTGAAAAACACTTTAGTTCTATGCAAGCCATTTCTGAAGCCAAAAAGTCAGACATGCACCATTAACTCGGGGGAAAAAAATCTGGGGTGAAATGAATCAGGAAGTACCTTCTACTGGTCCATATGGGATGTTGCCATCCTCCAGGCCTGAAGAAAGAGTAACAATACAATCATTTACCAGAACCAGCATTGATTGCAAGAAAAGATAAGGATATTAAATAAAGTCAATTGCTAATTAATATCCTAACGCAACTAAATGGAAACACCAATAGCAATCAAATTCTAAAACATAAAAAAGCCAGCGATGGCCCCAGGACTCCTGCAACTCTTTGCTTTTTTGGTAAAGCCAAGGAAATGAGAAAAAAATAAATAAATAGGCATTTTTCAGAAAATACATTTTTTTAGTTGGGCTGAAAAAATTCTGTTCTTAACTGCTTTTCTTTGGTAGAGCCAGGAAATAAGAAGAAAACATTTAGGCATTTATCAGAAAATTCCTTCTTTTTTTTTTTTTTTGAGCCAGCATGCAAAAGTGAACCAAGTAATTTTGTAATCTATTTTCCTTTTCCATCCACCCAACAAATCCCATATCTAAACATAACTGTAACAGTTTTAATCTTGCAAAAGATAGATGCAAATGCAACCCAAGGAAAGTCGTGATGGAGAGTACTAATGGGGATCAAAACCAAAATTAAACCTTAGAATAAAATCTAGCCATTGTTAGATTAGTACCTTAACAGTTGGTAAGCAATTTCAGAAGCAAAATTAAGCCCTTCTTTTGCTTTTCTACTAATTTTTTTGAAAAAAAAAAAAAAGCCTGAGAAGAAACTCGGAAATGCTTTATTCTCCAATCCGACATACCATTTCCAAATCCGTAATCACAGATGAGGCAGAAACAAAGTTGATCAAAGCAAATAAAACCAGAACTCAACAATGCATCCAATAACTACCTTTATCCGGGAACTGAAGGAACAGGTCGACTTTGGAAGAGACGGGGCACTTGTAAGCACCACTGCTGGTCCTATCTCTGAGTAGGTCTTCAAGCTCCTTATAGTACGACATTTTGGCCGAGGCACTGCTCCTATCCTGGTGCTGCTTGGCCTTCTTGAACTCCTTCAACAGGTTCCTCCACTTGTCCGTGCACATAGTGGCGGAGCGATCAAACCCTTTGTCCTTCATCTTGGTGGAGATTTGATGCCAAAGATGCTTGTTGGACTTGGAGGTGTTGAAGAGGGAGTCGACCTCCCGGCGGAAGGCGATGAGGCTCCGAGTCTCCTCGTGCACCCAAGTCTCCGCCCTCTTCTTTGGCGCTCTCATCTCGGCGTCTTCCCCGCCGCTGTCGCCAAGAATCATCTGGTCCTGCTGCTGGTGGTGGTGGTTAAAATTGCTAGCCGGCAGCTCGACATTGGAGGGGACTCCGATCACCATCCCCCTATTCCCTCCTTCCCGGCAGAAATCAACCGGAAGAGGCTTCTCCGACAGATACATATACTGATATACCTCCGCCGAATCTCAAACCCTAACTTCGATGAGTAGCTTCACGGCAAAGGCAAGCAATATGGCTACGAATATACATACATACATACATACATACATAGAGAGAGAGAGAGAGAGAGAGAGGGGTACAACTGGAAGCGGGCGGGGCGATCTTTATCTTTATCTGGGAGGAGAGAATAGCGGCGGCGGTGATAGTATGATGAGGCGATCGTGGCCGTGGATTGAATGGAAGATGGACTGTGGTCTGAGCGTTGCGGTTGTAGAGTCGGTCGCTTGTGATCTGACGCTCTGCTTTTGCTGACGTAGGGTCCCCGGTTTTTCCGCTGTCGTTTCCGACCGATTTCCGGGATCGCTGCCACGTTTTAATTCGACAAAAACGATTGCGTAAATTGCACATGCATTTGATTTGGCTCTTCTCTTCTTTCTTTTTTTATTCTTTTTTTTTATATAAAAGCCTCTTAATACGCTAAACCTTGTTTTAGAGTTTGGAGTGATTTTGTCTAAAATATAGAGAATTGAAAAGAGACTGTTGCGTATTGAACTAAAATTTGAGTTTGAAATAAAATAGTTTGATTTGAAGAATCTTCTTTTAGTGCTTCAAAATGTGCTACGCTATAGTTGGACGTCACCCTAGAGCTTAAAATCTAATCTGTCTTTGCAAAATCTAAAAAATATACCTAGATAACTGTAAAAAATAGTTTAAAATACATAAGAATATGCTACTTGTA
Source organism: Diospyros lotus (assembly GCF_014633365.1). Lineage (NCBI taxonomy): Eukaryota > Viridiplantae > Streptophyta > Magnoliopsida > Ericales > Ebenaceae > Diospyros > Diospyros lotus. Next base: position 39,081,899 of record NC_068341.1, on the reverse strand, counting down.
GAGAATGGATTTAGAATAAATAGAAATATGTTATTTGTAAAGAACAACTAGAGAAAGACAGGGTTTATAGAAAATTTTATTTTATTTTTTTATAATATTTTTTCTCTCTCTTCCACGTACTCAGACATCCCATTTTTCCCTGAGTTCATTCTTTTTTAAAATCTTCTCCCTCTCTCTCTCTCTTTCTCTCTCAAACTTGTATCTGCCAATCGCATCGCTGCTTCCCCGTCAACGCCTATTGAACTGTCGTTGCCCCCACCAACACTGCTCGAACCGTTGTCGCCCCCACACGATCGGCTACAGAAACTCGCCACTGCGAGAGAGAATTGAAGAGACATTTGGCGACAACAGTGATGATGAGAGAGAGAAATCAGGGACATGAAAAAATATTGAACACAAATCGGGGTCAAGGGAGAAATCGAGACCAAGGTAAGTTTGTAAGTCTTCAAAAGTTAGGCAGGCGTCGATTGGGCCTGATGCCTAAGGTGTCGATTTGCTTGTATTTGCGATAACTAGGGGTCATCTAACGCCTCGACAGTGCCTAAGCCACCTTTTAAAACACTGATCTTCTTAGCTAAAGAATGTTCAAAAAACTTTCTCAGTTTCACCTCACTAAGAAATAGCTGAAGGTGCTTTGATCCCCTTAATAAGCACTCCTTAAGGTGTTCCCATGCAAAAGCTCAAACCTTTCATCTTAAATATTCATAAAATTACTAATATGTCTTTTGCACATCAACACACGTCCCTAAAAATAAGAGGTTTTATCTTTTCAAATAAGATATACAAGGTGCAATTATTCTACAATATCTATTTTGTTACTTCTTACAAACTCTTAACTTAATTATGAGAGGATTTGTACAAGAAATACCGTCCGACCTTGATTAGTTCTTTTCTTGTAAGGAATAGAGCAGCTTAAAATAAATACCTGAATACATAAATTCTATTATTATTGTATAAAAACAACAATAGAGATAAACAAAGTTATTAAAAGGGTCAATAGATTGCTGCGGGGCATTTATAGATAAAAATGAACAAAGGGGAGGTATACTAACTGTCGTATCACAGTGGACAGTGGTGGAAGAAGGCATTGGTGGTGGCATGTAATATGGTGACAACAAGGCACAGATGATGATCAAACGAGAGTGAGCCTAGTGAGGAGGAAGGGGAGATAATAGAGAAAATGATAAAATTGACAACCCTTAAAGAAGAAAGATGTGAGATCTTAAGGTCTTGGGACAGAGAGGGATTGAGGGGAAACAGAGAAAGGAGGAAAGGTTCGGTGAAAGGGAGAGACACAGAAAGTGAAGCAGAGAAGTCGAGTCGCCGATGGGGCTTCCATGGCAGACGGAGATGGAGATTGGGAAAGGGGGCTGTGTGTGATGGTGGAAATGGGCAGATCGGTGAAGACGGATAACGGATGAGGCAGAGGCGGTGTCGGTGGTTCAGTGGAGATACAGAGAAGAGGATTATGTGGATAGAGAGAACGGAAAAGAAAGACGGAGGGAGAGAACAGAGGCGGGCGGCTAGTGACGATGGTGCTCATGGCGGCGTCGCTGGTAGAGAGGAAGTGGAGAGATCAGAGGGTCGGCAGGTGCGAGAGATGGCGGTGGGTCTACGGATACGACGTGGCAACCGAAGAGGAAGGGGAAGAGGAAGAGGCGGAGGGAAACGAAGCAGTGGGCTGCCGTGACCGACGCTGACAGTGGAGGCAGCCGGCGACGGTAGCCAAAAGTGAAAGCATACCAATTCGGTGTCGCAATATCTCCAGAAATGAATCAAAATTATAATCGACAACAATGAAAAAGCAACAAAAACATCAAAAGCCTCAATAATAATCAAAATTATAATAATCACTCCCGACAACAACGAAAGCAAAAGGCAAAAGGCAAAATATCAAACCTATATGTCAACCAAATACTCTCTCTCTCTATATATATATATACATAGAGAGTACAGAGAGAAGGAAGCTATAGCTAGCTATAAGCTAACATTAAAGTTGAAACTCAGGGAAGGAAGTGAACTCAGAAAAAAGGGGAAAAAAACTCTAGGCACCATTCTTCTCCATTCTAGACGCCGTTTCATTAGCAACCAGTTTATCTATAATCCTCTTCAGCGCAGGAGCACTTGACACACATCTTTTGTCCTCGAAGCAGGATCGACCTTCTTCCGCCGCCTTGCACAGCCGGGGATCCAATGGCACCTTCCCCAGGAATGGCACGCCCATCTCGCAGCACATCTTTGCAGCCCCACCACCACTGGAATCGAACACCTCACTCCAAGCGAGCACATCCAGCATTTCTGGTGCCTTCTCCCGCAGGTACCCCATAGCCCATTCCGTGACGTCTCTCTGTTCGTCTGTCTCTGTCGCCCTCATGAATTTCAAGTCAGACACCGGCTGGCACAAGCCACTCATGTTCTCCACCACGCCAACAACTTCTAGTCCGACTTTCTTGCAGAAACTCACTTCTTTCCTGACGTCGATCAGAGAAACCTGTTGTGGGGTCGTGACGACGATTGCACCATCTATCCCTGTTGCCTGGAGAAACTGAACGATTGAAATGTGTTCGTCTGAGGTCCCAGGCGGGGCATCTACTACTAGAAAATCAAGCTCCCCCCAGTAGACATCCTTTAGGAATTGCTTGATGAGCCCGTTCTTCCGTGGACCTCTCCATATGACAGCCTCGTCTGGGTTGGGCAGCATGAAACCGATCGACATGACCCCAAGGTTGGATTCAACATAGACAGGAGACCATCCGAGGTTACTCTGGTGGATTTCCTGGCCTTCCAGACCAAGCATCTTCGGGATGCTTGGGCCGCATATATCAATATCAAGGAGACCCACCTGGAAGTCCATAGCAGCTAGGGCAAAGGCAAGTTGAGCAGAGAATGTGCTCTTACCAACTCCGCCTTTCCCAGATAGAACAAGTATTTTATGTTTCACCGTAGCCATTCTTTCTGCAATTGAGACCAAGTCTGGGGAAAAGGCAAGAACAAGAAACGATAAAATACAGGAAAAATAATCCCAGGCATAGAAACTCTATAAGACCCACTTCGCATTGCCAAAAAAGTATACTCCAAACCCAACAATTTAAGTTCTAAATTCACTATTGACATTGCTGAGGCATTTTTCTCATTAATACATTGTTCTTATCCTTCCTCTCTTCAGTGTTCTATTGAGGCCTATCCTGTGAAAGTACTCAAATTGGTCAAGTGACTCATTCTTCAGTTTTATCATAAACATAATTAGTCACCTCCGATTACATAAACAATAGTTCAAAACACGCTCAAACATAAGGCCTTTCCACTTCTATAGAAACATCGGTACCAGAAACATCTACCCTTGAAAGAATTTCATTAAAGAAAAAGAGGGAATAAGAAAAGAACTTGATTGCTGTGACCATATTAGCAAGGTGCACGTCGACAAGACCACTAATATATACATATATATATATATAGAGAGAGAGAGACCTGGGTCAGGGCCCTTAGGAGCAGTGGCACAAATTTGCTGATTAGGGCAACCTTCACAGGCATCGGATTTCCCCGCAGATTCTGATTGGGGACCTGGGCAATCTACAATTTTCCCAGAAAATTAGTCTATTGCGAGAAAAACAAATGAAGAAAGAAGCAAGAGACACGATACAGATAAATTATAGAAAGGAAGAAGAAGAATTATTTACGTTCGTTGGCATTTTCGGGGATTTCGTTGGAGCCACCACCGTTCTCCATCTGCTCTCTGCAACTTTTTCTTCTCTCTTCTTCTTCCCTTTCTCTCTCGCTGTCACCAAAAAATGGGAAAACCCGATTAAGAATAATAATAATAATAGAAGGAAATACGTATATACACCGCCACCAAAAGACAACACCGTCTTAGCCACCAAATCCAACTCCAAGTTCTTCTTCCGTGTGAATTGATTCTTAATTTATTAAATAAATAAATATTGACCAATCGTATTCCCATTCATGCCATCAACACAAGACTGGTCAAATAGTATTTTACTTTTATTTTTCTTTTTTTGACAAAACGAATTACCGTTCTGGAAGGTTCCTGTTGCTAGGCCCGGTGGGAATGTTCAAATTTTAAATTTTCAATAAAATCTATTCATTCTTGTTCTTGTTGCGAGAAACAAAAATTTTCAACCTTTCCCTAAACAAAATCAAATTTCAACCCGTCACGTCACTTATCCTTTTCATGACTAAAATGATTATTTAAACATAAGAGAATAAATACATTTATGAGATGAGCGAATAAGATGAAAAAAATTTACAGCAAAAGAGAGAATAAAAGCAAAGAAATTTGGTGGAGATTTTTAAATTATGACAAAAGATACAATGATATCACAAAGAAATATGGTCATAGACAGATAGATGTGTGTGACGATCTAGAATTTATGTAACCGACTCTACCTAATGAAATTAAGACCTAAAATTATTGTTGTTGTCATCGTTAATTTCATTACAAAACAAGAATAAATACGAGTTTTCCCTAACTCAAGTCTCATATACTCAGACTAACTGTTGTTAAATCACGGCTGCACAGCCCTAAAGGTAGCATGGCAAATGAAAGATTTCATCCAATCTTTCATAGAAGATCCCATTTCCTTCCACCTCATACTCAATTTCTTCAGCAGATAACTTGACACATTACTACTGCATTAAATTTTATGTTCTCCAGTTACTAACAAATAACAATGCCCAATTAGCCATCCATATGAAGAAGAAGCTCATCACCAAAGCATCAAACAGAGTTTAGTACATTAAACCAACAACAACAACATTCATGCTCTGAGTCTCTGACAAATAAAGCAGTCAATCCAGAGATTACAGTCTGAACCAAAACTCCTATAGCAGCTGAAAATGTCAAAACAAGATACCACAGAACAAAACATTGGGACTCAGCAAAAAATCCAGAATCAGACTAATTAGAAATCTCCCCAAAGCAATTAAGTCCACAAACAGAACCAAAAACAAGCTACACAGAAGCCTCAAACCTCCAACAGAAAGGATGGTACAGAAAAAAATCAAACCAATGCCCAGTAAGAAAATCAACAGACATGAAAACAGTAAGCAGTCAAATTGCACAGGAGTAAAAAAAAAAATGAAGAATACGGCCTTGAAAGTTTAAAACCACCACATAGAACAGATTTTGCATTTAGTTTTTTTACTGAAAAATGAAAAGATACAAATGCCCATCTGAGAATATACTTATACCAAAGAAAAAACCATGAATCAAAGAAATATGGAGCAATAGGACTGACCAACGTCTCCAACTCATAACAAAAGCCTAAATCAAAAACCCTGAAGCGCGAAAAGAAGAAATGAATTCCATTCCTGATCAATAGGCTGCCAAGCAGAGAGAGAGAGAGAGAGCCCCCCCCGGGGGGGGGGTTTCCGATTTCAGCTTAGGGCTTGCATTAGTTAGTGGGCTGGGCCATGTCCCTTGTGCCCTTACACTTGCTTTCAAGTTAGGTTGCATGGAAATGAAAATGAGAAACGAATACGATATGAAAAGAAAATGAGGAAATGGCATTTTTCAAAAAAAGTAAGAAAGGTAACGCGCGGAAACGCATATTGATCAGGAATGTTGTTGGTAGTGGACTTGGTTGATTAATTTAGTAGTGCCACATCAGCTATGATCTCTTGGACATCAACCAAGTTCACTATCACGTAATCAACACATCAATCAAGTTCACACTTCAATTCATTCCCAGACTAAAGCCTAGCAACTTGAATCAGTACAATTAAGAGGAACGAAGAAGATAGAGAGATGACAGAGTCGTTAAAAGCATTGCAATTGCCTGCCCGGGGGGGAACGGAGTCAGCTATGCTAAATGCTAAGCATCTATTGGGTTGAAATGAGGGGGGGGGGGGGGGGGGGGGGGGGGGTGGATAACAGAGTCAGCTATGCTAAATGCTAAGCATCTATTGGGTTGAAATGAGGGTGGGGAGGGGGGGGGGGGGGGATGGATAACAGAGTCAGCTATGCTAAATGCTAAGCATCTATTGGGTTGAAATGAGGGGGGAGATGGATAACAAAGTCAGCTATGCTAAATGCTAAGCATCTATTGGGTTGAAATGAGGGGGGAGATGGATAACAAAGTCAGCTATGCTAAATGCTAAGCATCTATTGGGTTGAAATGAGAGTGGGCACATCCCTTTAACTACCACCGGATAAATTTCACTTTCAAATTAAGAAAACCAACACTAATTCAGTTTGTAATAATTCTGAATGAGTTTATTTGATCAAACAGGGGCAGCCTCAAAATTAGGGTGACACGAATCAACAACCCTAGCAAGAAAAGGTTCCCATCACTCTGAAAGATTATAACAACACAATCAAATTATCACAGCGAAAGCAAAATCATTAGCCTACGGACAGGAATCAGACCCTTTCAAGTCAAAACGAAGCAATACGAGAATCACCAGAAATAAGACCAAGAAACAGACAACAGAAGAAAAACAAAAGAAATCATACCCCCTTCAAGCAGAATCGACGGCGGCACCGAGCAATCGGAGTTTGTGATTGTGAATCGACGGCGGCAAGGGATAGCGACGATCAACTGGGCGGCAAGGGGGAACGATGATAAGGGGATGGTCAGCGATAGAGAGCAGCTGTAAGCTGTGACGAAGGCAGGCCTGAGAAAAGGGTTCGCAGACGGCAGCCCTCGAATCAAAATTAATATTACGCGGGTTCGCGGACGGAACCGCCTTTCCCATTTTTCTATATTTTTTAATATTATTAAATGTTTTAAAATTATAAAAACGGTACAAAATTATATTTTTAGTGTTTTTTGATTTTTTGATACAGAAAACGTTTCGTAAAAGTTGAAACAATACTCCCGAAGCGTTTTCATACATCATAAGACTACAAAGCAAGGGGAGAAAAAGAGATGTGAGGATTCTGACTTAGATTTAAGCTTTATGTTAGTTGGATACTCAAAATAGCTGTAGTATACGAAAAAAATGTAATACGGTATCTCAATTTGGGTAAGTGAACAATTGATTTTTTTCTTTTTTAATGGGTAGAAGCACAAATATATGAAAATAAAATTAAAAGGAGAATAAAAGTGTCGAATGAGCCTTGTAAAATACAAGTAAACATAAAACACAAACACGTGGTTGTCAAATATGTTTAGGGTATCACAAAAAAATATGGTCATTGACATGTGTGTGAAGATCTAAAATTTATGTAACCAAGTCTATCTGATGAAATTAAGACCTAAATTATTATTGTTATCATCGTTAATTTTATTTAACAATAGAATAAATATGATTTTTTTAACTCAAGTCTCGTAAATTCAAACTAATCGTTGTTAAATCATGGTGCATAGCATGGCGAATGAAAGATTTCATCCAATATTTCATCAAAGATCCCATTTCATCCACCTCATACTCATTTTTTTTAGTAGATAACTTAACACACTACTACTACTTTAAAATTTAAGCTTAAATCTTAAAAATACCCTTGAATCCGGCCATTTTAGCCGTGACATCCTTAAGTCAAACTTTAACCTATTGTATTTCTCAAGTGTCTAATTTTGCAATAATTAGCAATTCTTTGTCTAGTTATGCAACGCGTTCAGTCACATGAATAAATGAGTATTTAATTGTTATAAAATTAGATGGTTGAGGGGGTATAATAGGTCAAAGTATGAGTTAGAGATGCCACATGACTAAAATGGTAAAATTCAAGAGTATTTTTATGCTTTAAGCCTTATTTTAAGGTAATAATTAATAAATTATAATAAATTTATTTTAATTTTATACTATTTGTTTTAATTATAATTTTTTAATAAAATATTATAAAATAAAAATATTTTATAACTAAAATCAAGATATAATAAATATAACTTTAACCATTATCCTTAACATTTAAAGTAATAGTTAACATTATTCTTTTTGTTTATTTTTATTTTCATTTGACATAGATATTTTAAATTTTGTAATTTAAAATAATTGTTTACATAACTATTAGTTTAAATTTAACTATTTTTTTAATATAAAATCAAGATCAAATTAAACTCCAGTTTAAATGTGTTATGATTAGGAGCTATTAGAAACCAAGTCAAGACTTATATTTTGTTAATCTCTTCTCACTCCTCGCCCGGAAATCAAAACCCACAATAAAATAAAGATAACAGATAATGAAAATAGCAAAAAAATGAAATAAAAGAACAATCAAACTAATCATGAGGCACAAAATTATCCTGATTCGGACTGCAAAGTGCAATCCTACATCCAGCCTTCTCTCCGAGAGATAAAATCACTAGAAACCGCTTGAAACAAGATACAATAATCTTCTTTCTCTCCCTCACATAAGTTCACTGCTCACTTAAGAGAATACAATAACTAATTTTATCTCCAAGTCTTTCTCTCTCTCTCTCTCGACAGTATCACTTGAATTTAGAGAACAATATAATGATTTTGATGTTATGACCAACTTGAGCCTCTCACCTCCTATTTATAAACAATAGGGAGACGCCAATTACAAGGTTTAGAACTTAGCCTGTATAAAAGACTAACATACCTCTCATAATAAAATAACTAAGTTAACTAATATAACTTGAAACAAAAAAAATAGTCGGAACAAAACATTCTTCACTCTAACAAATTCTTCTCTTCAACTTCTAAAAATAATCCTCCATGCAAAAACCCAACAAAATGTTTTTAATTGTTATTATTATAATCAAATAATAAATTTTAAATTTTAAATATCAAATAATATGATTAATTATCTGTTGTTCTAATTTTGAAAGTTTTTCTTAAAAACGATTTTCTATTTTCTAGTGTTTGGTTGAAAAAAAATTGAAAAATATTTTACACTAATATCTTTACGTGCATACATATGCATATATATACAAACACATGCACACATAAACATATATCCATACAACGTGTCCACTCACGATACTTGTTGACTAGACAAAAGAGTGTCTAATTGTTGTAAAATTAAATAATTGACAGACATAATGAGTCAAAATTTAAGTTAAGGATGTCGCACGATCAATGTAACAAAATTCAGGAGTATTTCTATGCTTTAATCCTTAAAATTTATGTTCTGCAGTCACTAACAAATAACAAATTAGCCATCCATACGGAGGAGAAGCTCATCACCAAAGCATCAAATTGAGTTTATTACATTAAAACAGCAACATTCATGCTATGACAAATAAAGCAGTCGATCCAGAGATTACAGTTGATGCAAATACAACAGGGCGCTAAGAGATGCATGGAAGAGTCTTAATCCAGTATGCAGCAATGCAAGCATTATATAGGCTTCTACAAGGTTGGCGGGATCCAGACATAGCCATGTGTTGGAACATAGCCGGCTCTTTCTAGCAGCTGATCTGCTTCCGCAGGGCCCCGGCTGCCCGGCTTATATTGATTTGGCTTGAACTCTCCATTATCGATTCTGTGTAGCAAGGGTGTGAAAATCTCCCAAGCAGCCTGGCATTGAAAAAGGACTCAGAAATGTAAAATTTGTGGGATTGGTAGTGAATTATATATCACAGATACGTGTATCAAAAGCAAGCAGTGCATTGCATTGCTTGCTGTTTGTCTACCTTTAGCTCGTCTCTGCGAACAAAATGCTGCTGATCTCCCCGTATCCTGTGAGACCAAAAGACGAAGGATGTAACAGCAAGATAATACAGGGCATGGCAGAAGGGTCATGCAATGTGGGGATAAACAAGGATGTCAATCATATATACGTGTCAAGGATTAAACGCTCGTAGGCCTCTGGAATAGGTACTCCTTGGTAACGTTGCCTGTATGACAAGTCCAGTTCGCTTTGAATGGTCGACATTTCCAGCCCAGGCTGCTTGACCTGCACGGGGGAGTTATAGGTCAGGAAATGTGAATTTCAACGCATTCTTCTGCCAATAATTTTCTAGAAAGTTTATGCCACCATGCTTCCAAACAAAAGTGCAATACGAATGGCAATGTGCAAGAGAAGGGGATGCAGGAAGGCAGACATAAATGTAACCAAAACAGAGTACAATGGATCATATATGATGTTTCCTATGAGTACAAGTTTGTGAATATGATATTTACAGGAAACACCAGGAAGAAAATAAACTTTGATGCACTATATGGAAGCTTTGAAAAATTAAACGCTGAGACATACCAGAGATTCTACTTATCCAGAGGATCTTGAGCACAAGGTCTTCATTAATTTCAACTCGTGCACGAGTTTCCTCGCATTGCAAGGGTTGGGGAAGGGAAATTTTGCGCACTACCTTCCTCTTGCTTTTTTGCAATGAGAAACCAAGAGATCCTTGTGTCTGAGGGCTGAACAAAGCTTATCTAGTAACTAATAAGTTACTGGCACCAAAAGTTGATATAGCTCTCAAGTCAGAAGGGAGAGAATCAATAATGGGGCAGAATCACGAGTCTTAGGGTCTAGCCATCTAGGTGGTGTTTGATGCAAGATCCAATTAGATCAATATGTGAAGTGTAGGTGACAATGACAAATGGTGTTGTTCTTTAGGTGCAGGATAGACCTACAACCAATAAAGTCATTTTTCATTCATAGGCGAGACAGGTAGCTCCACCAGACATTGCAGAAGGATTGTAGGTGGCTGTCTAACCAAAGCTGTGTTAGAGAGAACAAGTTTTTCTTATTATCTAATGCCTATATCTCAATGACCAGCTAAGGCATAGGATGACAGAGGTACTGCCTTTGGACTGATTCTAGAATCCATCCTCCCAAGGGTCCAAGCAGAAGGAAATTTGACCTCTACATCATTCCTGTAACCCAATGCATTTGAGGCATAAGAGTTGAGGACATACATATGAGAAGATGATCTTGACTGGGGAACATATGGATCCTTCCAAGCTTGCACATGGAGATCATACAAAATGAAGCCCTGATTGCTTGCTGTAGAATATTGTCACCATCAAGATCTAATAAGGTATATATATGGTACTTAGTTGCACTTCATTTTGGATTATTGGATGACCGTGGCTAAGTACTTACATCACTCTAACACGCTGCATAAGCCTCCTATATCAAGTGCCATCAATGTGGCTCCCGTCTCCATGCACGGCACATGAGTGCCTCCAAGAGCTCTCTTTTCTGGAATCGATCATATCCCATGATTACCTCAATTACAAGCTTGGCCCAGCTGTACGACTATACCCACCTCACTGTAAGGATGCTCAAGACACCAACTGAATTTATTATTGATATATTTGTCATTATAAGCATTGACTTTAAACTTATTTGTCCCTATCTATTAGTAAATACATGTCAAATTACATCCAATCTTGTTTGCATGATGATGTCATCATTTATTCTTTTACATGGAGTAGTGGATGTTAAACACGTGTACCTATGTTTGTGAGTTTTCATCCAAGAGATTTCTTGTAATAGATTGGTTTAGTTAAATGTCACAGTTTCGATTTTAGTAATTTATTGTGTTCACCAATTATTTGATAAGAATGTAAAATGAAATAATATCAATATTACTTGTTTATTACTTAGCACTATATGAGTTCATTTTTTCACCATTTCGGAAATATTTTTTTTATTTTTTTTACCAACAAAATAACTATACAATTACATACTGTGCATAAAATTGTAACTATAAATAAGATATAACTGTTTGCACCAATGTTTATGAATTTGGAACTTCAAGTCAAATTCGCATTTTATTAAAGAGTATTCAAATTTTTATTTTAATTATTTACTTAAGAATTAAATATCTAAACTCTACCCCCACCTTACAAAAGCCCTAGATCTGCTCCTGTAGTCTTATGCCTAATAATATTTGGGGATAACCCCCACTTCAACAATGAAGACACACATGACATCATAATCAATTACTGCCTAAAACATTAAAGGATAGGAATAGTAAGTAACTCCAATAAAATCATGACCAAAATACACAAAAACAATCACATACCGTAAGCTTTATGTACATAGCCTCTAAAGGTTGCAGACGTATTACAAATTCATTTCTTCCTTGCTTTTGACCTGAAAAATTGATTTACAAGACAATCTTAATGCCAATAATTGATAAATGATTAGATATCAATGATTAGAAATGACAACTGTTATATAGAGTAACAATAAGTGGAATTATCACAATGAACTGATGACTGAGCTATTTCTGAGTTATGTTGTAGAATATTGGAATGAAAAGACTAGTTACCCTTGTGGACCAGGTTTGAACCTTGTTTTTCCCTATTTTTCAATTAGACGGTCTGTTTTTCTTTTTTACCAGACTGAAGATAGGAACATAAATTACTAGCCAATCAATTATAAGGGTGAGTCCATATGAGCCATTTAAGCACCTATGCTGCACTCACGTGCACATGCTGACACAATCACAAAAACTGACATGCTTATACACAGAATTTTTGTTTCTACTTTCCATGCACCAAAGTATAGGCTTTGTTTGACTTGTAAAAGACATCATAATTCATGCATGGAATAGATGAATGATATGGTGGAAGTAGCAGCACACAACATAATCAACAAAAGAATGCTTTTGAATTGACCTCCATAACATCGTCATGTCTCAAGAGCAGTACTTTAACGAAACTAAGTCAGTTAAGGCTAGTCACAATCAAAAGTTACTAGTTAGTGCTCCACTTTTTTTTTTTTTTTTTTCTTTTCTATATCTTTATATCAGTAAGAACAAAATTATGTATCGTATTATGTACACAATGCCATAATAATAATAATGAACCCACTCATTGTGTCTAGGCTAAGGGCCTGTGGTGCACTCAAGATAATGAATTTCTAAGACAGATTGCATAAAGAAGCTCTAGCGGGTCTGATGCCATACATCTGAATATATCACCAGGAACATCTTTAAACTGAATACGAATTTCTGCCTTCCTCGACTCTAATGCTTTCCCGGCCTTGAGTACAAAAGGAACACCTGCATGCAGCAAGCAAGATTCATGAAGATGGCACACAGTAACAACAAATTGAACTCAGGCATTGCTTTCCAATTGATCTATTGCCTAAGCAATACACAAGTGCAATTATCAAGTCTGAATACATGCAAGAAATTTCCTGATTCAACAGCTCAGTTTCTTCAATGGTAAGGCAATCTAAAACCAAAGTTTAAAGAGCATATAATTAGTAGTGTCTTATCATACCTGCCCATCTTTCATTGTGAATTCTCAGAATCACAGTTGCAAAAGTGGGCGTGTTCGAGTTGTCAGGAACTGTTGGATCATCTCTGTACCCATCATATTGTCCAAGAACAACTTCTTCATCTTTAATTGGAAGCACAGATTGAAGAACCTGAACAGAAAAAGGAATGCATGATAAATGCAAAGGTGAAATGGATATTACTTTAATGTTAGTAAAGACCTATATCTCCTTGAAATAAGACGGCAATAAAAGATTGTTCCTTCTTTTCCATTTACTTATTCCCCATTCCATACTAAAAAGAAAGAGAAAAGCACAAATAAAATTTCAATATTATTCTCATTCTTTACATTAGCTGCTAAAGGCATTGAAGAGTTTTTATTCTTTTGAGCAGACAGGTGGAAAATGATATTGGGATGCCTTAGTCTTCTATCAAGTTTCTTGAAGCATATGCATATAAGACGTCAAAGAATACAATAAAGTAGTAGACAAGTTTCTCACAAGAAAGTAATTGTGTTAAGCACCTTCACTTTCTCATCTCGAATATGTTCAGGTTTAAGGGAAACAGGCTTCTCCATGGCAACCAGGCAAAGAACCTGCAGTAGGTGAAAACATACATTTCTTTTATATGACAAGTAAAAGAGAAACCAACCAGTGAGAAAATGTGGTCAGATATATTTGTCTCAAAGCAAATGCAACTAAAACAATGGCTGCCCAACCCCATGGAATGATAATTAGTGATTCATAATTGCAAATATTTGTAACATCAAGTGGTTTTAAGATCATTCACATGGGTAGCAGAAGGTAAATGTGGAATTGTCTTTTCTTTACAGCAACAATCCATTTTGACCCTGATAGAACTTACCAGACATATTTCTGGTTTTTGAGGATGGAAAAAAAAAAATTTTGGACATATCTGGTTTTGGGGAATGCAACTGTAAGTGATTATATTGGAGTTCAAAATTGAACTGGCTTAGAGACTGGCCTTTAGAAGGCTAAAGTTGAGAGACAGGGGGCAGGAGCAATGTCATAGAAAAGGACTATATGTCTTAAGTAAAAAATATTCATTGAATTTTGCAGAAAAAAAGGAAACAATTGAAATCATTCATCAAAATTCAGGCCTGACAACTACACAGCTGTTTGCATTTCTAGGATCTGCTAGGGAGTACATGGGTGCACAGCAAAAACTTGAAGAGAATGTTTTCATAATGCCCAAGGGATCCTTCAATACTTCAATTATAATAGAAAATGGACATAATTAGAACAAATAAAACTATTTATGAGACAAACTATGTAAAGTCACATTACTATACACAACTACTAGGATTTTACAAATTAACCAACATGTCTTATAACATGCAGAAGATATTCAGTGATTCCAGTGTAATGACGTTATCAATTAGACATTATCCACTACAACTTGATTTCATAGCCTTACCTGCAGCAGGTGATTTTGAATAATATCACGGATGATTCTGCAAAAAAGAAAAAGAAAAAAAAAAAACTGATAAACAGACTGTCTAATGCTACCAATTCTCAAAAACATGAAGAATGTGGAAAAAGATTTACATTAATTCTTCAGGATATTTTGCATGAAAACTAATGTTTTTTTCTTGCACAGCTGTGAATAATGATAACAGATGGTAAATCTATGCTCCTTGATTTCTAAGCTGTAATGGAGAAATAAGGCAACAGTAGAACAGTGAACTCAAGATTCTTATTTTCCATATCCTAATAGACAAACACATTGCACCCAAAGACAATTACCTTTCATGGGATTCTTTATTTCTATGTTCTAATCAATGAAGAAATTATGCAGCAAAAATAACTCTGAGCTTCTATTGAACCTACCCATATTCATCAAAATACCCACCACGGCCTTCAGTTCCAAAATCCTCCCTAAACACAATCTGCAAGAAAAGAAAAGGAAAGGCCAAATAAGGGGAAGAAAAGGAAAATTGAAGTTCAAAGATGCGGAACATTGACTCATTAGTGAATTGTGACAAGATATATCAAAATAGACACTGAAAATGCACATTGCATTGAATGGACAACAATACTCTGGCATGGCCACAATTGTGATAAGAGTGTAAAATTACTAGTTAGAGGGAAATATACCACCCACTTGACTAGTTAGGGAAAAACAAAAACTTGAATATTTCATCAAATTATGAATTCATTGAAAATAAGTCACCGAGTCAAATCGTTACAGAATTAGTCAAACTTCACCAAGCATAATATCCAAGGTAGCATAGTAACTTCACCATAAGTCAACTGCTAAATCCAACACCAAAAACAAAACGAAAGAGCTCTAATTTCTGTGGGATATTTTGATATGGGAATCAAGAGGTACTACCCAATAAGAAGACAATCACAAAAGCGAAAAAGTAAAGCAGGTCCCCCAAAGCTTCTACTTGGGACCGTATCATGTTGTATAGGTTGGTTTCAAAATTTCAACTATGTGATGCAACACGACCATATCAATATCTTCATTTACCGCCATCACATGAAACTTTTCCATGATGATGTTAGAACTTTATCTCATCATTTTCTCACTAGAGGGTTATGTCAGGAAGGGTGTCTGGCATAAAATTTTGCCACATTGTTCTTTTGCATGGATTTGTATTGTCAATGTGACTTTTAGAAATTAAGTCATGTTATGAATGCCATGCCACCAACCCTTACTTGGTTATGGATTTGTATTGTCAATGTGACTTTTAGAAATTAAGTCATGTTATGAATGCCATGCCACCAACCCTTACTTGGTTGTGATAATAATGCAAACCTGTACATAAATTTTTTTTTTTCACGTGTTATTTTTTCTAATTGGGTATTAGGGGTATTTTGGTAATTTTCTGTTTTGGGGTATATTTTGGTGTAAGTTAGTTTTGGGTGTCTTTTTGTAAGAATGAGTGTTTTGTTGGGGTTCCTAAAAGATTAGTGAATTTTAGGAGGAGTTATTTGCAAAATAGGAGTTCCCGCCTCTTGGAAGCTTGAAGAGGTAGGACTTGGCTTCTCTTGGAAGCTTGAGAGCTGGTATAAATAGAGCCTCTAAGCCACTTTTAGGGGACTTTTTCCAGCATATTGAAGACAGCTCTACAGAAAGTTTCAGCTCCAAACCAGCTAGGGTTTTGAAGATTTGGAGGCTTAGGTTTTGAGGTTCAACCCCACAGTGCCTACCATCCCTCCATTGCTGCCATGGGCCAGCAAGAAGTTGCTGCTACTTTGCCATTCTAAATCTGAAAAGGGGTGATTTCAGTTGTTTTAGTGTGTTCTTTGCTATCCATTGTTTCAAGACTGCATTCTTCTTGTGTTTTTTGTTGTTTTTCTTTCCCTATTTGCATCAGATAAGGTGCAGGTGGTGATGATGATTCACCTTTTGAGAAACCTTGGTTAAATAAAATAAAAAGGAAAAGCAAGAAGTTACCTGTATGTTATCTATGTTATCACGATTCCAGAGTGGCAGAAAAAGCCGATTTGCAAAACGAAGCACCAACTGCAAAATTAAGCAGTATAAATGAAGAAATAAGGAACCTTGAATAATTCAGGAAAAATAAAAGAAAAAAGTGTTGGAAAATTTAGAAACGTATATTACCAAGTTCTGCACTAATTCCTTTCCCAAATAATGATCAATACGATAAATCTGTGGTTCATCAAAGAGTTCTCCAATCTGTGCACTCAGACGCTCAGCTGAGTCCAAATCCTTTCCAAAAGGCTTCTCAACAACAATTCGAGTCCATCCACCACGAGCAGCTGAAAAGGCTAATATGGAGTTAATGAATATCAGTAATTTGAGGTTCTATATCAGAAGGATTAACATAATCCAGTCTTATCACATTCCAGGTTGCTTTAATACAAAAAAAAGAAAAAAAAAACATAGCATATCTATTCACATGAAATTCCAGCAAGAAGAAGATCAAGGTGTGCACCAGAAAAACATCTAATCAGATTTTTAACTGCTGTTTTTCACAAGGCATGACATGTATCTAAAAAATACAAACAATAAATAATTTTATCTACGCATTATAACAATAATGGCAAATGCATCAAGATAATGATTGCTTGGATGACATTCCTATCAAAATACATTAAGAAAAGCTGAAACAAAGTTATCACTGTTCCACAAAAATAGCTGTGTAAGAATGACTAGTGACCTAATGAATCAAGATGGAGATCATCATGTGGCATTCACGTGCTTTCTACGCACAAGCACTCAGCTCAAATGCAAGGTATATTGGTGAGAGAAAATAGATTCCCAAACAAAAGCACTTACATTTATTCATACAACAATTCTTGATTATTTTGCAGACAGGTGGATATACTGAAGGAGGAAGTGCAAGATAAAAGAGTCTGCGCGATGATCCTTCCACAGTGTGTTTCCATAACTCATGCTCAGAGTCAGATATACACTTATCCAGTAATCGAAAGCCTTCCTCGGAATCATAGGAACCGCTTACATATTTTATCTACACAAAGCATTCAAGAAGGCAACAGAAACTTACTAGAAAGCACAATCGTGGTAATATAATACATATATATACATATTTATATATTCAAAATAATTTAATAAATGCACTAACCAATTGCAGAAAATTTGATATCTTTTCCACATATTCAGCTGAAGTAGCCTTGCCATGGACAAGATACCTGCAGCCATTAATTAAAAAACCTATCAATCTGTATGAATCAATCAACAAAACAACCACTGGAAAAATGAAAAAGGCCCTTCAATAAATTATGAGCTCACCCACGTAAGCGATCTCTTAACTCGTCATCTGAAATCTTGGTCCTCGCATAGCCGAAGATACGAACTTCTTCAGGATTTAAAAATCCCTGTAAATGCAGAGATAGCATACTAACTCAACAGTATTATGAAAAATGCAAGCATTACACTAATCAGGCAGCGTGACGTTAAAATCCCCATCAACCTGGCGGTAAAGGTTGAAGAGCGCTGGAAAAGTTTTTTTCTTGGCAAGATCACCCGAAGCGCCAAGCACAACAATGGAAAGGCACCCAGTTTCAGGAACAGTAATCAGAGAATTTGCTGAGCCAGATTCTTCATTTCTAAGACTTGCCCTTTTCTCAACGGCCCATCCTCCTGATGCCATCTTCTTCCAAGCTTGGTTAAAGAGCAAACAGAATTGGCTTACTTACTCCTATCAATCTGAAAAAGATAGGGAAATACATAACTGAACTTCACTCACTAACTCTGTGAAAACTTACTTCCATGGAAGAACCAGAAACATGAACATAGGGGAGATCAAGTAAAAGATTCCAAGTTATTGCTATAAACTGGAAAGAAATTAATCAAAGTTAGATGTGTAAAGATGAAGATGAATTGGGATAAACCTGTAGTGGCAGAAAGCAGGCGACAGAAAGTAACGGGGAACCCAGAACCAGAGTGGAGTAAAGGAGAAGAAAAACAATACAAAAAAGGGGGGGCGCCGATTGTTTATCCTATCATTCCTATGGAAGAGGTGGGTTCCATTCCTCTGAAATCCAACAGCAGACCCATCGCTTACCTCCACCATCTTCTTCTGGAAAGCCGTTGCCAGTTGTCGTCGGCCACATGCAGTTGATGAAATCGGACCGTCAAAAAATGAGGATAAATTGTGCTTAGATTCTGTTGCGTAGGTTCTTTACATTTACTTAGTTTCGCTAGGCTTTTAATTTTTGTAACTTCTAAGTTAAATAGTATTTAAATTACTATTTAAATTAGTTATAACGTTTAAGATAGATAATATTTAAGTTGATAATATGTTTGAATAAATATATTTTTAAATCATCAATTAATAGTTATGTATTTAATTTGAAATAGCTGACAAGCTATTACAATTTATGTGTTTAGTTTGAAATAGTTGATAAACTATTACAACTTGATAAAAAAATAAAAATAAACATATTATTAAATGATATAAGATTTTATTATTAAATATTAATAAATTATACATAATTATTAAAATATATTAATATATTATATATATAATATATTGTTATTATATATATATATACACACATATATACACACAAACGATAGCAGGGAGAAGGGGAGATGAAGCACCAATAACTATGAGTAGTTGTCGATGGGGCGATGGATGCGATTGACAGTGATGAACTTGAAATAAATCGGGATGACGAATAGGTTGCGACGGAGAAGACAATGGGAGCAGCGATGAGGGAGATGGCAACTGATGTTGTCGATTGTCCCAGGAAACGGTCGGTGGGGACGATGGCGATGGCTGATGGTGGCAACTAGAAGAGTTGAAGAAGAAGAAGAAGAAGCCAAGAGACAGAGGTTGAAGAAGAAGGCATAACTGAAAATTAGCAAAAAGATGAGGGTAAAATAGTAAAATGTTTGGTCAATCCAGCTTCAAAATAAGCAGCATTTTGTAAAAACTATTTCCCAATACCTTTTGCAAAATGATGTGGCAACAACGTTTAAGTTATCTAACTTAAACACTGGTGAGGTGCAGCTAAACACCTTACCAACTTTTCTTAAGAGCTTATAAGTGGTTAAACCGCTTTGCTAAACGAACCCATAGAATTGTAAAGTTTTTGTAATTTATATATTTTGTTCAAACACCTGATTCCTTAACTTTTAGTAACGTTAGTTAAATCATTTGATTCAATTTTAGTTACTTTTTTGATAAAAGAAATTATTTACTGAAAAATAAGAAATCGAAAAAAATGGAAATCTAACACAAAAATCTGTCTTTTTCGACAATGACCAACGATTATCTTATTTGATGGGTCTTTTTTTTTGTCATTGATATTAGTCGATAATAATAGTAACTCATAATGGTAAAACGAGGTTCATTGATAATAGTTGTGGTGAGTTTTCTTTTTTTATTCTGATAATAAAATAATGTTGTAATGAAGTAGTTATATTCATCAATGCTTAATCTTGTTAATTTTGACTAATTAGAATGGGACTCAAAATAATGTCAGGCGATGAGAATATAGTCATTGTTAGTGTCAATGAACGATGGGGAGGCATAAACTCAAAGTTAGAGCCATGATAGTTGATGGAAGTCTTCAATGGCGACAATGAAAAAAAAAAAAAAAAAAGAAGAGAAAGAGAGGTAGAGATGAGAGATAAGGTTAACCCATTGCCCATGGGCCACGACAATGGAGGTCCAATAATTGAAATGGGTTTTATATCTTGTGAAACTTTTCATCCTACCCAAGCAATAGCTATGGAGGCCGTCAACGACAAAGATGAACAAGATGGGAGAAAGAAAGATAGAAAGTGTTATGTGCATTTCTCGCATCACCCCGCATGGGCCAGACTCGGTCCGATAGACCGGCCCAATCACCCAAGGCCAAGAAGGCCCGGACGACCTCGTCAAGGAAGGTCCAGCCTCCACCAAAGATCCGGAACTCGTAAAGCGAGCATATGGCGAGCTCCCGGTAATCCCCCAACGAGCTCGGAGCAATCGACTAACGAGCTCCTGAAATATCCTCCAGATCGCTGGCCCATCCAGGTCGCTGGCCTAAAACCTCCAGCTCGCATGAGTGGCAAAGCTGTTGAGAAGTCAGAGGTAGGGTCCGATCACTTTATCTGTAACAGCCCATGCCCCTCGTAATGAGGACCCCACTCCCGGTCTTGTGAAGGCGATAAGAACTGTTTGTCCCCCATTATACAATCACTGTATTTTTATATATTATCTAAATTGTAAAAGCCCCTCAATATAAATGAGAATCAAAGAGACCATGAGGGGCAAGAAGGACAAAAAAAGAATAATGAGATACCGCCACTCTGGGAGAATAATCAGATGGCGGCCGTGGACTAGGCATCGTTCTGGCTGAACCACGTAAAAGATTTTGGTGTACACGCTTGGAACTTTGGGGGGGGGAGGGGTTCTTCCTTCCTTCTCGGTATTTTTGGATTGACTCACCGCGGCCCAAAACGAATCACGGTCGGCCGAAATCAAACGTCGACATTTTGGCGCTAGAGGAAGGGGCCGCTCTGATCAATAGCCATGGCTAGGGGAAGGAATACTCGAAGTTCCGAGGCGGCGGTCGACCCACCTGAAAATCACCACGACCGACCACGAGACTTACCACCAAATGGAGGACCCGTTGCCCCGACAGCCGATACTCCTTTGCCGCCGCCCGCCGGAGACGCTCCCGGCATACCATCACGGGTCCCTGTCCAGCCTACTGTCCAAATCACTGGGACAGGGACGATCCGGGACTGGCAGCAGCGCCAGGAAGCATTGGAGAATACGGTAATGCAACTCGCTGACGCGGTCAGAATTCTGGCCCAAGCTCAAGCACGGGCTGTCCACGACCCACCGGCGTCGCCTCGCAAGGTCCGCCAACCGCGGGAGGAGAGACACCCACCCGCGGAAGAGGATATCGGGGATAACTATCCGTCCCCATTTCACCGCTCCCCAGTCCGAGAAAGAAGCAGGCGATCGCAAGCCCAGCAATCAGTAGGACCGGACTCAACTGTGGAAGAGCTGTATCAAAGGGTGCGACAGCTGGAAGAACGACAAGGAGTCCGCAGCCAGAATAATGGCCGTGGGGATAGGACGCCGTTCACCAGAGAGATTGAGCTTGAACCCCTGCCGCGGAGGTTTAAGGTCCCGAGCATGCCACAATATAATGGGGACAGCGACCCCTATGATTACCTGGATGCGTACAACGTGCAAATGGATCTACAGACAACCAGCTCGCTGGCTAAATGTCGCGCCTTCCCAGCACTCTTAGGAGACATCCCCCAAGCATGGTTCAGGAGCCTTCCGCCTCGTAGCATCAACAGCTGGGAAGAGTGCCAACAGAGATTCCTTAACCAATACAGGGCTCTAAGGAGGCAGCTCGCGCCACCTTGCCACCTCGCCACCGTATTCCAGAAAGCAAACGAGCCACTAAGGGATTACATCGCCAGGTTCAGGCGCGAGGTGAGCAACGTCGAGGATCCCTCGGATGAAAGTATCCTAACGGCGATCTCCGCCGGCCTCCGAAAAGACGGAAAGCTCTACGAGAGCATCTACCGAACCCCGGTCAAAGACCTGGGAGAATTCTATGAACGAGCTTCCAAGGAAATCCGATGGGAAGACGCCTTCGGGACGAAGAAACCCGTCGGGTCGAGGGAAGAAGCTGGGGGCTCCAGCCAGAATAAGAAGGCACAACGAAGACGCCGGAAGAGAAGCTCGGGGGGAGCGCTCGAGCAATGAAGTGTTCAAGCGAGCTCGGAAGGTAGAGGGAGATGAGCGACCTCGTAGATCACAGCCCTTTGACAGCTACTGTGCCCTGTCAGACCCCCAAGAAAGGATCTTCGCCATCGAAAGGAACAAAAAGGAATTCGGGAAGCCCAACCCGTTGAGAACCCCAAACAAATTTCGAAACAAGGAAAAATTTTGCGCATACCACAACGAGACGGGTCACAACACCTCGGAATGCTGGGCCCTAAGGGACGCCATCGAAGATCTGATAAGAAGAGGTCGCTTGAAAGATTACGTGGTGCGGCCGACTAATCAACCAAGCCAGCCGCCGGTACAGCAGCAGCCCCCCACCAATGATGACCAATCACCGGCTGTACGAACCATCTACACGATCCATGGTGGGCCCCACCTCGCTGGATCCTCCCACAAATCCCGCGACAAATACATACGAGAGGCCAACCATGTCT
Organism: Diospyros lotus; assembly: GCF_014633365.1. Taxonomy (NCBI): domain Eukaryota; kingdom Viridiplantae; phylum Streptophyta; class Magnoliopsida; order Ericales; family Ebenaceae; genus Diospyros; species Diospyros lotus. The sequence continues at coordinate 39,059,157 of NC_068341.1, read as the reverse complement.
TGCTAGCAAGATCGGGCGAACAGCCGGTTCCCGCGAAGCGGCCTAGGGGTAACCCAATCCCAGAGAAGATGTTTTTCTCGGAAGAAGACGCAAGAGACGTCCATTGGCCGCACAACGACGCACTCGTTATACGAGCCCAGGTCGGCAACTCCGAAGTGCGAAGGATAATGGTGGACATGGGCAGCTCGGTAAACGTAATGTACAGAGCATGCTTCGATCAGATGGGTTTGGGATCGGAACAGTTGAGCTCGTCCCCAGAGCCACTCTATGGGTTCACGGGGGACGCGGTGATTCCCGTCGGTCGGATCAGCCTTCCCCTCACCATCGGGGATGCGAACCGCCAGGCCACTACTTTGGCAGAATTCCTAATAATTGACTGCCCCTCAGCATACAACGTCGTACTCGGAAGGCCGGCGATGAACGACCTGGATCTAGTCACTTCAACCAGGTCGCTTACGGTGAAACTCCCGACCCCCGACGGTGTAGGGTGTGTACGAGGTGAGCAGCACCTCGCAAGACGTTGCTATGAGGACGCCCTGAAAATGGGAGCAAAGGGAAAGAAGGTAAATATCATCGCAAAAGTCGGTCCGCGATCAACCGGCCAATGGGAGGACTTGGATCCACGCGAGGTCGACTGCGAAAAACCCACCGGTCCCATGGAAGAGCCCGAAGATATCTCAGTCGGCGAGGCAGACGAGGAAAGACGCCTCAAGCTAGGCAAGAGTCTAGCCCCCGAGGTAAAATCCCAACTTACAGATTTCCTTAAAGCTAACCTTGATGTATTCGCATGGAACCACGAAGATATGGTGGGAATCGCCCTAGAAGTCATGTCACACAGGCTCAACGTAGATCCAAGCTACAGGCCAGTACGCCAAAAGAGGAGGCCAATGACTCCAGAGCGTTATGCCGCTCTTAAAGAAGAAGTGGACAAACTCTTGGCAAATAATTTCATCAAGGAAGCCCACTATCCGGTCTGGGTGGCCAACCCGGTCCTAGTAAAGAAGAAAAACGGGAAGTGGAGGACCTGCATCGACTTCACCGACCTGAACAAGGCCTGTCCTAAAGACAGCTTTCCTCTCCCCAGAATCGATCAGCTCGTGGATGCAACGGCTGGTCACCGCCTCCTCAGTTTCATGGATGCCTATTCAGGCTACAACCAGATCCCCATGAACCCCACGGACCAAGAGCACACCTCGTTCATAACCGACCGGGGGCTCTATTGTTACAAGGTCATGCCCTTTGGATTGAAGAATGCTGGCGCGACCTACCAGAGGCTGGTCAATACGATGTTCGAAACACTGATCGAAAAAACCATGGAAGTATACGTTGACGACATGCTGGTAAAATCCGAGCAAGTGACGGACCACGTTTCTGATCTAAGAGAAACGTTTGGAGTCCTCAGGAAATATCAGATGAAGCTCAACCCGCTCAAGTGCGCCTTCGGTGTAGCCTCTGGAAAATTTCTTGGGTTTATGGTAAACAACAGAGGCATTGAAGCCAACCCAGACAAAATTAAGGCTCTGCTCGACATGAGGTCGCCCATAAGAAAGAAGAAGGTGCAAAGCCTCAATGGTCAGGTCACGACTCTGAGCCGTTTCATTTCAAAGGCAACTGACAAGTGTGCCTCATTCTTCGAGCTTCTAAGGAAGGAGAAAGACTTCAGATGGACAGAAGAATGCGAGTTCGCATTCCAACAACTAAAGGAGTACATGGGACGGGCCCCATTGCTCGCCAAACCTAAGGAGGGAGAGAGGTTGACCTTGTACTTAGGAGTATCCCAACAGGCTCTCAACGAGGCCCTCGTTCGGGGGGAAGAAGGGGTGCAGCACCCCATTTATTACGTCTCCAAAAGCCTAATCGATGCAGAAACAAGGTACGCACCAATCGAAAAATTGGCTTACTGTCTAATAGTGGCATCAAGGAAGCTGCGACCCTATTTTCAAGCTCATGAGATCGAAGTCCTGACCAAATACCCATTGAAACAAATTCTCCAAAAACCAGATACCTCAGGCCGCTTACTAAAATGGTCTATTGAGCTCGCTCAGTTCGACATAAAGTACAAACCAAGGACGGCGATAAAGGGTCAAGCGTTAGCAGACTTCATTGCCGAGTTTACTGGGCCAATTGACGAGGAGCCGGAAAACCTGAAAGGACCGTCCTGGGAACTATACGTCGACGGATCATCGAACGAACAAGGAGCGGGAGCCGGGGTTATGCTAATAAGCCCCGAAGGTCACAAAATCCTCTGCGCCCTGAGGTTCGGTTTTTTGGCCACCAATAATGAATCCGAGTATGAAGCCTTATTAGCAGGACTCCGCCTGGCAAAGGAAATACGAGCTGAATTCTTGGAGATCTTCAGCGACTCTCAACTAGTTGTCAACCAGGTGCGGGGAGAATACCAGGCCAGAGACACGAAGATGGCAGCATACTTACAGAAGGTACGCGAACTTTTAGCCACTTTCGAAAAATATGAAATGCATCAAATCCCCCGTTCCCAGAACTCTCATGCGGACGCTCTGGCTCGCCTAGCAATTGCCCGGGACGCAGAATTCTTGGGGGATATACCTGTCGATTTTTTGGCCACCCCGAGCACTGAACAACGAGATGAAGCGCTACTGATCACGGCGCCCCAAAACTCATGGATGACCCCCATCTTGGAGTATCTGCAAGACGGGAAACTACCGGAAGACAAGCTGGAAGCACGTCGCCTGCGAGCTCAAGCCACCCGATATTGCATCTACGATGAAAGACTGTACAAGAGGGGATTCTCAGCCCCGCTCCTGAGGTGCATTGACGGCACCGATTGCCAGGCTGTGCTAGAAGAAATTCATGCAGGCCACTGCGGTAATCATGCAGGGGCACTCTCTCTGGCACAAAAGGCCCTCCGACAAGGGTTTTATTGGCCCCCCGTGAAGCAAGATGCCATAGAGACGGTCAAGAAATGCGAGAAGTGCCAAAGGTTCGCCAAGGTTCCGCGAGCTCCGCCGGCTTACCTGCAGCAGATGAGCAGCCTTTGGCCCTTTGCCATTTGGGACATGGATCTAATCGGGCCGCTGCCCACGGCTCGCGGAGGATGCAAACATGCCATAGTGGCAGTTGACTACTTCACCAAATGGGCAGAGGCCAAAGAGCTCGCACAGATCACCAGTGCAAAGACACAAGCTTTTACATGGGATAACATAATCTACAGATTCGGAGTGCCACAGCAAATAGTAACGGACAACGGAACCCAATTCACCAGCGAGCAATTCATCCAATTCTGCAAGTCAATGGGGATTCAAAAGAGTTTCACCGCCGTTGATCACCCCCAGGCCAATGGGCAGGTCGAAGCAGTCAACAAAATAATCAAGTAGACCCTGAAGACAAAGCTTTAGGCTAGAAAGGGGGCCTGGGTGGATGAACTGCAAACAGTGCTATGGACCTATCGGACAACAGCCCGAAGCAGCACTGGAGAAACCCCATTCTCAATGGCGTATGGGTCGGAGGCTATGATCCCCGCTGAGAATAAAGTGGCCAGCCACCGAAGGGCCACCTTCAGCTTAGATCGCAATAACGAGCTACTGGCGGCTAATCTGGACCTGCTCGAGGAATCAAGAGATGTAACTCGCGTGAGGATCGCCATTTATCAACAAAGGGTGGCACGATATTATAACAGGAAGGTCCGAATCCGATGTTACAACGTCGGAGATCCGGTACTACGTTTAGTACTGCCAGGAGCACGGGCGGCAAGCGATGGCACCTTAGGTCCTAACTGGGAAGGTCCATTTATCATCAAAGAAAATTTGAATAACGGAGCATATCATCTGGCAAACATGGACGGTCTCCCTCTCCCACGAGCTTGGAACGCAGAACACCTTCGTCCTTACTTCAGATAAATGTAATCGTTCTTGCCTATGCTCCGTCTTTTTCATTACGAATGACTTTCATGATTCTGGTCAGAATTTATGAACTTTCATTGCACTTTATTCTTATTGGTATTCGATTGAATGCCCCCGTAACGAGGGGTCGAGAAGCCATGGTTTGCAAGCTGAGGCCTAAATAACCTAGCCGCGGCGCTACGGTCAATGGCTTAACCGAGCATTCACCTTGGTCCCTCCCTCAGGTCGTGGTTTGCGAGCTGAGAACCAATCATCTTGACTTTATGTCATGGTTTGGAACCTACTGAGCAACCGCTTCCACAAGTAACCCCGAGCTTGGGTTCGCTAGCCAAGGTCCTTTTATCTTGGCTTAAAGCCATGGTCTGCAACCTACCTGGGTGTTCCCTCTCAGTTCAAATAAAACTTGTAGAAGCCACTGGGTGTTAGATGAGGCCGTAACGCGACCTACCTGGACACATATCCCGGCCGTACAAGTCAAATGAGATAACAAGCCATGGTGTGTTAGCTGGGGTCACTCTATGACCCGCCTGAACATATAACTTGGTGGTACAGGCTGCGCTTTCACTAGCTGGGGTCCTCCTATCTTGGCTTAAAGCCATGGTCTGCGACCTACCTGAGTGTTCGCTCCCAATTTATTGAAAACTTATTAAAGCCTCAACATGCCGGCCGAGGCCATGGCATAATCTCATATCCTAGCAAACTTTGCGTATTGGACCCTATCAGCTGAGGTCCGTCTTAACTTGGCTAAAAATAGAGCATTCGCGACCTACTAGGCACACGCCCTATAACGAGCTTCTCAGCCACTACATGTTAGACAAGATCACAAGGCCATCCGACTTTACATATATCTCGGGAAGGCTCTCGTTATTTCGTCAAAATATGCTGAACGGGGTTTCCTGGAAATTGCCTAAGTATGAGTGTTCGCGCTGATTATTACAACTATCATCAACGAGCTAGTTAAAGAGCGTTAGTCTACGAGCTGATAAAACTCCGGATCTACCAGGACCTATGTTCGAACAGTTCGTTATCAAGTTACATACTCAAAAGTTTCTTATCAGTGAATCTTTCAAAAATACGGGAGCTTTGTTGAAATGATTTTCAAGTTATACCATGAAGAAGTTACTTTCAAGTCACCTCATCGAAATTGATTCAAGAATCGTCATGCCGAAACCTCGTCAGAGTTAACTTGAATTCGCGAAGAAATCTGAGGCAACGTGCACAAAATGCCAATTTTTATTATTAGATGAAGCTCACGTTACAAAAAAAAAAAAAAAATACATGTGGGAATCCTAGCTAAGAGGGGCGTTCGGTTCTACAGGATCAACCTCGACAGGGCGAGCTTCAGTAGATAGGGTCGGCTGGAGATCGACCTCGACAGCCCCGGCTGGGCAAACCTCGGCAACCTCCACAGGAGGCTCCTTGGCAGTCTCACCAGGCTGAGCCGCGGCGACCCCGGATAGCTCGGCCTTGACCTGAGGAGCTTGCGTTGCGACCAAAAACGAGTCAAGGGGACTGGCATCATCAGCATCCTCCGCGGCCTCGGCAGCATACCGAGCCACCTCCTCGACAGCCTGCGCACCAAAGAAGGAGAAATCCATCTCAGGATGGTTCACCCAAAGGGTGTACAGAAATGCCGAGCAGGTGTCGGATCTGGTCTCCCTACGCGCCGCGTCCATCCGCTCTCCGACCTCCGCCCTTATATCGTTAATGGTCCTCTTGGAAAGCTCCTCGCATCGGACGGCACGATCATCCGCCCGTGTCCGCTCCTCATTCGCCGCCCTAAGCTCTGCCTCGGTTGATTTGAGTAGCTCCTCAGCCCTCTGCAACTCCGCCTTCGCTCCATTTAGCTCGCCGGTGAGCCCGGAGTTGGCTTGCTCCCATATGTTCTTCGACCTGCGAAGCTCCTCGTCGAGATCTTTATTCTTCTGGATCTCCATCCTCAGACGCGTCAAGCAACCCTCCACCTCCTTTTGAGTGGCAAGGAGCTCGACCTGGAGATCTTTCTTCTCGTCCGAGAGCTTCGTTATTTCGGCCTTTTGGGCGTTCTTCTCGTCCTCAAGCTTCGCTATTTCGGCCTGACGGGACATGCTCACCGACTGAAGCTGTTCCTCAAAATCTTTGTACTGAGCTCGGAGCTTCACGGTAGCAAGAGAAGTCTGCAAAAGAAGAAATGTTAGCTCATTAAAAAAGTAGGCTAAGAAACCAAGGTACGAAGAATTCCTACTTACCACCAGGCTGTGACGGGCGACAAAATCACAAAGGGGGATTCCCTTTAACTTCGGGTCGTCGAGGGGCTTCGAGTTCGGACCCAGGAAGTCGGGCACGGAATCCAGGAAGGGACCAACAAAGACCCCTCCTGGTAGGGCCTCCACGGCCAGCTCCTTCTCACGGACCCTGACCCGTTTGGCCCTGATATCCTCCCCCTGTTGCAGCTGGTCCGATCTCCGTTTCGAGCTGGCGGCAGGAGCGTCTCGAACCTCCACTGCGACCTCCTTCCCACGGGCTCCACTCGAACCATGGTCTCGGGAGGCAGGGGGCCGATGCCCCAGCTGCAGATGAGCTTGCTTTGGCTGTTGGGGCTGACGGGGTAGTGTTCTTTGCCGCTGCTCCTGCTGCCCCCCCCCCGTGACTGTTGGGTTTGCTGCTGCTGAGGGCGTGATTGCGGCTGCGGCTGCTCTAACCTGCCATCTCGCGAGCTATAGCTCGGGGTCATGGAGGACGTAGTGCTCGACCTCGCCCTATGACGCTTCGGTTGGAGGAGCTCGAGATCAACCATATTATCGTCTTGGTCGGCTTCCCCTCTTGAACTGTTCGTCTCAGCGAGCTGCAAGCCGGAAGGGAGAATCTCCGCACCCAAGTCCCTGAAATGATCCCCCTCGATAGTCTCGATGCCAAGAGGAGGGGCGAGCTCGTATTCGCGAAGTAGCTCGTCCGAAAGTTCAAGAATTTCCGAGCTCGACTCCGCAACCACAAGTTTGCCAAGGATATCATTCTCCTCGGCCGATAAAATCGGTTTCTTCCCCCCAAAATCTGCATCAAAGCATGAGCAAGTTAAAACAAGCACTCTCGGAACAAAGGAAAGATTTATGAGAGCTCATATTCTCTTACTAGGGGTCAGTGCGAAGCTACAATTCCTAAGTAGAGAAAGGGAAGGGCAAGACACGAAGAACCAACTGGACTTGTAATCGCCCACGTTGGACTTCCCCTTTGCTTTACTCTGAGGAAGGGTGGCCTTGTACAGAGAAGGACGAGCCGCCAGGTAATACAGCCCGTCCTTGGCATTTTTGAAAGAAAATAAAAATCTTATCAGTTTTGGCGAAGGGAGAGGAAGTTTGTTTATAAGGAATAAAACGGCCAAAGAAGTGAGTTGGGCATACGAATTCGGTGTTAGTTGGAAGGGGGCGAGCTTAACGTCGTTCAAGAGGGCGATAAGGTACGAGGCTACTGGGAACCTAAAGTCAGACTCGAGGTGTTGGGGGCTAATAGCTATGAAATTGGCTGGCGAGTAGGCTGCATGGGAGCTCGAAGCAGGGATGTATATTCGGCAGGTCCTGGGGAGACGAAACTCCTGAGCACAAGTCATCACCTCGTGAAGCTTGGCCTTGGACGAGAATCTCTTGAAGACCGCAAGATTAGCACTCCCACCAGCGATTTGATCTTGAACCTTCAGCTCGGTTTCCCGAGAGGTCGGGACGGCGACCTCCCTGCACCCCGAGCTCGCACCCCCAAGATTTTGGCCCTCCATAATGAGACAATCTTCGGAGCTCGAAGTGTCATTTTCTCCTACGATATAATTGCAGCGCTTTTGACCTGAATTTCCACGGTGTTGGTCGGACATCTACAAAGGAAAAGAGAGAACAGTCAGGTCGCAAGTCGCGAACCAGACCTCAAAAAACTAGAAGAAAAACCCTAAAACGTCCCCTAGGTCTTCCAGGCCGAGCGCTTCGCAAAAGGGGTACCGCCTAGGGCGGAGGGGCTGCAACCGCAAGCCCGGTGTTCCATGAAAAGCTAATCCTAAGGTCATTGGACCCAAAGGCCCAGCAAACGCCAAACCGAATCGTGCCGTTTCTCCAAAAATGAGAACGACATCGATCGACGAAGCCAGAGGAACCACCGACGGCTAACCAACGGTGGACGGCCTCACAAGAAGAAGAAGAAAGTCACGACAAACTTACCTAAAAGTTGCGCCTGACGTTTGAATGGGGACTCGTACCAAGCACCGGCAAGAACGGCAGACGTCTGAAAGCACGACGATAATGGAGGCCTCGAGAGAGGAAAGAGAAAGCAGGGAGGCAAAGGTTTGAGGGAGTTTCAAAATAGCGTGAAAGAAGAAGCGGGTGGACACTCCCCACTATTTATACTGACGGCCTGGTCCATCCCAACCGTCGGATCAAATGACGACTTATCACATGCTCCGCATCCAGCTGCCGCACAACAGCTTGTGGGTCCCACGAGCGTAATCATGCACAGAAATGGGGAGGGGGCGCGCATTAAATGCGCTGCCGACAAAGCGTGCTGCGTGGAACGACGAGACTTAAGGTGATTGGGCAGAAGTCGGAGGGATGGAAGAACAGCTGGCACGCGTCAGTTCCCAGCACGAAGATCGTGCCGCGAACTAGGGGGCTTATGTTATGTGCATTTCCCGCATCACCCCGCATGGGCCAGACTCGGTTCGATAGACCGGCCCAATCACCCAAGGCCAAGAAGGCCCGGGTGACCTCGTCAAGGAAGGTCCAGCCTCCACCAAAGATCTGGAACTTGTAAAGCGAGCATATGGCGAGCTCCCGGTAATCCCCCAACGAGCTCGGAGCAATCGACTAACGAGCTCCTGAAATATCCTCCAGATCGCTGGCCCATCCAGGTCGCTGGCCTAAAACCTCCAGCTCGCATGAGTGGCAAAGCTGCTGAGAAGTCAGAGGTAGGGTTCGATCACTTTATCTATAACAGCCCATGCCCTTCGTAATGAGGACCCCACTCCCGGTCTTGTGAAGGCGATAAGAACTGTTTGTCCCCCATTATACAATCACTGTATTTTTATATATTATCTAAATTGTAAAAGCCCCTCAATATAAATGAGAATCAAAGAGACCATGAGGGGCAAGAAGGACAAAAAAAGAATAATGAGATACCGCCACTCTGGGAGAATAATCAGATGGCGGCCGTGGACTAAGCATCGTTCTGGCCGAACCACGTAAAAGATTCTGGTGTACACGCTTGGAACTTTGGGGGGGGGGGGAGGGGTTCTTCCTTCCTTCTCGGTATTTTTGGATTGACTCACCTCGGCCTAAAACGAATCACGGTCGGCCGAAATCAAACGTCGACAGAAAGAGAGACACATTGATGATAATGAGATTCTAGATCGAGTGAAACATTTTATCTTTTCAAAGCACGTACAATAAAGTTTTTGATGGAGGCGATGATACAATATGAGAAAGAAGAAGACGAATAGAAAAGGAAAATGTCAAACCTATCATCAAAGGCATTGCATTTCCAAAGATTGAAAGTAAGTTCGATTTCCTTCGATAGCAACTAATAGAGGATTCCTCCCAAGTAGCCACCACATACCTTTTCTCGTCTCTCACCTTTTTTCTTTTTTTTATTAATGGCAATCGAACACCACCATGAACCAATATCGATTTTTCAATCATTCCATCTTTGATTTTGCAATGAACCATTATCATGAATCACTATCTCAATCCCTATTTCTTAGTCTCTGACTTTCATGACTCATATGTCTTTTTTCTTTCTTTTATCTAAACTATAGTGGTTAGTGCCTAATTGTCATTGATGATAGGGCATTCTTTTATTCATTTCTTGTTTTTTTTATTTTTTTAAAACTTAGTTTAATATAATTAATTAAAGTTTAATTAGCTTAATTAAGGTTTAATTGACAATGTTTGTAATCAAATGAGTATTTGAGCAAAATATGTAAACCATAAGGACCTCTAGAGTTATTCCTATACTATACAAAATTTTAGTATAAACAGCTAGGAGTGTGCAGATGTTCGGTTAAATCAAATTAACCTAATCGAACCTTCAATTATTTCGGTGTCAGTTAATGGTTCGGTTATTTTTGACAAAAATTTTGGTTAATTTTTATTGGTTTGGTTTTTGTTGGACAGTTAACCGAACAAACCGAACCGCTACCTTTACTTCTATTTTCTTCTTTTCTGCCTGCCTTTACTTCTATCTTGTTCTTTTTTGTCGTCCGACCCGACCACCCACCACCATCACTTTCGCCCCTGTCACCACTACCATCTTTTGGAGACGAAGACAAAGGGCCAGAGATGAAGATGAAGACGAAGACTCAAAGAGGCTAGAGAGTCAAAAACAAAAGGCTGAATCGAATGGCTAGCCCTTTGTCTTTGTCTTTGATTCACTCGGCCTTTCTTCTCCTTCCAACCTTGACCCAACATCTCTCTCCCCCTTCGATTTGCGCCACCGTGCTCGTCCATTGACGCCAATGAAGTTTTTTAGAAACTTCATATGGGTGGGTGGGTGATTTATATTAAAACCTAAATCTATTAAAATCCAAATATTAGATCATTTTGATTTTTGGGTATGTGGGTTACTAAGCTAAGAGGCGAATTTGATAGTCGATTTCAATCTTCGGAATCTACCATGGATGGTGGTTAGTGAAGTTTTTCCAGAAATGTGACTTAAGTTTTTTTACCATCAAATTAATTTTTTGATCTACAAAAATTCAATCGTTTGATCAAACTCATTTTTTGATATATGGACCATTACGGTTGGGGGAATCTGATGATCAATTCTGATCATTGGAATTGTCGCCCAGTGGTAACAATAAGATCAAACTTTAGTTCGGTCTGTTCGATTATTTTGTGGGAACGTTCGATTTTTGGTTTAGCTCAATTATTATAAATGTTGTTCGGTTAGTTTAGATGACTTGGTCGGTTTGCTTCGATTATATGCCTTGGTTCGGTTAGTAATTTTCGAATAGTTAGATTCAGTTATAATTGATTGCACACCCTTATAAACAACCTTACAATAGATATGTGTGTGATTTACTTTAAAAATTATGTCGACAAAAAAGTATGGGAAATGATGTGAAATTTTTATATTTTATATAACATTTTAATTCTTGTTAACTTTTATATTTGTTTTCTTTTTCTTTTTTGTCATGAATTTTTTACTTCATCTATTCACTTATAAGTGTATCTATTGATTTTTTTTCCATCATGCTCAAAATTATTATTATTTATCATAGGACCAACACACAAACTTCAATCCAATCATTCCACCATCTTTAAAACCTACGGCCCTTTGTCATCGGCTTGAGTGGACAAACATGTGAGTCTCATATTGAAGCCCGGGGCCTAGCCTCTCGAATGGATACAGATTATCAACAGCCGCACAAAGACAGATTCGAACCTATAACTTTGCTATAACTCAAGCTCTCAAACATGTGCGATAAATCATTTGCATTATCCCAAAGAGTTCATGTTCAAATTTTTTTTTGCACACATTTTGTAATTTATCTTCAATAGACCTTATTATATATAATCTCACTTCTTATTATGTGTGTGTATATATGTATATATATATTTTCTTTTTAAAATACACATTTATTATAGAATGATGCTAGTTAAGAGTCATGATGATAACAATGTCATCAGTCATATGTTGCATCTTTATTGGACGAGGTGTTAGAGGAGATAATGACACATGGTCTTCTTAGCCTTCTCCAATGGAGAGACTTCACATAACTGTCATGACTCCTAACATTATTCTTTATTATAATATTTGATTTTAGTTTGCTTGTATTTATGTTTATAAGTAATTAAGCTATTTAATATTTTGAGTTACAGGAAAAAAAATGGTTTTATAGTTCTCTAAAAGAAATTTCTTTTTAGTTTTAAAGGAATTTTATAACCACATAAAAAGTTAGATACATGAAATATTTTATCAATGTAACAAAATTAATTTAATTTTGTACAACAAATAAAAAAAAAGATATATGATCTAAAAAATTAGATGCAATTTAAAGGGTATTTTAGTCTTTTTATTACTTATTATAACTATACTAATTTAAACTAATATAATTAAATGTTTGATATAAAAAGAAGAGTGGAGTTTAATAGATCATATAGGGATTGTTTGAGGGGGAACTTGTGTAATTTTTCCAAACATGAGCATTTGTGATGTTTTGACAACTGTTTTAAAACAATTACACTTCTCATAAGAAGGCATTTGGCAAAGAGGAAATCAATCTGGCAATGATAACATATCAAGCCTTAATTTTACTAGGCGGAATCGGTTTTATCTCCCTCACATCGACAAAATTCAATCTATCAGTGATTTACCCACAGAGGCTTCAAAATCATCTTATTATGTTGAGTAACCATCCCACAAGATTCATGATAATCTCATGAACACTAATGTGAATATCTGGCTATATAGTATACTACTACTAAGGCAGGCTCCCAACAATGACAAGACCTTATGATGGAGCAAATGCATGGTTAGACATCAACTCTCTAGAATCTAAACTCCAGGCATGGATGGATGGATCGGTTAAAGAATGCTCATGCAGGCGAGCTACGACCCAAGGTGGGAGGGATCCAGATGTAGCCATGCGTTCGAACATAACCAGCCCTTTCGACCAACTTATCTGATTCTGCTGGACCTCTGCTTCCCGGCTTGTAGGGAGTTGTCTTGAGTTCTCTGTTATCAATTCTGTGGAGCAAAGGTGTAAAAATCTCCCAAGCAGCCTGTGATGATTTAAGTCAAGAAGGCAGATAAGTTCTTGAACTGCTGCTCCATGAATGTTAAACAAAACTAGCATACCTTTAACTCGTCTCTTCGGACAAAATGCTGCTGATCTCCCCTTATTCTGTGAAACCCAGAAATCCCAGTCAGTTGAATATATACTAATTCATCTTTTTTCTTAGCATCGTAACTAATGGAACTATAATAGTTGTTGCTGTTATTATGGCTGTTCCTTCTACTACTATGGCCAGTATTGCGGTTTCTGTTTTCTGTTTTCGCTTTCATGTCCACTATCACCTAAAGAAAAGGCATTGAATCTGGCATATAACAGAAAAGCAAACATAAGATGAAGATAGACAAGAATATCAGCCGTACGTGTCGAGAATTAGGCGCTCATAAGCCTCTGGGATGGTAACTCCTTGGTAACGATCCCTATATGACAAGTCCATTTCACTTTGGTCGGTTGACAGTTCCAATCCCGGATGCTTGACCTACATGAGAGCAAAACCAGACATTGGCTCAGAGAGCATAGGACGGGAATGGGATTTCAAGTAACAGTGTTACTGAAATCAGTTGACAGCATTATTTTGCTAAGAAGTTACTTGAAACATTTGCACAATAGCTAGTCTTCAAAATCATCACAAAAGCAAACAAACACAATCACGTACTGTAAGCTTCATGTAAATGGCCTCTGCAGGTTGCAGGCGTACTACAAATTCATTTCTTCCTTGCTTTTGACCTAAAAGGTACGAGAATCACAAGATTTAGAAAAAACAAAAAGTTTTCTGTTTAGACCAGATATTTACAAGCCAAAAATATGTGTAGGAACAATATCTGGATCAAAGAAAGGACCGATGCACACTGTGAATGTACCGATTTCTTTTCTTTTCATTTTTTTTTTTTTTGGGGGGGGGGGGGGGGGGGGGAATTTACAGTTGGGAAAGCCAATATGATATTAATAGTCTTGGTAACAACACCATTTGGCTTGAAATGCTCAATTTAAATGCAGGGCTTTAGAATACTAATGAAGGCCTTAGAAGTTCTGATACCATACTTCTGAATATATCACCAGGAACCTCTTTAAATTGAACACGAATATCTGCCTTCCTTGTGTTTAATGCTTTCCCTGCCTTCAATATAAAGGGAACGCCTGCAGCAAGCCATTCCGATAGGCAGTAGCCCAGACAAGTTGGGTCAGAAATTGGTTTGAAGTTGATCAATCAATACTTAAGAAATACAAGGACAAGTGTAAAAGTTATGCCTGAACCAAGAACTAGTTTTTTGATTGGGATTCAACAGTTACTAATGTTTCTCAAGGTGAAGTTGTGAAGGTAATAAGAAATTAGAATATAAACCACATATGATTTGATTTTGGATATCATCGTACCTTCCCACCTTTCATTATGAATTCGCAGAATCACAGTTGCAAAAGTAGGAGTGTTTGAGTCATTAGGAACTGTTGGGTCATCTCTGTAGCCATCATATTGTCCAAGAACAACTTCTTCATCATTAATTGGAACAATTGATTGAAGAACCTGAATGCAAAAATAATCTTGGCTCTTACAACACAACCATGAAAGAATGTTGAATTCATTAAGAAAGAGACTTAACACTAAATACAAACATGAGATCACATGGTCAATGGTCATCCATTTAATGTCTGTAAAGATTCATGTAGCCTCAAAACCAAATGCAAACCAGAGGTCTTTCATTTATTTTTCATTCTGTATTCAAAAACAGAGAAAGAAATGGGGAAAAGAATAGTTACTTTTTTTTTTCATATTCACTTAAATCTTTACTTTTTCTGGAAAAGACTTTAGGAGTTTTTCTATCCTATCAGATAGATATAGGGATATCTTGATTTGGAGTTCGTTCTGCCAGAAGGATTTGTATTGATGGAAGACAAATAAGTAGTTGAAAAGATTTCTCATATTGAAAAGAAGCATGCCATGCACCTTCACTTTCTCATCTCGGATATGCTCTGGATTTAAAGAAACGGGCTTTTCCATCGCAACCAGGCAAAGAGTCTGCAGTTGACAAAAATATACGGATCATTCATGCATTAAGTAGTATGGGGGAAAATGTTGAGTGGTGACTAAGAAGAGAAAAAAAATTAAGGGATGTTGGGCTCCCAATGATAGTAAACAATGGCCAGACAATCAGTAGCAAGGAGAATTTTCTGAATCAAGTGCAATGATTGTCATTTAAATACTACACCTAACTTGATTTCAGTGACTCACCTGCAATAGATGATTTTGGACAATATCACGAATAATTCTGCAAAAGAATAAAAATAATAAGTTGATGAACAGATTTACTGATGACAGTTGGTAACAATTTCTCAGAAATACAAACAGGGAAAGGATTTTTTAAGTTCTCCAATATGCTTTTCCAATTAAAGCTACAACCCCTAACTTTTCTCTGTGCGTAATGATAAAGCTGAACGTGGAAACAAAATGCTCTGCAGAATGCAGAGGTGCATGGATAAGGTTTTAACACTTAAACAAAGAAAAGAAAAAAAAAGTGATAGATGGTAAAACCATCATTCTAAATTTCAAAACTCTAAAAACTTCAAAAACATTGCTGCAAAAGAACTCGGAGCTTCCTTGGGACTCTTAATTTCTTTCTCCTATTCAATGGACAAATTGTGCAGCAAAAGATCTGTGAGCTTGCAATGGAACTTACCCATATTCATCAAAATATCCACCGCGCCCCTCAGTTCCAAAGTCCTCCCTAAACACAATCTGTGAGAGAATTGAGGAAAGAATAATTATAGAAAATAAAAAGATATTAACATCTAAGGATGTGGGATATTGGTGGTCATTAATCAGTATCATAATTCTGGTACAAGCCAATGAACTTAACTTTTAGGGGCAAATGAATGCCACTTAGTTTATTGAAACTCAAAGCAGAATTAGAATAAAGCTAACGGAATCAAAATCCAGGAAAATAAAGTCCTCCTACCAATTATTGTATGAGCAAAGAAGCAATAGATAAAAAGTTAACCAAGTTCAGTACAACAAAATAAAGAAAATTCATCAGTCAGCTGCTTAATGCTGAAATAAACAAGAGGCAAAATATGTAATGCACATGGTATGTTTTGATAAGAGAATCAAGAGATTTTGGTACCACCCCACAAGCAGAA
The DNA here is from genome assembly GCF_014633365.1 of Diospyros lotus. Classification (NCBI taxonomy): domain Eukaryota; kingdom Viridiplantae; phylum Streptophyta; class Magnoliopsida; order Ericales; family Ebenaceae; genus Diospyros; species Diospyros lotus. The sequence continues at coordinate 39,043,404 of NC_068341.1, read as the reverse complement.
CAATAGCAAAAGGACATGTAGCAGGTCTGCTTGGCTACCCCAGCTATTATCCTTAGCAGAAATACTATTATTATACTGGTTCACCTTTCCAGACAACTTTGACTTGAAAATATGAAACAAAAAGATAGGATAGTTTCTGCCTTTCTGGTAAGAAGAAAAGAAGAATACTTGCCTGTATATTGTCAATATGATCACGATTCCAGAGTGGCAGGAAAAAACGATTAGCAAAACGAAGTACCAACTGCAAAGATAATTTATGAGGTATAAGAAACATGAAAAGCAGGCCTAGAATGCGCAGAAAATAAATCAATTTAGATAAACAAATTAAACAGACGTATTACCAAGTTTTGCACCAATTCTTTCCCCAAATAATGATCAATACGATAAATCTGTTGTTCGTCAAACAACTCTCCAATCTGGGTGCTCAATTCCTCAGATGAACTCAAATCCTTTCCAAAAGGCTTCTCAACAATAATCCTAGTCCATCCACCGCGATCAGCTGGACAGGATTATATGAGGACTCAATTATCATCAAACCGCAGAGGGGAGCAATCTCAGAAGGAACATAGTTCCAGTCTTATGCCATTCAGGATTTGCATTGTTACAGAAATGAGCATGTATAAATATTTTAAATGAAATTTTAGAATAAAAAAGATGAAAACAGTAAGGTGAGGAACCATATCACTGACAGACAGTTAAGCTTCTACATCTGTGATTAAAATTGTTTATTAGCAAAGATGATCACATATTCACATGAAAAATGCACCAAAAAGATAATAATAACTTAACAAAAATTATGGATCAGGACATTAATTGAGTGGAATAAATACATAGCAAAGCGGTAATATTGGTGAGTATACAAAGTACATTTAAGAAAAGATGATACCAAATTACATCTTTTGCACAAGTAGGTATATTAGAAGTTGATAAATAAATACTCTCTGGCGGTGCTGGACACGCACCCAAATCACATTGAATACAAACATGCAGATTTCCTTCTGTGACACCCTTTTGGGTGAATCAATGCCTTTCCTTTAATTTGGTCTTTTTTTAAGGCTCCCACAGAAAAACATCTAAAAAAAAGTGCTTCCTAGAAGGCAAGAAAATTTCAATTTCAATGGCTCCACATTCTTCAAAGTAAATAAATAGAAATTAGTTTCACAAAACAAATGCAAAACAGCAGTTAGTCTTTCTTATTCTTTCTCAATAGAAATATATGAGCCTAAGACAATGGTTGTTTCTGTGACCTCTCCAAATAACCATTAATGTGAGACAGGTGCATTAGCTCAACGACCAAGTACTTTTGCTGGCTCTTAACAAGATTAATACCTCTTGAAACCAGATCATGACCAGTAGTAGGAAAAGAACATGCACCTTCGGTAGATGAATAACTAATCATAAAATACCCAATACATCATAAAGCAAATCCATTAAACCAACTCTGGAAAACAAGAAAATTTTACTTACCTTTATTCATGCAACAGTTCTTGATCATTTTGCAAACAGATGGATAGACTGAAGGAGGGAGTGCAAGGTAGAAGAGTCTACGCAGTGATTCCTCCAAATTGTTTTTTGAGGTTTCATGCTGAGATATTTCCTTATCCAGTGCGCTAAAGCCCTCCTCAGAATCATAGGAGCCACTTACATATTTTATCTACATGAATCATTCATGAAAAGACAACTATAAGTTACTAAATATCACAAAAATGAGGAATACAAAATAACTGATCCACTGACCAATTGCAGAAACTTTGATAGTTTTTCTGAGTGTTCATCAGAGGCATCCTTACCCTGGGCAAGATATCTGCATTTCATTGAAAAATCAATCAATCTATCCATATGAACTATATCTACCACACAAAAAAAGGGAAATTTGATGATCAAATTGAGTGCTCACCCATGGATGCGATTTCTTAACTCATGATCCGAAAGTTTGGTCCTTGCGTAGCCAAATATATGGACCTCATCAGAATTCAAAAATTCCTGTTCAGCCAACCACCCCATAGCTAGCAGACTAAGTAGTTGAATTCTAAGGCTAATTTGTGGAAGCAAAAGCACTGTTGATTCTGGATTCATTTTTTTTTGGGGTATCGTTTGAGAATCCAAAATTACGAAAGATGTAGATGGTACCTGTATTTTGGTATTCTTTATTCTAGCTAACATGAGAACCAAAAATTATGAACAGTTTGACTTTGAATACCCCTTAGCTTTTTTTTTTCCCTATGATAATATTGTTCAGAACGACCTCCTAAAAACTGATGAAAGTTTTGACATACATTTTTTAAAAGCTGTTTTGCTGCACTTCACAGGTTCAATCCAAAGTTAGCAGACTGATGCAGTTACATTCCAAGGCAAAAATGGTGGAAACCAATGGCCAGCTTTAGTTATGGTCTAATTGTTCTAGGTTTTTTTTTTTTCCCACTGTTTCCATAAGCAAAATACTGCAAAAGCTTTGAACCCATTAAAATCAATTCATCAAATGTGGGTTATTCGGTTTCCAAATCAGAAAATAATTGTTTGAAAAACCATAAGCAAACGAACCCAGAGTGTTTATATATATTGAAAGGGATTGAAGATCCTGATCGAATTAACCTGGCGATAAAGTTTGAAGAGGGCCGGAAAGGTCTTCTTCTTGGCAAGATCGCCGGAAGCTCCGATCACAACAATGGAGAGACATCCAGTTTCAGGAGCAGTCACAAACTGATCCCTCGACAGAGAATTGATTCTAGAATAAGACGCCATCGATCTTCAAACTTCACAGGTTGGACTCAATCCCCTATATATCCTTGCAGTCTGTGCGTAAAAGATGAATCGTGAATCAGTCCACTAACGCCTAGGATCCGAGAACGAGAACGAAAGGGAATCGGAAAAGAAATGCACCAAATCAATCTGTAAACCCCGAAAGTGATGGGGATCTGAAAATGCGGCGAAGCAGCAAGCAAGGAGCAAGAAGAACAGAACAAGTCAGAGGCTTGAGTTGAGCTGCCCTTCATCTTCATGGATGGTGCATGCGCATGAAAGCGTAACATGAGGACACATCTTTCACGTCTTTAATTTCCATACGCGGATGCCACGTGTGAATTTGATTATATAAAAATATTTAATAAAATATTAAATTAAGTTAATTTTTAATTATTAAAATATTGAAATTGAGTTTAAGCATCTAGTTGATGTGAGTTGCTTGCCCTTAATTATGCTATCTTAAATCGATGGCTCATGTTAGCTAGTTTTTTGACGTTCAATATGTTAAACTACACTTTATTAAACATCAATACATTACACTTAAAATATATGTATGATAAGGTTTTGATGGTTGATCACCATTCGATCTGTGACATGTTCATGCTTTTTTGGGGTTGGGTTTAGTCTCTCGGTGGATCATTATGATCGGGAGTGATGCAAAAATGATGTAATAAATGCATAATAAATGTTGTACCTGATCTTAGATACCATACCTTTATATTATGTATTTTGTGTAATCAAAATCCTTGTTAGCAATTCAGCGTATGAAAAAAATTTCAGGACAGTAAAAATACAAGTATTATTCAACTCGACATATTTTAAATTGGTCAAACATTTACCATACAAAAAATATTTAGAATAAAGGTAATTCGTGTTTAATACGTTTCAGCTGATTCAGGATGAGATTAAATACAACATTTAAATCATATGAGAATTTCCTAAAAATAAAAATAAAGGATTTAGGTGAATTTTGCCGATAACCAAATGTAGGTAATATACTATTTCACTAATTAATAATACTTTTTTTTATAGGAGGCAAGTCTTGGAAATATATAGCTTAGTACAAATGGCACATATACAAGTAAATAAGGTTGTAATTGCACTGAGCTAAGTGACATTTATTGAGCTCAAGCACATGTCACAAACCAATTTTTAGGGAATCAAGCTCGAGTTCACCTGACTCGTTAAAAAATTGATAAACTAAGCTCAGGTTCAAGCTTAAGATGATCTCGAGCTTGGGCTCGACAGTAGGCTCAAGTTCACTAGAGCCTATTATTTTAAGTAAACCTAATTTATTATTATTTTTTATTATATATATTAATTATGTTAAATAATTAAATTAATATATATAATATTACAGATATTTTTTGGACCACTTTTTATAGGTTGGACTCGACCCAATAGGCCAACTCAATCTCCCGAAACCCAACGGGCCCAAGGCCAAGGTCGCTAGAGCAAGGTTGCATATCGTCGAAACCCAAGCTCAGACTGCGGAACCAAGCAAGCTCCCAGCGATGCTTTCAACTCATTGGTCGAACCGTTCAGCTCGCATAACAAAAAGACCACAAAATAATCAGAGGCAATGTCCACTTGTCTTATCTGAGACAAACCAGATCCCTGATAATGCGGAATCCATTCCCGATTTTATGGAGCTTATAAGGACATATTGTCTCCATAATATTATCCTCTCATTTTAGATTTTATGAAAATTATAAACACCCCACACTATAAATAAGGGTCAAAAACCATTATATGAAAGGATGAGCAAAAAGAGAATATACTGTTACTCTGCCAAAATAATTAGAGAACAGTCGTGGACTAAACATCATTTTGGTTGAATCACGTAAAATTTTACTGCGTACAACCTATTATTTATTTTATTTGTTTTCTCCTCTTTGCATTCTTGTCCATTCTCTCATTGCGGGCTGACGAATCACGGTCGAAAAATTCCAAACGTCGACATATAATAATTTTAGAAATATTTAATTTAATTATATTATTATAATAATTAAATTTTAATAACTTTATGTTAAATAAAATATTTATAAAATTATAAATAAATGTATTAACATATTTATAAACGAGATTGTTCACGAGTTATTCGCTAACTTTTAATCAAACATGTTTACAAGTCTATAATCGACACTATCAGTATTCATAAATCTTTAATCAAACATGTTAGCGAGTTTTAACGAGTCAACTTTTACTGAGTTTAAACTTGACTCGTTTATAAATCGAGTTTTAAAGTTATGGTTAAATTCAACTTATTTATTTTAACGAATGAAATCGAATGAGTTTTTATTAAACCAAACACTGAGGCGCGTATGAATAGCTCGGCTAATTTTCTACCCTAAAAATAAAAATCAAAAAGCTAAAAGCACTATAAGCTTATTGGGCCATGAAACTTTCTACCAAATTGGGATTCCACTGCTTTCAGGAGTCCCATTTGTCCCAGCCCGCTCTTGAGAAAGCTTTAGCCTGTGATAGCCAAGAAATGATAAAATGTTAAAGAATCTAGGCACCTTATATACTAACCAAGATATCAAGCATGTATTTTATTATATGGGTCACGTGAATAAATTTTAACTCTTTAATCATTTTTAGAGAACTAAAATGACAACAACTCCAAATGAAATCTAGGGTATTGGGTAGTATTACACTGCAGATAAGAGATGAAGATTAGAAATTGTAACGGCCCACTCTCGGAGATCCTGCTAGCATAGGACGTTCGGAAAGAGGTCGCTAAGAGTATAAGTATACATAAAACTCAATTTAAAACCATCTATATTCATTTCATTAAACAATATAGCCCGCCAAAGTACATATATATTTTTTAGGAATATATCATTTTCATAACAACTCCTTAGGGTTGAACTGTTCATACATTACAAAATAAAATGTCAATAATTTAAAATACAATATGAACTACTATGTCTTTGCTCTCAAAACACACTCCAAGATCTTTTGATTGGGAGAGCCCTGTACACCTGCCTATAACCCGTAATACTCAAGCTCTGCTCGCCTCGGCCTCTTCTTTGGCCTTACCTTTATCTAGTATGACGAAAAGAATAAGGGTAAGTCACAAGACTTAGCAAGTATATAAATATAGCAACAAGAAGTGTAAAGAATCGATGCATGAATGATAATACAAAATAGAATAGAATTTCTCACAACAATCCATAAATTTTTGCCACTTACATAATCTCTCATCATTAACCACATCATATGCTCATGCAATAACAATACCATAATATTATATTGTGGACCATTGTCCACCCACACTCTAGTTTTATATCAGGTGCACATTGTGAGCCGAAACTCTCACGATCAGGCAAGTGTTTATTGGCTTGTTAGGATATCATTTCCCCAATTCAGGATCATAGTCGCCGCACAAAATAATAGGTGCGTTAATTTTAATAAATGAGTATGCCATGTATATGCCATACACCACCACACGCAAGAATTGGACTGGACATGCCCATATATTAAACACCCATTCATATATTTGGGAATATTTATTTCATCATGCAAATCATAACCCTCCACATCTATATTAACCAATCAATATAAAACGCAACAAATGCACACATGACTATATAATAGATCTCCCAGCCTCCAAGAATATCAATCAAGATCATAAGTTGATGAAGGAGTCTATTTACATGATGATTTGGGGGTAATTTGTAAACATTAAAAGAAGAAACAGACGACCAAATGCTCAAATAAGTTGATAGACTAATGGTATATGTTGACCACTAGAAGTTGGTGGCCTCAAATGGTCGACAAGCTCGCCCCAATTGTCAATTGACGGACATTTTTCCTCTCAAACAGTCGACAAATTGGGTGTGGTAGATTGATCGCCAAAACGCCAATCACCTGATTTTCCCCCAACTATCATATAAATTCATTTCCCTTTGATTATTTCATACACATAAATTCCATTCATTTTAGACTTCTCAACATCACATTAAATTAAATATTTCCAACATTTAGATCAAATAATGCCAAAATAAATCATATAAAAATAACGACAAAATAACTTAGACCCAATAACGGGTTGTTACAAAAATGCTACAAGTTGAGCTAGGATTTGGAGAAGAAAAAGAACACAGAATACTCATATGCAATGCATAAAAAAGTAATTATTTGTGGGACCAATTTTTGACAAGTGATGTATATTTGGACTAAGGCCCACCATCGAGACCCATGAAACTCAAAGCCTAAAAGCTCAAAAGCCTTATGCCATTTGATAGTTTGGTTTTGGCAGACTTCTCAAGATTCAAAGAAGATTCTCCTTGGACAAATAGATTTTATTGTTGTGTTTAGTTGACAATAATGAAGAAGTGCATACAATCAATGTTCAAGATGCATAATGCTTTTGTTTAGTTCCTAATATTAGCCATAAAGTTGTTTTGTTTCTCAACTAAAACATCTTTGAACTCCATAGACAGGCACAAAGTTTGTTATCAAATTGATCACTAAAATCACCCTCTATGCAATCTCAAGAAAGTAGTAAATGGGATGAGCTAAAGTTCTTTTCATTCCAAATGGAAACATCTTTGTAATTTGAGAATAGAACAAGTTTACACATATGTGTCTCTGTGATCTATACTAGAGGGAGCATATTTTCAAACCACGGTCTAATTATTGTTGAATGAATTATCTGAAATTTCTAATTGGGAGAAACTCCGATCTATACATATAAAGAATTACATACCTTAGTTACAGTTCATCTCTTAACAGTCTTTTCTACTTCTCAATTTTTTTTAGTTTTCAAGAACTAATAGGTCCTGCTTATAATTCCAGTCGATATCATAAAAGAAACAATTTTTAACAACCTTAAAATGGTACGTATGTCTTTACACACATATGGGGTTCCATTCACTCTTTCTATTTCCAAACCCCTCTAGAGCAAGAGAAAAAGAAAAAAAAAACAAAAGAAAATATTGAGAACAATCCAATCAATTACTCCACTAAAATCAATAATTAGAACTAATGATAAATATTTTATAAGAGAGATGGCTGGCAGGCACATTGTTATGGCTTCATCCTATCTTATGATTAAAACATTTGGAAATATTAAAGATTATAAGTTGCTTCTAATAAGCAACAACTAATACATGATGCAACAAACAAATATAAAAGGACAGCATTCATGACAATGAAATAGACAGGTTTGGTGGCTAGTGAGTTAATATGGGTAAATTGCATCCAAAACTCTTATAGCTTGGGTTTACGAATGGTTTAAGTTGTGAAAATAGTTTCTTCGAAAATTAAGAGTAGGGTTTGGTGTAAAAATGACCTTACTGGCCCTTAACTTTATCAAAAAAGAGTCTTGTACTTTTGAACACCCTATTTCTTATGCAATATATATACCATATGGCAGGGACATGAGAACACCATATAGTTTCATGTTCTCAATCATTTGTTTGTTCGCCTTTTAAACTCATGGTATACTAATGAAATATCAAAGCTAAATTGAATTTGGACGAAACACTTTGGCCTCTCTCTAAACTCTTTGGCGATATTTAGGTGATCAGTGTTTTTTATACGTGCTTGGTCACCTTTGCTGGCTAGATCATCGTGGAGAGGACGCCTTCGTGTTTCTCCTCATTCTAGTGGTTGTGTTTTTGTATGAAAATCTAAATTTTCTTATCAAGTAAAAAGAAAGTATAACAAAAAAACTATAAATAATTCTCATCGATTATATCATGGGCTATCATCAGAAAACTCCAATATCATTAGTACCCTAATTGACCCGTAAATCGCTAAAAGGAAACCCACCACATTCGAAATAAATGTTAGTTTTGGGAACCAAGATTCAAAATAATGAGATGGTAAAAACCTTGTCCGGTTCTAAACCCCAATGGATCAATTGGGGAAAGTCTCTCTTCTTATATTGGGAACTCTAAATTGAGGTTGACTAATAATATTAAAACTTTACCATAATGTGTATTTTAGTTACCTAAACTTTTTTCTATATTTATAAATTTTTTAGATGACAAAAAAATAATTTATTTTTTGAATTTTTTGACTTTTTGATTTTACTTTTTTGTATAAAATTTTACTGCTAGTAAAACAAACCCTTAGCAGCTGTTCACTCTCCCAAACAGACCCTTAATTGGTGCTGCTCACTCTCCCACTGTGGAAAGTGCGATCCACTTGCCGCAGCAGCTACTACGACCACCACTATAGCCACCATCGTTCTCGTTGCTGTCACCAGAGAGGATGAGGAGCCGCAGCCACCGCTAATCGTACCAGGTCCTGGAGCCTCACCGTCGTCGCCGGATAAGACGAGCAACGGCATCCAGGAAGATGAGCAGGCGAACAGTTGCAGGCTTGCAGCGCAACCACCAGCACACAGTCATTGGCTTTGAAGAAGACGACCGGCACCGGAGAAGACGAAGCATCACAGCAGTTGCTGCAAACGCCATCCTCTAGTGACTCCGTCGCCCTCTTCGTCAATATTTGGGCAAGGTGGCGCTGCAAGTGTTGTACGCTGCACGACTGCAATGGCCATCGCCAGAGAAGGCGAAGAGATGCGGCGCCGTTGTCCTTACCATGTAGCGCCACAAGTCCGAGCCCGTAACCGCCGGCAACCACCAGTAACCGCCACCTTTATCGCCACAGGTCACCTCTAGCACCTCTCCATAGCACGATCTGTCTTCTGGCGGACTGTTTGTGACTTCCGGCTAACCCACTGTACTTCTCCGATGGGTGGTTACGCCCTCCAACTGCTGTCTTCTTCCTTTGTTTAATCATTTTGCAGCATAGATACATACATACAGACTTGCAGGAATCAAAAGAAAACATACGTGAAACTCGTATATATGTATACGTGCATACATACATGGCAGCTGACAAGAGATTAGAGTAAGAAAATAAAAAAAATAGTGGCTCGATGAATAAAACTAGATCCAGGTTCATCCGGCGAATTTGAAGAGGCAAGAGATATAAACATGCCCTCAAACTTTGCTACATTAGCTATTTGGCCCCCTTAATTTTGGACCAAATCTATTATGTGCCTCAATTCTTGATTTTGGAACAAACACGCTTATAAGTTGGCAATTGGGCACTTGTGAGTTACATGCGCTATGCAAACCCTCAACGCCATTTGCAAATCCATCGAGGAGGCCATCTCCCACAACGTCCGTGAGGTTGCCATCTGCAAATTCTTTGGTAAGGCCAAATGTGGGTTGTCTACAAGGGATGCGAGAGGTGAATTGGCGACGATAAAGACTAAGGGTGGGCTAGTGGTGAGGGAGGCGTACGATCGGTCCAACGATGAAGGTTAATGGTTATTTTCCTCATGTTTTTTCTTGAGAGAGTAGTCATTTGATTAACACGATGAAGGTCAATGGTCAGTTTAGTGGGTCTTCTAGTCATCTTCTTCATACTTCTTCGTGCGATGAAGGCCAGATCAACATGGTAGGTCTTCTGGTTGTCTTTCTCATGCTTCTTCACACAAGGGAAGTCAGTGGCTGATCCGTAATCTTCTTCATGCTTTTTCGCACAAAGGAAGTCTATGGCTGATCCGTTATCTTCTTCTTGGTCGGTGGTTGCAATATGTAATAGGGATGGAATGGTCAATGGGTCGTTGGCAACAGTAACTATAGTCGTTGGAGCCTACGATTGGCCTATCACACTCCTCTATCGCACATGACTTCACGTGCAATGCTAATGGGAAAACCTCACTCCTCTATACCATGGTTGTTGATGACAACCTCGTTGATAATATTGTTGGTGTGATACAAATGAGAGAAAGAAACAAATGAATTGGAAAAGAGAGAAAATAATGTTATTCATCTCTAATAGGAATGAACATTAGTGATGTAACCGTCCATGAAAACTATATAATTGATATTATACATTTATTTAAAATATAAAAAATAAAATCTATTAGAAGCCTTTTTATCTTCCTCAAATAACTATACAGTTCACATGATTTGTTACATCACCGTTATTCATCTCTGTTAGAAATAAATAACATTACTCAAATATAAATAATAAGTTATTTTGTGTATTTCTAAAATATTAAATACACTTTTCAAATGGTGGGAAGAAATTGATAATAGGTTATAAAAGTATATACCTTCCACTCTTACATTTAATTCTAATTATTTATATACATAAATTTACTAAAAGTCAAGAGTATTAGATAATATTAACAATGATCTTATTTTTTTTTATGCTAATTACTTAAAACCCATTATTAGCTGGACTCTATCATATGAGAAAATATTTAATGTAATTATAACATTACTTTATTTTATTAAAGTAGTACAAATCAATTATACCTTGCCATAGACATGCTATTACCATATAAGTAATTAAATCAATTTATTTGCTAAAAATAGAATTAAAGTATAGTATCATGTGACATATTAACATATTATTGCAATTACATATTTACATTACACCCCCCCACCACCCGCAGGTTGCTTCATTGACAAATATACCAAAGCAAACACTGCCCACTCTCTACAGATGAGGATAAAACCTAAGAGATTATTAATCACTCTTCAATGATAACCAGAATTCAAACACTCTCATCATTTCACACCTCTCAGTACCTTCACCCACCATTCATTCTTTTTTCAATAATACATAATTACACTTTAAGGGACTTCATAGTTTTATAATTACATATGTTACCCCAAAATATGTAAAATATTTAATAAAGATATCTAAGTGTCTCGTAAAAAATGATATTCGTAATATCATCTAAAGTCTCTTTAGTCATATTTAATATATTATAATTGTTGTAAATATTTTGAAGTGATTGTTCTTACGCAACTCTCGATGTTCGTATAATTGATTTTGTCAAGAGAGATAAATTATAGATTGAGTTTTTGACTTTTGTATATGATGAAAATCAAATTTACAATTATCAAATTGACACGGATATATTGCTCTTCCGACCGTTCAATCTATGTCTTGAAGATTTATTGTCATCGCTTTAAACTTAAAAAATGATAATGAAATGACAATTTAAGCAATAATGAAACTCAATTATAACAAAACTCCAAGATCATTTAAATGTGATAACAGGAGATGGGAGACAATTTAAACAATAACAAAACTTAAAAAAAAAAAAAAAAAAACCGTTCGAACAATAACGAGACTAAGGAGGGGAGAATTGTTATGTTCACGCGGGGCGTGAGCGCGTGGGATGGAACCGACCGGAGGGTCTGAGGTTTCGATTGATTTCCTGCGGGAGCTGCAACGAGAGGAAAACAACACGGGGACAAATTCCATTTCCAATTCTAACCCCGCCGCTTTTCATAGACAGCAGCAGGGGAACTGTGGCGTCACCTGGAGGGCAATCTGGTCAAATCAGGTGGGCAAATGAGAGTAAAATAAAGGGGGAGGGAGAGAGAGTGGCGTTGCGTAGCTGCAGCGTTGCATCGTTTTGAGGCTGAAAAGAAAGAAAAAGGAAGAAAATGGGGAAGAAAATTTCAGTGGGGAAATTTCTAGGGAGCCAAACAGGAGGAGCACACCAACACCAGAGGCATCAGCAAAAGCCGGAAGCTATTGCTTTTTTTCTTTAACCCCCACCCCTTTTTTTTTTTTTTTGTTTCTCTTTCTCTCTCTATCCATCTCTCTCCCTTGTCAGTTGCTTACTTTTCAGATTTCAATCACCGACCCGACCTTACACCCAAAGCTCCTCTTTCCGTGCTTGCTTTTTCCTCCCCCTTTCTTCGCCATCGAGACCTTCGTCTGAAGACCTAAGAGCTCCAATCAGTTCTCTCTCTCTACTTGTCCATGTCTGTGTGCATGTGTTGGTGTGTTTTGTGAATGATAGTATGGTGTTGTTTACCTTATATATTTCTGATTTTCTGGATTTGATTGTTCTTGTAGGCGAGAGGCGGTGAAGAATGCTTTCTAGGTATTGTAGATCATGCGCAGATCTCGTTGTTTGTTGATCTAGCGGAGTTGCTGTCAATACTGGAGAGAAGTGAGTATAAATCTTTCCCTTTTCCATTTATATTTTAGGGCAAATTTGGAAGTTAGAGATCGTCGGGTCCAATTTTAACATTGCTCGAGAGTTGTAGGCATTATGTGATTTCCGCTTGATGTATACATCTGGTCACTGTTTAAGTTAGATAGTGAGAGCTGGTTGTCTTAAAATGAAAACTGTTCTTTCCTTGGTAAAGGGGGAGGAGAAACTAGGGTTTTTGTTCGGCCGATCATTGGAAAGTTCGAATTTTGTTCGCCGCCTTGTTGTTAAGCATTTCAGTGTTGACGAAGTTTGTTCGAATGAACTGGGTTTGGTTCCTTTTCTTCAGATGAGAAGAGGATTTGTCCACTGAGACTGGGACTAGCTTCAAACCCGTTGAGCATGCATCCTTCTTCTTCTTCACCACGGGATCATAAAAAGCCAGCACGGTAGATTGGCTTCTCATTGGATGCTGTTGACTATAGGATTGGCCTGATGTACTTTATCTGATTCCATCAGTAATGATGCGTTGTCCGCTCTGAGAATATCGCGTTTGGTATTGGATTCCTTAGTTGCTGCAGGAAATTTGCCACTTGTTGTGGAAAGCCTTGCCAGTTGTCATTGAAGTTATGATCAAACAGATACTTAATAAGTTCCCACGGAAGCCATCTAGGTCATCAGAAAACCGTGATGGAAGAAACTCTAGCTCATTTTCAAATGCTTCTTCCAGTTCACGAAGCAGAGATCCAGCAGGTAACCGATATGGGACCTTGAATGCATCATCTCTTCCAGGCGTTGCCTATACAAATTCAGTAACTAATCACGCAAATGCGACCCCCCAAGGCTTAAACTCAAGGTTGAATGGTAATTCAACAGTTTCTTCGTATGAGGCATTGCCTAGTTTTAGAGATGTTGCAAACCCTGAGAAGCAGAATCTGTTCATCAAAAAGCTGAACTTATGCTGTGTTGTGTTTGACTTCACTGACCCTACAAAGAATTTGAAGGAAAAGGACATCAAGCGGCAAACTTTGGTTGAGCTGGTTGATTATGTTTCTTCTGCAAATGGAAAGTTTTCAGAAGCTTCTATGAATGAAATTGTAAAGATGGTTTCAGTAAACTTGTTCAGGACGCTCACTCCTCAACCTCGTGAGAACAAAGTTCTAGAAGCGTTTGATTTGGAAGAGGAGGAGCCGATGATGGACCCAGCATGGCCTCACTTGCAAATTGTGTATGAGTTCCTTCTTAGGTTTGTGGCATCACCAGAGATGGATGCAAAGTTGGCTAAGCGCTACATTGATCATTCTTTTGTCCTAAGGTTGTTAGATCTCTTTGATTCTGAGGATCCTCGAGAAAGGGAATACTTGAAAACTGTTCTGCACCGCATTTATGGAAAGTTTATGGTGCACCGCCCATTCATTAGAAAAGCAATCAACAACATATTTTACCGCTTTATTTTTGAAACTGAGAAGCATAATGGTATAGCTGAACTATTAGAAATATTGGGCAGTATAATTAATGGGTTTGCATTGCCACTGAAGGAAGAGCACAAACTCTTTCTTGTTCGGGCACTGATACCACTTCACAAACCAAAATGCATACCAATGTACCATCAGCAGCTATCTTACTGCATCACACAATTTGTGGAGAAAGACTGCAAGCTTGCTGATACTGTGATAAGGGGCTTGCTAAAGTATTGGCCAATCACAAATAGTTCAAAGGAGGTCATGTTCTTAGGGGAGCTGGAGGAGGTTTTAGAAGCGACTCAGCCGCCAGAGTTCCAACGCTGTATGGTACCCTTGTTCCGCCAAATTGCTCGCTGCTTGAGCAGTTCACACTTTCAGGTAGGTAATTTACTAATTCGTTACTGTTCTCTTACTATTCTTTTACACATAGCCATTTAATAGTGTGGATTACTTATGGCACTGTTTATCTGCAACCTGATATTGGTGCCTACATTCTGTTATTTTGACTTCAAACCAAGTAAAGAATGCAACTTTTAATGTTCATCCTTCTACCCCCTGTATAGCCTTATGGAAGTGCGACTCTTCAGTTACTATCAAATTGAGTTAGGTGCAAAGGTTATATCTGCCTTTCCCTTTTCAATTTAGAGCCCGCATGGCTTAGCCTAAATCATAAGAGGTCATAAGATTTTTATAGACTTTATAAGCTCTAAGACTTTATTTGCTAATAAGCTGTTAAAGTGTTTGGTGATAAAAGCTTATTTTAATTAGGGTAATTTATACATTACTTGGTTAACACCAACTTATTTTGAGGTAAGCTATAGACTCTACAAAAACTTGATAAGAAACTCCTCTTAAAACAGGTTTTGAGTTCAAGAAACTGATACATTTCTCTAAGAGATTCCTCATTCTCTTTTAAAGAAACACTCAACCCTCAATACTCTCTTCCAAATTATTTAAACAAGTTTAGAGTTACTCCAAAGTAGTTTTGGATTTACTAATGTAGCTCAAAGAGCAAGGACCTGATGGAAGACCTGTGGGTTGTGCTTGAGAAATTTTGATTTGATTAATGGAGGTTCAAATTGCAAATTATGTCTTCACTCCTTATGCAGCTTGGTAGCTGAGGGAGACCACTGTACCTCATTTGGTCTTGACATAATTGAACTAGCTGATATTTGTTTAAGGAAATAAAACCCCCCCCCCAACTTTGAGCAGATGCCTTTAACAATTTGGGGTTGACTCCATATTAGTTGGTGTCTAGCTCTATGAGTTTCTCAGATGAGGAGCAGGTGGTTGCAGGAGGTTCCCATTGACTCTAAATGATGTTGACTACATCTCTTTTAAGCCCCACTTTGTTGAATTAAAATTAGTCTGAATTTTAACTCAAAACAGTTTTCCACAAAGATTCCATGAGCAGAGAAAGTTGTAGATGTCTGAGTATTCTCTGAAGATGCAAGAATTAGGTGAATCTAATTTGGGATCAAAACTTAAAAGAAAAATATATATAGTTTGAATTAATAGATGTGGAATCATATGTAAAAACTAAAGGGCCAAAAGGGGAAAAATCTTATACAAAGAAAACTGAAAGAGAAAGGAGCAAGGAGAAAACTACCTACAACTAAGCCCAACTTCAACTATGTCTTCATTATCAGACACACCATGAGGTATGGGACACTTAGTTTGATATCAGTCATTATTAATGGGTAGTTTGATATCAGTCGTTATTAATGGGTAGTTTGATACGCCTGATCAGTCGTTATTAATGGGCACACCATGTGCTGAACTGGTCAGTTGACACATATTTTTAAGTTTCCCAATGAGTATATGTGTTTGATATAGATACGACTCTAGTTTGGAGTTTCCATGATTCATGGGTAGAAGGAAAATCCATTTGTGTCTTCTTGTCCTTTATAGTATAAAGGTTGATCAAAATTGATTTCTTTACCACTTTTTGGGCTTTTCAGTTTAAGGGATAGATTTGAGGCATCTTTTTATTTTTTGGTGTGAATTTTTATGAATTTCTAAAGTTATGTGTTTTATTAGTTTATTGAGCAACTATATCATTGTTGTAGCTATGAAAATTGGATTCCTGTTATTTTTGCGGAGGATGAGATGTAAGAAAGGTACTGACAGACTTTTATGTTGTCTTTCCACCTCTCTATTACCTGAGAGGTGTTAAAAACTGCTTTCTTTGGAATAGGATTTGGGAAGATGGGCCCAGTAGTGTTGTTCTTTATTAGTTATTATTATTGTCTTGACGTCTGCCTTGGGCTTCATTTGGATATCCATAACTAGGAAAAGATAGTTTTGTCATTTCCTAATTGGTGTTATGTGTCAGAAAAGCCGAGAAACAGTGGGCCAGTTATTACTCCATTTTAAAGTTGGTAGGGATTTATGGTGCTTACTTTTTCAGTATTTGGAATTCATAGTATTGCTGTGCTATCATCAATCTTCCCATAATTTTATTTTTGGGAGGGGCTTACTGCTTAAACAAGGCTAGAAATCCTTGGATGGTTCCTTTATATTTAGTGTGGTGCTTACAGGGTGTGTGATGTAAGGCATCAGGCAATCTTGATTTCCTTATTTGTTGACTCTTTGCAGAAGCTATATATCATGCTGGTACTTGGTCACATTTGATTGCTCTCATAGTAGGATCATGAATAAAGTCTGCTTACAGATGGACATCGCCCCATGAGCATTATTTATAAGAAATCTAGATTGCCTTTCTGTCTATATATAGATTGTTGGACGAGAATTCAGAAAAAGAAGAAGAAGTCTAAATTGAAAAGTTGTGGAGAAGCTTTACGAGACTCGGTAGATATCAAGATTATCCTAGGATGTTTTAGTAGTAGATAATTGTTGTAAATATCTGTAAATATTATATCTTGTATCTGTTTTTATATCCTAATTTTTAGGACATAGTGTTTCCTAAATTTTAGGAGTAGATGGTTCAAATCCTCTCCTACTTTATAAGAAAGAGATTAGGCTGGAACTTGTATATATTCTCTAAAACATCTTGGAATTAATTTAAGCAAGCATTCTTGAATTTTCCAAAGACTTGTTTCATGGTATCAAAGCACTGTTTGATCATAAAATGACAGGGACTCACTCCAGTTTTATCCATGGTCGAAACCAATCCAAACCCAACCCTAACCGAGGCGTCTGCCACTTCTTCTCCGAGTATTTCTATCCCACCTCTGGCGCCATCTAATCTCACTACAACATCTATTGATAATCATCCTCTACAAATTACTCAACATAAACTAAATGAGAGTAATTTTAGGGAATGTTCTCAATCGGTGATGTTAGTGATCAAAGGAAAGGGAAAATCTGGTTATCTAATTGGATCGATTCCTACCCCACCATCTACGGCAGCCAAGTATGGTATTTGGGAGGCAGAAAATTCCACTATCATGGCTTGGTTGATAAATTCTATGGAGCTGAAAATAGGGAGAACATACCTATTCTACAAAACAACCAAGGAAGTTTAGGAATCAGTCCAAGAGATGTATTCAGATTTGGAGGATTTCTCTCAATGTTTTGAAATTCGATCGGCTATTAGAACAACCAAACAAGGTATGAATAGTTTGATTGAATACTTTAATACTTTGGTGGAATTATGGCATGAGATGGATATGCTTTATATACTTAGTTGGGAATCTTCGGCCAATAGTACCCAATACAATAAGATGATAGAATCTTTGACTTCCTACATGGCCTTAACCTTGATTTGGATGAAGTTGGGGGAAGGATAAAGGGCACAAAGCCCCTACCATCTCTCAAGGAAGTTTTTTCTGAAGTTAGAAGAGAAGAGAGCAGGCGAAAGGTAATGCTTCAACACCCATCAGACCCAGTTTTGCCCCACCAGAATTCAGCCGTTGCGTCTATTAAACAAGGGGAATTTTTTACAAGGAATCAAGTGAAGGAAAAATTGTGGTGTGACCATTACAAGAGGCCCAAACATACTAAGGAAGATTGCTAGAAGATCCATGGCAAACTAGCAAATTGGAAGCCATGGCCAAGGAGAGATAATCCCATATCAGCTTACAATGCTGAGGCTCCAATAGAAAATAAACCAAGTTTGAATTTATCCGAAGACCAAATTCAAGCCTTGTACAGGCTCCTAAATCAAGTTACAGCCCAACCAAGCACTAATAATCCTCACTCCACTGCCTCTCTAGCATTGCAAGGTAATCTCCAACACTATTCATTGGTTTATAAGCATTTTTCTAAGAATATATGGGTGATTGACACGGTGCATCAGACTATATGACAAATTCAGCAAGGTCTATGACTGATTATACCCTATATGACTCATCTCTCAATATATTTATGGCTGATGGAACCACTTCACCTGTTTTGGGTATGGGAACAATATGTATGACAAAACTGAAGCTCAATTCTGTGCTGCATGTTCTTGGTTTGAAACATAATTTGCTATCAGTTAGCTGAATCACTAAGGATATGAATTGCAATGTAATTTTCTATCATTCTTATTGTGTTTTTTAGGATCAAGTCTTGGGGAAGATGATTGACAATGCTAAAGTGATGGATGATCTTTATTGTTTTGCAGTAGATCTTCTTTATTCCTTTTCAAATAAAGCTGTCCTAAGTGTAAGCGCCAATGCCAAAGTCTTGTTATGGCATAAACGTTTAGGACACCCTAGCCTACCTTAACTTAAATTTTTGTATCCTGATTTTTTCAGCAATAAAGAGTAGGTTCTTACATGTGAACAATGGACTCTTGCTAAACAACCTAGATCACATCATCCTATTCAATTGTATAAACCCTTCCATTTAATTCATAGTGATATTTGGAGACCCTCTAAACACCCTAATATCACTGGTGTGAGATGGTTTATTACATTTATAGATGATCATTCTTGGGTTTGTTGGGTGTATTTAATGAAGGAAAAATTAAAAGCTTGTAACATATTCAAAATATTTCATAAGCTTATTGAGAATATGTTTCAAACTTCTATAAAAATCCTTCGAACCGATAATGGCCGAGAGTATTTTTCAAATGATTTCACAAACTACTTGGCCGAGCATGGTATCTTTCACCAAAGCTCTTGTCCATATACACCTCAACAAAATGGCGTGATTGAAAAAAAAAAATCGTCATCTTCTAGAAGTGGCTAGAGCTATGATGTTTACCACAAATGTTCACTCCTACTGGGGAGAAGCTGTCCTCATTGCTGCCTACTTAATCAATCATCTCCCTTCCAAAACCCTACAATTCAAAACACCCCTTTGCATCCTCAGCACTATGTATCCTAACATTTCTACCTTTCTTTCTATTGCCTGAAAGGTCTTTGGATGCATTGTGTATGTTCACAACAATGCCCTATCTCGAACCAAATTGGACCCTAAGGCTTAAAAATGCATCTTGGTGGGATATTCTCGCTCTCAAAAGGGATACAAGTGCTATTGTTCTTCTAATCACAGATTTTTTGTTTCCATTGATGTGACATTCTATGAGAATCGTCCATTTTATTCCATTACCACACCTCAAGCAGTCTCGAATGATCCTTCTCTTCCCTTGTTTTCCATTGATCCTTTTCTACCAGTGTGTTCTCAAGGGGGAGAATGCTCAGTGTCTCATGATCACACATTGGTAGAACTGGCTTCTAACCCTATTGAGCCTGTAATTTCTCATACCTCAGATTCTGATCTAGCCCCACATCAGCCCCCGCCTACAACAACTAATAACCCTAACCCTTTATTCTTCTGCTCAAGAAGACCTAAAGGTCGGCCAGAACCAGAGCAAGACCAACCATCATTTTCTGAGGCTGGTCCTTTAGAGGAAGACACCAATAATGACAAGGGGATAACCACACTTGATGTTGACAGGAATGCTAAAGAAGAAGATGGTTTGGATTGGGTTGTTTCTATAGCATTGAGGAAATGGGTAAGATCATGTGTTAAATATCCAATGTCTAATCATCTAACATATGCAAAATTGTCTTCACAGTTCAAGAGTTTTGTGGCTAAGATTGACAGGACTGACATCCCTAAGAATATTCAAACTGCTATGAATGATCCTAAGTGGAGAATGGCTGTGATGGAAGAGATGGCTGCCTTAGTGGGAAACAAGACTTGGGAGATGGTTCCATTGCCACCAAACAAGAAATTGATTGGCTGTAAGTGGGTATTTACAATAAAACACAAGGCTGATGGAAGTATTGAACGATACAAGGCTAGGTTGGTTGCACAAGACTTTACTCAAACCTACGGCATCGACTATGAAGAGACATTTGCCTCGATTGCTAAGCTAAACTCCATTCGGGTATTATTATCTCTTGCTGTAAATTTTTATTGGCCCCTCTTCTAATTTGACATTAAGAATGCTTTCCTTAATGATGATTTGGATGAGGAGATCTATATGAGGGTTCCCCCTGGTTTTGAGCAAGACGTTGATAGTGGAAGAGTGTGCAAACTTAAGAAGTCCTTCTATGGACTAAAATAGTCACCGAGGGCTTGGTTCCATAAATTTAGCATGACACTTAACCGACTAGGATACAAACAAGGCCAATTCGATCATATCTTGTTCATTAAGCACAATGAAAATGGAAAAATGGCTATATTGATTGTTTATGTTGATGATATTATTATGACGGGATGATTTGCAAGAAATTGATAATCTAAAGAAGCAATTGAATGCTGAGTTTGAAGTAAAAGACCTATGAACCATGAAGTATTTCCTAGGCATGGAGGTAGCCCGAAACAAAGAAGGCCTATTCATCTCAGTATACCTTGGATTTGCTAAATGATACAAGAATGACTACCTACAAACTAGTTGGAACTCCTTTAGAGAAAGAGTGGAAATTTGAAGAGAATGATGATGATGCTCCGGTGGACAAAGAGAGGTATCAAACGTTAGTTGGAAGATTAATTTATTTGTCCCTAACTAGGCTAGATATTGCCTATTTAGTGAGTGTGATCAGCCAATATATGCATTCACCTGCTGAAAAACACATAAAAGCTATTCAACATGTTCTAAGATATTTAAAAGGGACACTTGGGAAGGGTTTGATGTTCAAGAAAACTAAACACAGGGGAATTGAAGGTTATGTGGATGCAGATTGGGTTGGATCTAGAGAGGACAACCGATCCACTTCAAGGTATTGTACCAAGGTATTTGGGAATGTGGTTACATGGAGGAGCAAGAAGCAATTAGTTGTGGCTCGCAGTAGTGCCGAAGCTGAGTTCAGGGCTATTGCTCATGGGATATGTGAGGTGATTTGGCTAGAAAGACTAATGGAGGACTTGGGGATAATTCTATCTCAACAAATAAAGGTATTTAGTGATAGCAAATTTGCTATCAGCATTGTTAAAAATCTAGTGCAACTTGACCGAATGAAGCATGTAAGAATTGATAGAAGCTTTATAAAAAAGGAGATTGAAGAAGGAAGGATAAATTTGTCCTATATACCTTCTAGCGATCAAGTGGCTGATGTCCAAACAAAAGTAGTTACAAAACTAGTCTTTGAGTTCCCAATTAACAAGCTGGGAATGACTTCCATCTATTTGCTAGCTTGAGGGAGAGTTTTGGATGAGAATTCAAAAAAAGAAGAAGAAGAAGTCTAAATTGAAAAGGAGTGGAGAAGCTTTACAAGACTCGGTAGATATCAAGATTATCCACTGTTGGTCCCAAGCCCGGATAAAGGAGGAGGGTTGTGTTAGGTAGCTGACAGCTAACGTAAAATTTAGTCAGATCTAAAACATGAACTCTAGACAAATTATGAAAAACTATTGGGGCGTAACCCTTCATAGTGACGCACTACACTACTCGCGTGCAGTGTCAAGTGAGCTAGAGCCGCTGTATCGGCACCTGGATATAGTGACAAGTGAGTAAGGGTCCCCGCATTTGCTTGGACGAATGTTGGTAAAGAAGTTAGTCCAAAATCAAAATCAAAACTAAAATTAAAATAAAAAATAAAATCAAATTTAAAGTCAAGGCCAAAACCAAAATCATAGATTAAGGATTGGGTCATGGAACATAGAAACATTAACAAACAAAGCTATGGAAGTGGTAGATGTGATGATTAGGAGAAAGATTAATATTATTTGTCTTTAAGAGACGAGATGGGTAGGGAAAAAAGCAAAAATTTTATCAGAAATTAGATATAAAATATGGTACACAGGAAATGATTGAGCGAAAAATAGAGTGGGGATTATTATGGATAAAAGCTTAGTAGATGAGGTAGTGGATGTAAAGAGAATAGGGGATAGGATTATTATGGTGAAGGTTAGTTTAGGAAAAATGACTATGAATATCTTTAGTACATATGCACCACAAGTGGGATTAGGTGAGGAGATAAAAGCAAAATTCTGGGAGGATCTAGAGGGACTCATACAAATGATACCAAGAGGAGAGAAAGTGATTATAGGAGGTGACCTAAATGGTCACGTGGGTAGAGACGGAAACGGCTATAGAGAGGTACATGGAGGGTATGGATTTGGGGAAATTAATAATGAGGGTAAGTCTATTCTAGATTTTGCTATGGCATATGAGCTCATCATAACCAATACTAGGTTCAAAAAACGGGACAAACACTTAATCACATATAAAAATGTCACATTAAGTACCCAAATAGATTACTTCCTCATGAGATAAGAGGATCGGTTATGTTGTAGGGATTGTAAGGTGATATCGAGAGAGTGTTTGACTACTCAACATAGGCTTTTAGTACTTGACGTCCAAGTAAGAAATTAGAAGAGAAAAAATCACAAAAAACAAATTCTAGAATTAGGTGGTGGGATTTAAAAGGGGAGAAATAACTAATCTTCAAAGAAAAATTAAGGGGTAGAAGAGAATGGAATGGAGAAGGACAGACAAACCAAATGTGGAGAGAAATGGTTAATGCCCTAAGAAACACGACAAATGTAGTTATTGGAGAGACAAATGGTAGAGCCCCTAACCTTAAGGAGTCTTGGTGGTGGAATGAAGAGGTACAATTGAAAATTAAAAATAAGAAAACTTGCTATAAGGCTGTATATCAGTGCAACAATGAAGAAAATTTAAAAAATTATAAAGAAGCAAAAAAGGCAACAAAAAGAGCTGTTAGTGAAGTAAGGTCAAAAGCATATGAGAATCTGTATAAACGACTTGATACAAAAGATGGAGAAATGGATACATATAAATTAGCTAAAGTAAGAGAAAGAAAAACAAGGGATCTAAATCAAGTGAAATGCATAAAAGATGAAAACCAAAATGTATTAGTGAATGATGGAGCGATTAAGGAGAGATGGAAGGAGTATTTCACAAAATTATTCAATGATGATGGCGACACAAGAGTTAGGTTGGGATTGAAAGAAAACTTCTATAAGATAGCTATAAGACCAGTTTTGTTGTATGGTTCAGAATATTGGGCAGTCAGATACCAGCATGAGCAAAAGACGAGCGTGGCGGAGATAAGGATGTTAAGATAGATGTGCGGCCATACGAGAAAAGATATGAAACAAGTCTTAGAAAATTCGGGATTGCTTGCTTGATTTGATATTGAGATGGCTTTGAAAATATATACAAGTTACAACTTAATCTCTTTCCTATAAAGTAGGAAAGGATTTTAGTAATCTACTCCTAAAAACTAGGAACAACTATCTCCTAAAGTTTAGGAGATAAAAACAGATATAAAATACAAATTTACAATAACTAAAACATAATTTAAATAACTTAAGATAATATGATTTAATCTTCTTTGCATAGCTTTCACACTCCTCTTTAATTTAGACTTCTTCTTCCACTTGGAGCCTTATTTCCGTCCAACTCTCTCCCTCAAACTGGTGAATAGATGTAAGTCATTCCTAACTTGCTAATTAGGGACTCAAAACATGGTCTTGCAACTGTTTTTGTTAGAACATCAGCTACTTGATCTATAGAAGGTATATATGACAAATTTCTCTCTCCTTCTTCAATTTCTCGCTTTATAAAACTTTGGTCTATTCTCACATGCTTCATTCGATCATGTTGTATTGGATTTTTAACAATACTGATAGCTGATTTGCTATCACTAAATACCTTTGTTTGTTGAGACAAAGGCATCCCCAACTCTTCCATTAGCCTTTCCAACCAAATCACCTCACATATCCCATGAGCAATTGCACGGAACTCAGCTTCAGCACTACTACAAGCTACAACAGATTGCTTCTTGCTTCTCCATGTAACTACATTTCCCCAAACCTTGGTACAATACCCTAAGGTTGACCGGCTATCTTCTCTAGTACCAGCCCAATCAGCATCCACATAGCCTTTAATTCCCCTATTTTCGATTTTCTTAAACATCAATCCCTTTCCCGGTGTCCCCTTTAGGTATCTTAGAACATGTTGAACATCCCTCATGTGTCTTTGAGTGGGAGAATGCATGTATTGACTGATTACATTTACTGAATAGGCTATATTTGGCCTTGTTAGAGACAAATAAATCAATCTCTCTACTAACCTTTGATACCTCTCTTTTTCCACCAGAGCATCATCACAATTTTCTTCAATTTTCCTTCCCTTTTCCAAGGGAGTTCCAGTTGGTCTGCAAGCCATCATTCCTGTATCTTTTAGCAAACCCAGGGTATATTTTCGTTGTGAGATGAATAGGCCTTCTTTGCTTCGGACAACTTCCATTCCTAGGAAATATCTAATGGTTCCTAGGTCTTTTACTTCAAACTTAGCTTTCAATTGCTTCTTTAGGTTATCAATTTCCTGCAAATCATCCCCTGTCACAATAATATCATCAACATAAACAATCAAAATCACCCTTTTTCTATTTTCAGTGGGTGTCTCATCATAATAAATCCCATAGGTTTGAGTGAAGCCTTGGGCAACCAATCTAGCCTTGTATCTTTCAATGCTCCCATCTGCATTATGTTTTATTGTAAATACCCACCTGCATCCAACCGTCTTCTTGTTATGAGGCAGTGGAACAATCTCCCAAGTCTTGTTTCCTACTAGGGCAGCCATTTCTTCCATCAATGCCACTCTCCACTTAGGACCACTCAGCATTTTGAATATTTTTAGGAACTTCAGTGCTGTCAATCTTGGCCACAAATCCCCTGAACTATGGAGATAATTTGGCATATGTTAAATGGTTTGATATAGGATATTTGACACAAGACCTTACCCATTTTTTCAAAGCTATAGGAACAGCCCAATCCAAACCATCTTCCTCTCTAGTATTGTTGTTAATATTATTTTTGAGTATGGCAGTCCCCTCATCATTAACCATATTTTCTTCTGATGGACCAACATTTAAAAGTAATGGCTGGTTTTGCTTTGGTTCTGGCCGGCCTTTAGGTCTTCTAGAGTAAGTAAACAAAGGGTTATCAGTTGCTGAGGGAGGCTTATGAGGACCAAATTTAAGGTTAGAACTTGTTTTCTCATGCCCAGAATGATGAAGAGATTCAGAGGTATGCGAAATAGAGGAGGAATCAGCAGGGGCAGGCTCAATAAGGGAAACAACTGGTTCTGCCAGTGTGTTATCACAAGGTGCTGAGGATGCTCCCCCTTGAGAACACACTGGTAGGATAGAATTAATGGGAAAAACAGAGGAAGAGGATTAGTAGGGACTGGTTTTGTACCTGTGATGGGATAAAAGGGAATATCCTCATAGAAGGTAACATTAGTAGACACAAAAAATCTGTGATTTATAGGACAATAGCACATGTATCCTTTTTGAGAGGGTGAATACCCGACAAAGATGCATTTGTGAGCTTTAGGGTCCAATTTGGTTCGAGATAGAGCATTGTTGTGAACATACATAATGCACCCAAAGACTTTAGGATCAATGGAAAAAATGTTAGGTATTCGGATATAGAGTGCAAAGAATGCTAAGGGGGGTTTGAAATTGCAAAGTTTTGGAAGGTAGACGATTGGTTAAATAAGCGGTTGTGAGAACTGCTTCTCCCCAATAGGAGTGAGGGATATTAGTGGTAAACATCATAGCTCTTGCCACCTCTAGGAGATGTTGATTTTTTCTTTCAGTTATCCCATTTTGTTGGGGTGTATATGGACAAGAGCTTTGGTGAAAGATACCATGCTCGGCCAAGTAGTTTGTGAAATCATTGGAGAAATACTCTCGGCCATTATCGGTTCGAAGGATTTTAATAGAGGTTTGGAACATATTCATAATAAACTTATGAAATCTTTTGAATATGTTACTAGCTTCTGATTTTTCCCTCATTAAATACACTCAACAAGCTCTAGAATGATCATCAATGAAGGTAATAAACTACCTAGAACCAGTGATATTAGGACATTTAGTTGGTCCCTAAATATCACTATGAATCAAATGGAAAGGATTAGAAGGCTTATACAATTGAATAAGATGATGTGATCTAGGTTGTTTAGCAAGAGTGCATTGTTCACATGAAAAAATCTGCTCCTTATTGCTAAAAATATTGGGATACAAAGATTTGAGATAAGGGAAGCTAGGGTTCCCTAAGCGTTTATGCCATAACGAGACCTTTGCATTGGTAGTCATGCTTAAGACAACTTTATTTGAAGAAATAGGGAAATCTTCTGCAAGACAATAAAGGCTGTCCATCACCTTAGCATTGCCAATCATCCTCCTCGAGGCTTGGTCCTGAAACACACAATAGGAAGGGTAGAAAATTACATTGCAATCCGTATCTTTGGTGATTCGACTAACTGAGAGTAAGTTATGTTGCAAACCAGGAACATGTAGTACAAAATTCAGCCTTAGGTTAGATGTACATACTGTTCCCATTCCCACAGCAGGTGAGGTGGTTCCATCAGCCATAGATATATTGAGGGAGGAGTTACATGGGTATAATCAGTCATAGAGCATGTAGAATTTGTCATATGATCTGATGCACCAGTATCAACTACCCATATGTTATTAGAAAACCTTTTAGAAGCTAAGGAGTAGAGCTGGGAATTACCTTGCAAGGCTACTGATGCAGTGGACTGTGGATTAATAGTGCTGGATTGGGTTGTACCTTGATTAAGAAGCCTATATAATAAGGCTTGTATCTGATCTTCAGATAGGTTCAAACTAGGTTTAGTTTCTGCTGAAACTTTTGCATTATATGCAGATCTGGGGCTCTCTTTCTTGGATCGTGGCTTCCAATTTGCTGGTTTGCCATGGATTTTCTATCAGGTTTCCTTAGTGTGATAGGGTTTCTTGCAATGGTCACACCATATTTTTTCTTTACCTTGAGTCTTGGAAAAAAAATCTCCCTGTTTGATAGAGGCAAGAGCCGAGTTTTGGTGTGGCAAACAAGGGTCGGTTTGATGTTGAAGCATCACTTTACGCCTGCTTTCCTCCCTTCTTACTTCTGTAAATACTTCCTTAAGAGATGGTAGGGGCTTTGTACCCAAGATTCTCCCTCGAACTTCATCCAAATCGTGATTAAGGACATGTAGGAAGTCAAAAATTCGATATTTTTCTATCATCTTATTGTATTTGTTGCTATCTATTGGAGATTCCCAACTGATGGTATAAAATATATCCATTTCATGCCACAATTCCACCAAAGCATTACAATATTCAGTAACACTGCTCATACCTTGTTTGGTTGTCCCAATGGTAGATCGGATTTCAAAGCATTGATAGGAATTTTCTAAGTCCGAGTACATCTCTTGGACTGATTCTCAAATCTCTTTTGCTGTTTTGTAGAATAGGTATGTCCTCTCAATTTTAGGCTCCATAGAGTTGATCAACCAAGCCATGATAGTGGAATTTTCTGCCTCCCAAAGACCATAGGTGGCTGCCATGGATGGTGGAGTGAGGATAGATCCGGTTAGATAACCGGATTTGCCCTTGCCCTTGATCACTAGCATTACCAATTGAGACCACTCTCTAAAGTTGCTCCTATTTAGCTTGTGCTGAGTAATTTGTAGAGGGTAGTTATCAATAGGTGTTGCAGAGAAATTTGATGAAGACAGAAGTGGGGGAAATGTTCTAGGAGAACTGGTGGCTGAGGCTTCAGTTAGGGTTGGATTTGGGTTAGTTTCGGCCATGATCGAAACTGAAAGAAAAATCACTGCTGCTTCTGATCAAACTAGTAGCTTTGATACCATGAAACAAGTCTTAGAAAATTCGGGATTGCTTGCTTGATTTGATATTGAGATAGCTTTGAAAATATATACAAGTTACAACTTAATCTAAATAACTTAAGATAATCTGATTTAATCTTCTTTGCACAGCTTTCACACTCCTCTTTAATTTAGACTTATTCTTCCACTTGGAGCCTTATTTCTGTCTAACAAGATAAAATTAGAAATAAGGCTATTCGTAATAAGAGAAGAGTAGTGTCAATCGAGAAGAAGATGAGAGAGACTAGACTAAGATAGTTTGGTCATGTGGGAAGGAGACCAAGAGCCTTAAAGTTTGATATGAAGTGTATGGACCTAAATGAAGATATGACAAAAGACAGAAATACATTGAAGTCTAGAATTAATGTAGCCGACCCCGAATAGTGGGATAAAGGCTGGATATGTTGTTATTGTTGTTTAATGTTTCCTAAATTTTAGGAGTAGATGGCTCAAATCCTTTCCTACTTTATAGAGATTAGGCTAGAACTTGTATATATTCTCTAAGACCTCTCGGAATTTAAGCAAGCATTCTTGAATTTTTCAAAGACTTGTTTTATATATAAATAAGCATGACTGGACAGATTGATGGGACAATTGCCAGTCGATGTTATTTGTGTTTATCATGTTCATGCTGGATACATCATCATGATTCGATGTAGCTATGATTTCGGATTTTAAAGCATAGATGGGAAGTAAGATGGCAAGCTTGGTACGTATTCTAGAACAACCTTGCTTTCCCCTTCTTGGCAGGAATGCCATCCAGTTGTTCAATATCTTCACCCTCTCTACACTTACTTGCTATTTATGAAACTGAGCTTGAGTTTTGGTAGGCGTGTCTTTTTTACTGCCCAGCTCTCCAATTCTAAAGATTCTGTTCAAAATTGCATTTGCCTTAAAATATTGTCCCTGATGGTAATGCCACCGAGTATATGGAATGTTCCTACCCACGAAGAACAACTCTGATGTAGGACAAGGCTGAACATGAATCTGAAGTCCTAGAACACTAACGAGCAGTGTTCCAAAAGGCGCTAGGCGCTAGTTGGGCGGCAGACTAGCGCCTAGGCCACCCAGGCGCCGCCTAGGCGGGGACTAGGCGGTGCCTAAAAAATTATTTTTTTTTTTAATTTTTTTATTTTTTTCTTAATATTCTCCCTGTTGCAGCAAGCAACAAGTTGGTGCTACTTGCTGCAGCAAGCAGTAACGCAAGCTTGCTGCTGCAGCTTCTTCAATGTTTTTAACTAAATAACTGGTGGCGGAGGAAGATGGATACAAACCAGAGGAAGACGAGATTGGCGACGAGAGATGACAGCCAACAGATGAGATTGGCAGCGACGATAGAGAACGACCAACATGTGAGGTCGGCGGCGATGAGAGAGCAGGACCAAGAGAAGAGATCGATGGCGGCGGCGAACGACCAAGAGGAGATCGAAGGCGAGAGAGAGAGAGAGAGAGAGGATCCCCGATGAACGACCAGAGAGAAAGGGAAGGGGGAAATAAGGTCGACCCAGGGACGCGCACGCTCTAGGCGACCCAGGCCGCGCGCGACCCAGGCGGCCGCTGTGGCTCGAGAGTTAGGCCGGCGCCTAGGGGTGCCGACCAGCCCTAAATCGTTGCGGCCAATGGCCGCCCAACGCCTAGGCCGAATTTTCGAACACTGCTAACGAGAATCTGAAGCCCTAAAACACTATTGACAATGATTCTCTGTTTGAGAACAAATCTCCATATCAATTCAATATTCAATTCAAATCTTCCATTAAAACACAATAAGAATGTTTATGTCGTGTCAACAAACTCTAGTTTAGAAAAAGAAACAATTAAAATTAAGAAATAAACTATTAAAATATTTAGATTTGTTTCTAGAGTAGACTTTCTTAGAATATTTAGATTTGGATCCTCCATTGTTTTCCCATGGTTGAAAAGGATTTGGTTCCAGTTAGTTGCACTGCAAATACATTTCAAGAGTGCGGGATCTGAGAGCCAGAAGTCCACGTTAGTGAGCATCAAAATTTGGAGGATCTTTCCAATTAACTAAAAACCTGAAACTGCCATGAGATGAGACGACTATCTCACCATCAAGCCCACTTTTAATCATGTCCCTTTATTGCTGAAATGGTGGAGATCTAGTAATTTGGCAATATGTTGGGATACTAGTAGGCAAAGTAGGGGGCTCAATTCAAATGCCAATGACAATTAGGATTAGTTTTGCCCAGTGAAATAAATTGCTTGAGATGCAACAAGTAGGATAAATGTTGGTGCAGTGTGTTTTTCTGTGCTTTTTTTTTTTTTTGAGGTGTAAGAAATTAAAATGCAGCTATAAACAAAGTTACTAACAATAAATAAAATGGGTGAGTTCAGTGTAGGCTAAAGGACCTCTTAGGTTCCCGACTGTTCTTTCCTCTTTCTTCTTTCCTTTTCGTGCTACTTCCTGTTTGAACTTTGAATTGAAGTTTGGTGAGAGTTTAGGGTTTTGTTTCTAGTTTGCAACATGATTGCAAGTATGTGAATCAATGTTATTTTTGGTGAGGAAGTTGGGGAGGCCTTTTCAAATGGGCAATACACAGTTCCTGTAAGGAGTGTAGGTTGGAGGTCGTGGTGTGTGGTTAACTGGCTAGCAGCTGGACCTGGAGGTATGGTCACTTGAGGGTGGCGACTCTGTTGCTGGTGGTGTTGAGATTGAATGGTTGTTCTGACAGTGCTGGACTGCACAATCTCCCTCTGTTCTTGTGTTGTTGGTGACATAAGCTTGTGATACAGTTCTCTTCTACTATGTTTTCTCCTTTCTTGTTTTTATTTATTATGGGTGGTGGTTGTGAACAGAGGGGTATGAAGGTTTGTTTTGTTCAGGGAAGACTGAACACAGAGGAGAGGAGGAACCTGGAGGTAGGATTTACCTTGGTTAGGTTATAGACCAATAAAGGACTTCTATGTTTGACACCTAGTTCCTGGAGCAGTGCATGAGAGATCATACTGATGAGGGACATAAAAGCACATATTTTAGAGAACATTACTCTTAGAGTAGCATTGAGAATTAGTATTGTTTATTTTATTTCCTATTTTTCTTTTGTTTCCTAAATTAGTTTGTTTCCATTAGTTAGTAGATTCCCTTGGAGTGTTACTGAGATTGGGATTATAGAATCTTAATTAGAGACTTAGAGTAGGAATTCATTTATTATTTGCTACTCCTAGAGATCACAATAATACCAATTGAAGCAGAATGATCAACTGGAAGATAGTACCAAATTGATGTAGAACCAAGAACAAGAACATAAGAATAAACTAAAAAAGCCCAAATTAATATCTCAAATCAATATGAATAATCAATGCTACTTTCAGTTACATCCTAAAAAACTATTTATAGGCAACTACCAAATGAATTCCTACACTAATTATGATTTCATAATTCCAATTTAATTATCATTCTAATGGAATCTACTAACTAAAACAAACTAAATTAGGAAACAAAAGAAAATTAGGAAATGAACAATACTAATTCCTAATTCAATGCCTAGAGTAACGTTCTCTGAAGTATTTGCTTTTATGTCCCTCATCATTCATCACATACACAAATGACCAAATCTTCAGATGCCCCAACGATGCATGGACATATCCATTTTTTGGAAGTCCCTGCAGAGGAATAGACCAATACCAAATTGAGCTCGGGTTTACTCTGATCCTGTGACTTTAGTCATTGCTCTGAAACACAAAAACAAATATCTTCTTTTGTTGAGGCATGGTGGTATGCATCATACCTTCCATGGACCCAACAGTTGGAGCTTCTTGTACTTGGGCACTTGGAATGCGGTGGTTTACATCTGCACCCCTGACTCTGCAGTGGCTGCACTTCTGTTTGTTTTACAAGAACAACAATCACAAGTCTTAATAGGAGCTGCCAGGATAGTGGTACTCTAGGGGTCGTGGTAAGGGGCGGAGACAAGATGCATAGCATAGTATAATAGGTGTTGCGTGGGGGTAGGCTTAGTTGGTATGCTATTTGGGGTTGTGGTACGTTTTGAACGTTTACATACAATAGGTGGTGTGTGGGGGTAGGCTTAGTTGGTATGCTATTTGGGGTTGTAGTACATTTTGAACATTTACTCAGGTGGATATTAAATTTATACTGACCAAATTATATACTTTGTTGTTTTTAATAAAAATTAATACTTCTATTGATGTTTCAAAATTATCATGGTAATATTTGTCTTCTACTTTAGTGTTGTGGTTATTGAGTTCTTCTATCCGATAACCATTAATATTAATTCAACCATAAAAAAACAAAAGAATAGCAAAGTAAAAGAAAAACAAAAGAAACCCACGCAAGAACAGAATATAAAAGCCAGAGCAGCACTCACACCCGACAGCGAAAAGCCATGAAAAATCATTGAAAAACAAACAATATTGCAAGATATTGCAGAATAGTTACTGGAGGTGTTTCACCTACCTCCGGCTATGTCGTTGGTGAAAAAAGATCAACGGAGGGAAGGTCCACACACTGCAAGATTGGTGTGTGAGCTCACACAGTAGGCCACCACAGCAAGGCATGCCTGGCGGACTTCGGGCCACCACCGGCAGGTTTTCCTCTCTCCAATCTGTGAAAATGCTTTTGTATTGACCAAAAAAGAGAGTATTTGATGAAAAAACGTGGTAAAAGCCTAAAATCTTTCGGGAATCATGTTGAAAGTTTGGATCACTATTTTTGGCGATCCAGTTTGCGACCCAGAGTAATCTGGGTTGCTTTTGACCATAGTTACCTGGTTCGTGGAATGCTTGGTACGTGGAACGCAGTACGAGGATTTGGTACGCCACTTTTCCCGAGACGTGCTACGTGGGGGGTAGGTTTCATTGGTTCGCCACTTGGGGTCATGGTACGCTCTTTGGTGCGCCAAAGTGGAACGTCGATGAATATATAAATTTCTTAAAAAATATTTTAGATTTTTTGACCATATAAATTAGGAAATAGGGACTAATACAAATGATTAAAACTTCAGCCCAATAAAAACTTCTTAATGTGCAATGAGATGTTTCCCGTGTGTATTTCTAGAAAGTACAATGGGAATTATGGGATGTGGAGTCCAATAAAAACTTCAGCCAAAAAGTTAAAAAGTGAAGCACAACTCACGAGAGGTGGCTGTGCCTCTCTGCAGAGCAGACCCACCAGCAGCTCCCACCAGCTACTACAACTTGAGGCGTCACAGAGTCACCTCTATTTGGAGATGAGAAGCTCGAATGGTGGGGAACTTGCTGCAACCTCTCTTCAGAACTTATACAGATTTGATCCTCATCTCTGCTTCCCCTTCTTGACAAAAACCATGAGCTGTTGTAGAGAGAAAGGAAGAGCTGTTGCAGAGAGAAAGGAAGAAGACAATATCGGTGTAGAGAGAGAGGAAGAAGATGGCAGCAGGGACCCGGGTCTTCATTACTGGAGAACTGGGATGCGTCCCCAAGTGTTCCAAGACGCAAATGCAGTGTGTTCCAGTGCGCATGTACTGGAACGCGGTGCTTGTGGGGGTGGGGCGTATTAGGTAACTATGCTTTTGACCCACATCCCAATTTGCGGCATCACAACCCTGGCTTCAATGGTCTTAATTGTACTAGGTGGGGTTGGCTACTTAATTCTGGACCTACATCTATCTGATCCATGGCCATATCATTTCTGTTCTTTTTTTTTTTTTTTCTCTGGTTAGTTATTACTTAGGACTTGAGCAAATGGGTTCTCTATTTGTAGCAATTGTGTAACCAAAACCATGTCTCAGTTTTTCTCTCATTTTTGACTTATTAAGAGCTTTGCTGAAATATTTAAGTCTGCAACTATTGATGATACCAGATCTGCACATATGTGCTACATTTGAGTAGATCAAGTTTGACATGTCCTTTCAGTACATTTGTGTTTGATGATCTGCTGTATTTGTAGGTAGCAGAGAGGGCGTTGTTCTTATGGAACACTGATCACATTGAAAACCTAATCAAGCAAAATCGCAAGGTTATTCTTCCAATTATCTTCCCCTCCTTGGAGAGAAATGCAAGAAGCCACTGGAACCAGGCTGTGCAGAGCTTGACGCTAAATGTCCGGAAGATCTTCTCTGATGTTGATCCAGAGCTCTTTGAGGAGTGCTTGCTCAAATTTCAGGAAGATGAAGCTCAAGAGGAAGAGACTAAGCTGAAACGTGAAGCCACATGGAAACGCTTAGAGGAGATTGCTGCAATGAAAGCTTCGAGTAACGAACCAGTGCTTGTCCCCAACAGGATAACCACTCACAAGCAATCAGGCTAGAGTGGTTAGAATTCCTGTGGTAATCCCGGGTCTCTTGGTGTTTCTGATTGGTATACTAAGAAAGAATTGGAATTGTGGAGGTGGAATGCTAACACAATGCTCGTTCCTTATTTGCTCACCTTCTTGTACTTCTAAGTTTGGATTTGGCAGGTTGCATGGTGGAGACCAATGTGCAAGGTACAAATTGGTACTCATTCTAGTCCATTGTCACTAGGTCTGTATATATGGGCTTGGGCTAACAAGGAAAATGGGATCTCATAGCTCTGCAGTGCATCATAACCAACCATATGGAGAAAATTTGGCTAGTGATACCGGGGTTTTTGTTGTTTAGTGCTCACAGGGGTAACATTGAAAGAGCTGCCTTATGCAGATATCTGTTTACATAATTTTGGATTTGGTTTAATGAATGTATACTTTGTCTTCAGTTTTATGTAATCTTATGTTGTATTGCCTTTCAAGTTGGTGTTGTAGATAAACCATATATAACCGGATTCTGCTCGACCCAAGAAACGTTATTGCATCTGCTTGACATGTTTCCCTTTGCCTATTTATTAAGAAGCTTCTGTTCTGATAGTTCTTGATATTGACGATCCTTACAGAGTAATTGCATAGGAAATGCCATCACAATGCGTGGTAGTAGTATTCTTGCAATTATGAGCCGTTTGATGTGTTTTCTTTCTGGGTGTAGGGGTATTAGTGAGTCACATTGTGCTATGTGAAAATTCTGTATAAAATTTCTGTTTGTGTTACTACTTACATATGCATATATGGCCATGGAATGCAAACTCGTTTAGCCCCGAGGGAGTTGAGACTGGTCAGTATTGATCACCCTGCTGACTAGGCTGCTGTCACCCCTCGACCCAGGCGGTTGTAGCAGCATCCAGGGCATGCGTGGCTTGACAAGGGAGACGGGTCTGAGAAGGGCCGGCCGGAAGTTAAATGCCAGAGCCCCCATGCTCTTGGTGGTGGGTATCATTAGTCGTTCCAATTTTTTCAGTTGTCCCGAATATAAGATGGTGTTATTGAAAGGGTCTTCATATTTGCTCTTTAATAGCATTTGTTTTAAGTTGTGGAAAGGGTCTTCCATTCCCTGGTCAAATCAAATAGTGTGTGTGATAATTTGTTTTAGATATTCTTGTACCTCCAAGGACCATTTCGTCCTCTGTTTTTGATTTCTTAAAGGGCATACGAGAATTCAATGTCACTTTGGTGGCTTGGCTTATTTTGCGGGCACACCTCACACTCACTTTGGTAACATATCAGCTCCTCTTGTTTTGCCACGTACAAAATCAGAGGTAGTCAAGCTACTCTCTTAAATGAGATTCGTTCCAGCCTTTACCTCCCATCTTTCAATTGCCTGGCATCTTATACTTTTGCCCTCTCAAAAGATGGCTTCGTTGATACTTCAAAAGGGTGTTTGGCATATCGTTGTTGACTGTCACTCTCTTCTCTTTTCTTCTTGCTCGTTGAAATGTTGTATAGCCAAACACTACCTTAATCATTCTTTACTTTTGGCAAAACCATGCAGAGGTATGGATACACTTTGCCAAATCCAACACTGACAGAAACTTATTTTGAATATTACCTTAACACGGAGGAAGATTTAAGATTTATAAAAAAGAAAAGAAAAGAAAAGAAAAGAAAGAAACATATCAGAATGAAAGCCTAGCTAATCTACATGGTTTTTCCTAGCTAATCACCTTAACCTACAGGGAGGAAAATGTGATTAAGGTAAGGAATATTACCTTAATCTACATGGGTATGAACACAATTTTCTTACGCCGCGGGTATCGAACAGAAGGGAGAGGGCCTAAAGCGAACAGTAACAAAGTCCAAAAGCAGCTGTGCTTGCAGTGTCCCAAAACCAAATCCAAAGCCTTTGCAATTAGCGACCACCTAGGCAGGCTCAGAAAATGTGAGTTCAAGGCCAAATTGAAAACACCTACGCTTGGACAAACAAATACAACTACTTTTAACTGTACATTATTAATCTTATTCATGTATACGCTGTAGGTTCTCTTATTGTATCTGTACTCGAATCCTCTTTCTGAACTCATACTTTAACATATTCATCAAATACCCGTATACATTTAATTGAATTAATTAAAAAAATCCGTTTATTCATTTCTAATACCAAGAATAGGTGTCGGCCTAGCCTTAACTTGCTTGGGCATAACTTTGTATGCATAAAATGCCAGCGCTCTGCCAAACACAGCACGTGGGATCTGGCCCTTTGTGCCTGTCTCCTTACCAATACATATATGGGTATTACTATCTTTGATCTTATATCAGGCGCATACCCATCCAAAAAGGACTGGATTTATCTTATTTTGCCCTCCCTGCTTATTCTTATCCATTTGCTTAGGACTCTGCAAATTCTCTGTCACATATATATGTATATATATAACCAAACACTCGATGACAGCAACTTGATGCTAATCTCTTAGGGGATAAGCACTGGCACTCTCGACAGCCACTCCATGCATATGTTAAATCTTATGGATAGCTGTGGCATCTTGTAGATTATATTCTTCCCTTCTTAGGACTTGACATATTCTATGTTCTCCCATGGAGAAACGGACAGAAACAGCTTTCCCATCGATCCATCGTCGCATATAAATCTTCTGACTGCGTGTTGCAGGCGGGGCACACACACACTTTTGAGTCCCCAGTTCCTTCGTTGAGCGAGGGAGCTTATGATAATCATCGAGGATGGAAAGCCGTACAATTTGAGCACTGGTGGCAGAGGAGGAAAGGGGGCCGGCTCGACCGATGTCTCTCTTTGATGCCTGTACTGAAATGTTTTCAGTGATCTCTTTGTAGGGTCAGTACGTACTCCTCAATATTGGAAGCACTTTGAGGGAGTGATCGATTGAGTCGTTGTGGCCATGCATGCTTGGCTGCTTATGACTCGATGCTGATGAATGATGATCACCAGCTGTCTTTATAATTTGGCATCATCAACAGTTTGGATTTAATATCTCTGAGCAGAATGAATATGAAGAAGCGTTGCAGCTCAAAGCCAAAGGAAGCTACCAAGCTATATATATATATATATATATGAAGGTTTTGTAGGCATATTGCTCTAAGATATTTTGGAAACTTAATTTGGTTGAGATGCCATGTATAAGTAGCTGGTGGTTTGGAATTAGTTAAGCAATAATAATAATAATAATAATAATAATAATAATCCATGGTTTCATTGCATGCTAGAGTACTGCTTCTTGTTGATTCAGTATATATAAACGTTGCTACTTCAAGCTAATTTGAACTTAGTTCTATCCAATCATAATAACCAAATTAATTAATTATTAATTATTAATTAGTGATATGTGTTTTCCTAATGGAAAGTAGGTAGAAGAAATAATTATGTGTTTCAACTATACCCTTCATTATTAATTCACTAACTAGCTAGTTTTAATGTCTTTAATTAATGAAAACCCTTCTACTTGGACTAAGATATATATACTCAAAAATGCTATTGTGGGTGTTATGGTTAAGAGTATTAAATCTCATCTTCCAATTTATGAAGGAATAACTTTACCAACTTCCTTAACATTTTAAAGTCTATAAGACACTTTAAATGGTTCATTTTACAAAATGACTGACCTTAACGTCAAAATGATTTCCGATCTATTCTCATGAGTTTTAACTACATAGACAAACCGAATTGAAATACATACGAGGTTATTTTACATGCATGATTATAAGACTAACCATATAATACATAGACATATACAAATGACTTATAGTCAATATTATATAGAAATACATTAAAACCCCAGTACACCATTAAAATATCAAATCAATCATCTTCTTTTTAAATATTAAGTTTCTCTTTTTCCTTTGAAGTATCGGCTTTATCTAAAACCTACATCCACTACCTTGACACTTGCCAAGACCTGCATCCTGTTTATTAAGCATACATGTTCTTCTATGGATTCTCTTGAAGACAATAGACATACTACTTAGTCTATGCCCCCAAAATTGGATATCATTACATCATTTTTTCATCCAGCGCCTTTATATGATTATAGATTGTATTTTTTTTGTTTTGTTTTGGTTTTTGGTCATAATTGAGCAATGCTAGAAGAAACTCTATATATGTAGTCTCATACACTAGAGATTTGTGAACTTACAAAGACTTTATCAACAGAGAGAGCTCAGAATATCTTTAATGGGCTTCCAGCCTGGTCTTTCACCTTTTAACATGGTGGTTTATGCTGCAACTTGGTTTGTGATAAATACACATAATTGAGACGAGTGAGATGAAATAGAAGAAGTCAAAAGAAAAATAGAATGAAGAAACATATATATATATATATATTCGCACATGAAGAAAAGTAAAGTAGAAAAAGTCATAAGAGTTGCATTTCATCTCATATAGAATATATATTCTTATTTCAAGGAGAGGAGAG
The DNA here is from genome assembly GCF_014633365.1 of Diospyros lotus. Classification (NCBI taxonomy): domain Eukaryota; kingdom Viridiplantae; phylum Streptophyta; class Magnoliopsida; order Ericales; family Ebenaceae; genus Diospyros; species Diospyros lotus. The sequence continues at coordinate 39,004,523 of NC_068341.1, read as the reverse complement.
ATGAGGAAGAGGAGAAGGCAAGGATGATGAGCACATCAATGCCGACAGGACTTTTTGGTGGTGGTTGTATTGTCACATGTTTTGGAAATATATCGGTTTGAAGAAGAATTGTAAGCTTAGGTGAGGGTGTATATGCTCTTTCTTTTTGGTTAATGTGAACAAATATATCTGACAAATTGTCAACCTTGAAGGTAAGTATATATATATATATATATGTTGCTTTTCTTGATGAATGGTTCAACTTTGACAATATATTCTCTGTACATCTTTTAAATTTATGTTATAATCAAACTTTTTGATGACGCGCGGTGAAGTTGATACTTTGGATGATATATTTGTCATATCTGAAGCACATAAAAGGATAAAACGACTCGAAACGTTTTTTGGGCCGTTTTACAAATTACATAAAATAGTCGAAAATGCATTTTTGAAAATGAGAGGAGATAAAGAGGAAAGATACAACAACAGATGAAAGGGTGTGTAGCGACAAGAAGAGACCTCGAAAAGGGAGGATGCAGTGGTGGTCGGCAGCGATAGCTAAGCAAGGTGGTGGCAACAAAGGGAGGGGTGTGTAGCAGTTGCGAGGAAGGATGCAATGGCACTTGGTGGTGAGAGGGAAGGGTTGGGGTAGCAAAAAGGGGGTTGGTGGTGATAGGTGAGGCAGAAGTGAGAGGCGGTTAATAAAGAAGAAGAGTAACATGTGGCAAGAGAAGGAGAGAGAGAGAGAGAGTTTATTGAAGAGAGATGGGGTTTCTTGATGAAAGATTCTTAGTTATTATATGTATATCTAACATATACATATATTATCTAATTATAAGAAATATATTTATAAAATTATATTTGTAAAAAAAATCTTATATTTTTTTTTTAATTTACACTTTACTTAGCGTTTTAATTTTTTATTTTTTTAAAAAAATGTCATTTCTCCATTTTCGATTCGTATCAAAAATGTTTTTTATATCCATTTTCGTACAACTTAATTTGTTATTGGTGAAATGAAGTGCATTTTTCATTGTTTATCTCTCAAACGTTTTAATTTTAGGTGAATTGATATTGTCTTGGAGGTCTTTGTTGATGAGATTTGAATTGTGGGTCTATTAATATATTGAGCAGATTATGAAGTCACAAGGTGTATGTCCAATGTTGCATAATTGGTTGTCTATTACTTAAACGCTGGGAAGCACAACAAATGCTGTAAAATGATAGGCATTTATCTTGTCATATAATCCCAACCAATAAATCCTCACAGAGAGCTCCAATCCACACTATTGAAAGCTTTCTCAAATACCCTTTTTGTTTTTTCTTCTTCATATAATAAACAATCTCATTAGCAATTAGGTTACCCTAGGCACCTTGGGATTCTTCAATTATCTCATGGAGGGTAGATCTTGATCTGTAAGAAATAAAAATTTGGGTATAACGAAGTTTTTGCGAGCAGGAGATCAACTTATCATTCTTTCTTTATATGAAAACGATAATACGTCAACTCATTCAATTGATTAGGCCGACCGACAATAAAAAAATAAGGGTGATCGAAATGATAATTTTATCCATATTTCCCTAGTTTTTGTTGTAGGCCAATTGATCGGCACGATTATCAGATCCATTTCCATATTATCTCTAACTTTCATTAATCTTAAAGCTGACAACAGTGATCAATTAATCTTTGGTACCAGGTGCAACTCAAAGGTTCACCCATTACAAAGGATGCACCACTTCACATGGTCTATGTCAACCTTATCACCATAGCAATATGCAAGCAAAAATCCATCTCTTTCATGTTCAAGATTTCAAGAATCATAAGCCCAGGTATTCCATGTTTTGATGCACATATAAGCAATGATTTATCATGCAATGTGAGTTGGATATTAACGATGAACCCGTACCTTGTCTTGTTGGCCTAAAAGCTATTTTATCAATATCATTTACAGAGAGGCTCTCTTAGATGCCATGAAGATTGATCTGGAAAAAGCCTATGATTTGATTGATTAATTAGGATTTCATAATGCAAGTTGCAAGTTATGGGCTTTCTACCTCCATTCCGTGGATGGGTCCAGGCTTGTATCATGACTCCACACTATTCAATCAAGATGTATATATGTTGAGTTTCATGGGTACTTTCAGGTGCGAGGGGCCTTTCTCCAGGGGGACCAACTCTCCCCTTATCTACTTCTCTTGGCCATGGAGGTCCTTCAATGAATTGTGGCCTTTGATACTCGTGTAGGCCATTAATTTTCACTATCACTGACTCTATGAAAAGACCTAGGTTGTGTTGTTAATGTTTTCTAATGACCTCTTGCTCATCTCTCATGGTGATTTGGACTAGGTGCCAACCTTCAATCTTGTTTGGGTTCATTTGTTAATTTGTTTGGCCTTGTAGCCAACCTACAAAATAGTGATTGCTTTGTCTGCTGCTGTGGTGATGATTCCCTTAAAAAAAAAAAAGTTATTCCAAGCCTCTGAGTTGCCAATGGGGCCAACTTCTTATTCACTACTTGGGGATTCCCTTGATTACCAAAAAGTTATCTCTTGCTGTTTGTAAGCCCATCTTGGATGGCATTCATCAGCGTGTTTCCAACCGGTGGAGTTCACTACTTTTTTTAAGGTGTTGTTTGTAGTTAGTCTACTCTATTCTCTCCACTGTTCAGGTGTATTGGGCCTCTTTTTATTTTTATTTTTATTTTTATTTTTATTTTTATTTTTCCTAAGTTGGTGCTTTAGGAGATTGATCATGTTTAGCAAGCATTTCTATGGAACAGTGTAATACCCGGGAAATTATTAAGGGTATAAACGGTATTTAATGAAGGGCGTAAATGTAATTTGTGGAAAAATAAGACTATAGGGTACACTAATACAGCTTTAGACGACCGAATTAGTCGGAGGGAGTACCCCAGACCCTAAACGATCAAGGAAAATGGTATAGTATCGACGAGTGATTTAATTTATAATTTTTAGTGATGAAAGAAATTGGATCGGGAACAGTTTTCGGTACACCTGTCGACCGAGTTGAGAAAACCAAATCGATGTAGGAGATGTCCAAAAAATCAACGGAGAGTGTCAAGGACCAATATTTTATGTATAGAACAACTCTTAAGTGATTTCGGGTTAAATCGAATGGATTTAAGGTCAAATCGATCAGTCGGGCCTAAGTGTAATTTTCTAATTTTGCCCGAGGGAGGTTAAAACTGTAATTTTTCAAAAGTTTCAAGGGTCAAGTGAAAATTACAAGACTTATGGGTCTTTGTGATGGTGTTAGAATGTTCAGGGACTCAAGGAAAAGGGCTGAAATGATAAAGGAAGAAGCAAGGGGGCTAAAGTGCAATTTAGCAAAAATTGCATAGTGTGAACTCGAAGGAAAGTCAGTCGTCGCACTGCCACTGCACGTGGCCGCCGTTTCTGGAGATTGGACGGCCGAGGCTAGCTTGGGGAAGGTCGTATACGGCTGGAAGAACGCTTGGGGACCAAGCTTGGCCGTTAATTGGCCGTGAGGTGATCGAATTTTTAGTATAAAAAGGGCCGAGGGTTTCGAGTTTTTAAAGCACAAATCGATTGCGTTTTTGGATGATTTTTGGAGCTTTGATAGAGGGCTTTTGGTCGCAAGGCATCAAGGATCAATTTGGGAGTGTTTTGAGGCATTTTTTAGTAAGTTTGGTGGCCATTCGAAGCTTGGCCGTGAATGGGAGGCGGACCACCTACCGCCGTCTGTAACTGGCCGTTTGGGCCATTTTCCAGTGGCCTTTCGGCCTGATTTTTGTGGGGTTGTGATCGATTCTTCAAGGGCTTTAAGGGGGTACCAGTTTCAGGGTTATCAGAGCAACCGCCGGCGACTGGCTTGAGGTTGAAGACGGTGGCGCGTGAGCTGCATGCGCCAGCCTTTGTTTGCACCCATAAGCCAAGCGCGTGAAGGCGCGTGATGAGGGGCTTTTTGGTAATTCAACTTCCAGAATTTTTATTTAATTATTTGAGAATTTATTGTGTTGAAATATTTTGGAAAATAGTTGAGGAAATAATTATTTTGAAATTATCAAGGTGAAAAATGGGAGAAAATAGAGGAAATTATGAAAAAATTGAGGAAAATAGATTTTAATGCTTCCTTAATTAATTATGGTGTTTAGGAAGTGTTGTGGTTCGAGGTTAACTGTAAATTGAAGTGTCTGCGAGTTGGCACGGATAACGAGGTTGTGCATAAGGATCGAGGCGACCCGAATACGTCGAGGTGAGTAGTTTACCCTAAAAACTTGGTATTTGTGTTACCTTAATGTGTTGTGGATTTCATGAAAAATAGTTTTGTGCATTGAAATGGTAACCGGTGACGGTTGGTTTTACGAGGGAGGTTTGTCCCTAAACGTTTTGAACTTATGCATTGCATTTTATAAATTGTTGTTTATATGATACACTGAATTGTGAAATGTGGCATTGTCTTGCGTTTTATGTGTACGTATGGAATGTCAGCCTAAGATGTTATCTGGATAGTGTAGCCATAATTCTCCAAGGGCGTGACGGAATAATAAGGGTATTTGATGCTGGTGTGCATGTCAGGATAGCCCCATTGGTTTCTGTGCCAGACCGTTTGGTCAGGGAAGTTGCACTAGGACGACTAGGTGGTCCATACTGTGTTGTTCATGTGGGATGTCAGCCTAGGATGTTGTCTGGATAGTGTAGCCGTAATTTTTCAAGGGTGTAATGGAATAATATGGGTATCTGATGCTGGTGTTCATGTCAGGATAGCCGTTTTGGTTTCCGTGCTAGTCCGTTTGGCCAGGGAAGTTGCACTAGGATGACTAGGTGGTCCATGTGAAATTTTGGTGTTGGGATTGTGTGGTGGTTCCTGGATGCTTAAGGTGAGAACGTATTCTGGTGAGATGCGTTGGCAGCCCTATTTAAGCTAGAATCGCGTCGTGTCGTCGTGTCATCGAGTCAGTATGGTGGCATAGCTTTTAGAGAGATTGCTCTTTTCCCGTGGTAGGGTTAAGCGCGTGAGATTCTCTTGGGCTAGGGCTTACCGGGTGTATTGGTTTATTTCATGTTTTACATTCATTCATGAAAAATGTGATTTTGAACTATCACTTAGATGATTCAGCATCTAATTTGGACTATGTCCCTAGAATATTCAAACGTTCCAGGTGAAGGAAGCGGTGTGAAGGGAAAAGGAATTGCTGAGGAGTGACAGCAATTAGAGGATGTTTTATATTATGTCATTTTTGTTATGTTGTTTATTTTGAGAATATCATGTAAGCGTTGGTGCAACTTTATATTACAAATAAAGTGGCTTCGGTTTCGGTTATGACATGTTGAGGTTTCGATCTAACTTCTGCATTTGTGTTGGTGAACCTGTCTTAGTTTATTGATGGTTTATAGTTAATATACTGAGAAGGTGTAACGGGATCTTCGGGGAACGGTTTATGTTGGTTTTCTATTGCTTATTTGGAAAAAAAAAATATATATTCCCGAAATCTTACATTACGTAATGCCCTCCTGAGAATTTGGGTGTTACAAACAGGGTGGATCTCAATGGCTGTAAGGTGTTGAAGAGGTTAGCTGGGGTTGAATTAAGTTTACATTAATTTTTTTAAACCAAATGGAAATTCAAATAATTGCAAAAAAGAACACAATAAAAAATGCAAGATCGAGATCATGAGACAACAATGAATTTATAGTGGTTCGGTCCAAGACCTACATCCACTACCTTGACACTTGCCAAGAATTTTGAAACAACCACTAAGTGCTTTTTGAAGAGACAAACACTATCCTCTAAAATTTATAAAGGTTTTTCAAAGAACAAGATTAACCCTCCAGCTACTTTTTCACATGGTCTCAAGAACTAACCCTTAAACCACACTTTGATGTTTCTCTTTTCCTCGATTGCTGTAAGGGATGGCTTTAGTTTGTAGTGACTTATGTTTTCTCCCAGGTATGTCTTCTCCTTACTTCTTGGGTTGGTTGTTGGTACTTTTGTGTTGCCTTTTTTTTTTCCTATTTTCCTCCTCTAGTGCTTACATGGGACTATATATAGTTTGTTGGCTTAACTTGGGATAAGCCCCAGCTTGATCTTGTACTACTTCATTTCCCTTTGCCTACAAACATATTGTTCATTAATTTATCTAATAAAAAACTAGTAGCTATATGCCTGTTCATTAAGCATACATGTTCTTCTATGGATTCTCTTGAAAACAATAGACATACTACTTAGTCTATGCCCCCAAAATTGGATATCATTACATCATTTTTTCATCCTGCACCTTTATATGATTACAGATTATATATTTTTTTTTTTGGTTTTTGGTCATAATTGAACAATGCTAGAAGAAACTCTATGTAGTCTCATACACTAAAGATTTGTGAACTTACAAAGACTTTATCGACAGAGAGAGCTCAGAATATCTTTAATGGGCTTCTTCTAGCCTTGGTTTTCACCTTTTAACATGGTGGTTTATGCTGCAACTTAATTGGTTTGTGATAAATACACATAATTGAGACAAGTGAGATGAAATAGAAGAAGTCAAAAGAAAAATAGAATGAATAAACACATATATATATATATATATTCGCACATGAAGAAAAGTAAAATAGAAAAAGTCATAAGAGTTGCATTTCATCTCATATAGAATATATATTCTTATTTCAAGGAGAGATGAGGAGAAGAGGAGAAGGCAAGGATGATGAGCACAACAATGCCGACAGGACTTTTTGGTGGTGGTTGTTGTCACATGTTTCGGAAATATATTGGTTTGAAGAAGAATTGTAAGCTTAGGTGAGGGTGCATATGCTCTTTCTTTTTGGTAAATGTGAACAAATATATCTGACAAATTGTCAACCTTGAAGGTAAATATATATATATATATATGTTGCTTTTCTTGACAATATATTCTTTTGTACATCTTTTAAACTTATGTTATAATCAAACCTTTTGATGATACAGTGAAGTTGATACTTTGGATGATATATTTGTCATCTCTAAAGTACAGGAAAAAAAAAAAAATGATCCAAAATATTTTTTGGGCCGTTTCACAAATTATATAAAATGATCAAAAATGTGTTTCTAGTAATGAAAGGCGACAAAGAGGAAAAAAGAAGGGTGTGCAACGACAAGGAGATGGAGGATGTAGTGGCAATTGGCGGTGATAGAAAAAGTGACGACAACAAAGAAAGGAGTGTGCAACGACGACAAGAGGTGGTAGAGAAAAAGGATTCAATGGTGAGAGGCGAGAGTTGGAGTAAGGGTGAGAGGTGAGGCAAGAGAGGGTTAGTGGTGATAGGAGAGGCAATGACAAGAGGTGGTTGCTGGAAAAAAAGAGTAGCATGCAGCAAGAGAAGGAGAGAGAGAAAAAGAATTTCTCGAAATGAGAGAAGGTTTCTTAAAAAGAGACATTTAATTATTATATGTATATCTAATATGTACATATATCATTTAATTATAAAATAATATATTTATAAAATTATATTTGTAAAAAAATTTCTATATTTTTTTAATTTACACTTTACCATCGTTTCATTTCCTATTTTTTTTTAGAAAAATGCCATTTCCCATTTCACATCAAAAATATTTTCTATATCCATTTTCGTACAACTTAATTTGTTATTGGTGAAATGAAGTGCATTTTTCATTGTTTATCTGTCAAACGTTTTGTTTTTTGGTGAATTGATATTGTCTTGGAGGTCTTTGTTGATGAGATTTGAATTGTGGGTCTATTAATATATTGAGCAGATTATGAAGTCACAAGGTGTATGTATGTCCAATGTTGCATAATTGGTTGCCTATTACTTAAACGCTGGGAAGCACAACAAATGCTGTAAAATGAGCGGCATTTATATCTTGTCATATAATCCCAACCAATGGATCCTCACAGAGAGCTCCAATCCCCACTATTGAAAGCTTTCTCAAATACCCTTTTTGTTTTTTCTTCTTCATATAATAAACAATCTCATTAGCAATTAGGTTATCCTCCAAAATTTGCCTACTTGCCAAGAAGGCACCTTGGGATTCTTCAATTATCTCATGGATGGTAGATCTCAATATGGAAGAGATAAAAACTTTGGTATAATGAAGTTTTTGTGGACAGGAGATCAACTTATAGTTATTTCTTCATATGAAACGATAATATGTCAACCCATTCAATTTATTAGGCCGACCGACAATAAAAAATAAGGGTGAAATGACAATTTTATCCCTATTTCCCTAGTTTTTGTCATAGGCTTACTGATTGGCACGATTATCAGATCTATTTCCATATTATCTCTAACTTTTATTAATCTTATATAATGTTGACAACAATGATCAATTAATCTTTCTAACTTTGTTTGTGTTATTTGTATGATGAATCAGCCTCTGTTCTCAGGGACGAATTTAGGCAGGGACTGGAACGGATCTAGCCTGTGTTCTTAGGGATGAATTTAGGCAGGGACAGGAACGGATCTAGGGGAGGGCTAGCCCCCAGATCCATTAGTATTTCAACCCTTCCTCCTCTCAAATGGGTCAGATTTGCTTTGTAGATCTATAAAAGAGCATCTAGGGAGGGCTGCAGCCCGTGCCTGCCCCCCTAAATCCGCCCTTGGGCAGGGGGCCACACGGGCTGCAACTCTCTCCCAAACTCATGTTTCCCGCATATCTATCTTGTAAATCTGGCTCATTTAAGAAAAATAGGTTAAAATGATCTATGAATCAGGGGCAGCTTTCCGTCGTATTCATTCATGGTTCATTCTTGTGTGTTCTCTAGTATTAATTTGATTAAGATTTGTATACTTGCAAATTGAAATGAAGTATTAATTTGTTGTTTCATGATCTTCAAAATAATTAGCCGTTATTCTTGAAGCGGGATTCCCCCCTCCTCTTTCTGTTCTTGCTTGGACTCCTATTTTTGGAGTTTTATGCATGAAATGTTGTGTGTATAAGCTTCCTAATTAAGCTACATGCCACTATTGCACGTGCGGACCCACGTGCACACGATCACTATTTTGGAGGCGATCCATGAATCCAAAAGCTTCATTTTCTTTTTATATTAAAATTGACTATAAATTGATTACCACAATTATTTTTAATCAGAAAAGGGATAATTATTGGGTGATCCCAATTCATTAGATATTCTGTCAATTAGGACGTTTTTTTGTTAGTAATTTGACGTGGTAGGGTGACAAGGAGCAACACCCATGCAAAAACCCTAGTTATTTATTTATTGTTTTTTACTATGCATGAGAATTCACTATTTTTAGAAGTCAATTGAGATTTAAATACTATATGGTTGATCATAACTTGATTATGATAAAATATAATTGATGGTAGGGTAACGATTATTAAAGTGCAAAAGTTACTATATATTATATACAATTTAAAATAAACACAACCGAAAAAAAAAAAAAAAAGAACACAATTGTGTAATCTCACTCTCAATATAACTAAAATCTAACTCAAAATAGCCCTCAGGACATAGCACAAGTGGTAAATTTTTTAATTTTTTTAGAAATAACGGGGATCAACTCTTAGTGGAGGTAAAAATATCTCATTTAGTGAGAACTGACCGAGTATTTGTTTAGGAGTATATAAGTTTGCGATCGCATCTGATTTACCCGAAAATCAAATCAAGTGGAAAGACCAGTCTCTTTTAGGATTACGTGGACGAAGCCCGATACCTAGGTCATTAAAAAAAAAAAAAATCTAACTCAAAATAATGAGTTATTTCATGAATATGTGCAGAATTTTATATGGAAATTCTATACAAATTAAACCCATATTAATCCTAGGAGCCCGGGGGGGGGGGGGGGGGGGGGACTATTAATATTAAAACTAGGCATTAAATAGATGGCATATATATATATATATATATAGTTAATAATTTGGCCTGAGATTGCTTGGAAGGGTGCTGGGTGGGCAGCATAGGAATCTCAATAGAATATGTGAAAGAAGAGGACAATGAAGGAATGCTTGCTCTTTGGTAACTTTCTGATTTCATGATCCCTTAGATTCCTCCCACTTCACTCCTCTCTTTTACTTCATATATCTGCAGCCTCAACTGAACTACTTCTTTATATATATGTAGCTGTAAGACCTTCTAGCTAGTTCTATCTTCTTGTCAGTATATATGTATGTATATATATATACACATAGGATTTTTATAAAACACTTCTATATTTTGTTTACCATTCCACCTCTTTGTTGTTACTTGTCATTTTGCATTAGATATTGTTGACATTCAAAATTTGTCGATCATATTTCGTTAGACTGCACTGAGAGAATAAACACAAATGCAAAGAGAAGAAACAAATAGAACAAATAACAAGTTGCACACAAGAAAGTTTTTACGTGATTCGGCTAGAATAATATCTAGTTCACAATTGTTTCTCTTGTTATTCTAACAGAGTAACAATATAGTATTGCCTGTCTCTTTTCACAGTGATGATATTGACCCCTTTTTATAGAGTAGGGTGTTTACATTTTGAATGAATTCTCAGTGTAAAAGGATTCTACTCTGTGGATGGCATTTTCTTATCGTTTTCGAATTATCAGGAACGAATGCTGTGATTTTAAGGGTTTGATTTGCCTCAGATAAGATAGGTGGATATCGCCTCCGATTATTCTATAATCTTTTTGTCATGCGAGCTGAACGGTTCGGTCAGCGAGTTGAAAACATCGCTGGGAGCTCGCTTAATTCCGCGGTATTAGCTCGAGTTTCGATGACGTGCGACCTTACTCTGACGACCTCGGCTTGGGCCCGTTGGGCTTCGGGAGATTGGGCCGATCCTCTGGACTGTTTCCAACCCATAAAAAGCGATCCGTAAAATACCCGTAACATATATATATATATATATATAAAGCTAGGTGATAGTAATAAAATTAGTAATATAAGAGCAAAAGAAAATTATAATATTAATGCGCCGCTTCAAAATCTTACATATTAATAGTCCTCATTGGAGAAGTCCTGAGTGTACAATTACTTAATTCGTCTTGGATATAAATTCATGAGTCGTGTTCAATAGAGGCGACCATTGAACTTGCAGTTGCAAGTAAAGAAAGGGTTTTAAGTCTAATTTAATTAGGTCCGTTAAACAATGAGATTTCATTATAAACGATGAAATGGCATTTTAATGAAGGCTATATATATACATGGTATGAATCCATCTTTCTCACCAAGCGACAAAGATAGTGCATGCATGATGCCCGTACGTGGTCCATTTCACACTAGATCCAAAAACCTTGCTAATTAACCCCCACGGGTAGCTCAGCGGTGGAAGAGGGAATGAATGGTAAGGATATCATAGGTTCGAATGGTGGGAGGAACAGATTGGATGCAAGTGATGTAATTTTTATTGGATTGTGTGTTGTTGGAGCCAATACTAACTCTGCTAATTGAGATCAGACCCAAATTTACCTACCTGTGATTCTTGGGGGGTCATAGGCCCAGAATTAAGGTAGGGAACGTAAGCACTGATACCTGGATTATCAAAAAAAAAAAAAAACTTTACTAATTAATTTCAAGAGGGTGGGTGTGTTTGAGTAGAATTATTTAATGTTTGTGCTTGCTTTTGGTGCATATATATACTTATTTGGCGACTTTACTTAATATATATTCAAATTAAAGGATCATGCATGTATACACATATAGATATATATATATATAGGGGTGTTGAATATGTACAAATTAAGAGAAAAAGAGAGGTGGATAATTTCAATATTTAGGCAGTCAAATGAATCCCATAAGATGAATTTTGGTTTAGTACTTTGGAGCATTTTCAAAGTAGTAGTAGTGATGGAGGAAAAGAATGAAGAAAACGATGAGGCTACAATTAATTTGAAGGAGGCTTGTGTGAGCCCTATTTTTTGGTAGCCTCAGTCCTAATGTTTAATTTACTCTAGTCAAAAAAATAAAAAAAAAAACTTAATTCAAATGTAGGAAAATAAATGATGTGGCACTACTAAATTACTAAAATATCTCTCCAAGGAAGCCAATCAAGATTTGCCTAGTGTCTAAATCTCAAGCACTTAAAAAGGGAGGATACCTATTGTCTCCCCAACCACGATCAAGAGATAAGTTTTAATTAACTCTTAGAGTAAGGTATCTGTCAACACGATATATATTAATAAATGTCTAAATCTAAATCTTAAAAGATGCCAAACATATATATGGAGAGGATTTGATCCCATCCTCCCAAAAAACACGGGACACAAGCTCAGGGATCTCGAAGCTCACTCCGAGTACCCTACCTCCAATCACTCTATAAGAGGAAATGACTCCTTCCTAGGTACATAATTGAACTTGAGTCCATTTTCAACTCTTACCCTTACATCGGCGCCATACCCATCTTTCCTTTTATTAACTTGATCATCGAAAGCCAAATGGGAGATCTAACGCAACTTGATTCTTTTTTAATTAGATGTAATTCTTTTCTTTATATTTAAAAATTAAATATAGTTCTTGAGGTGTTGACTTTGAGGTGCCACTCTCCTAGAGTTAAAATCTCGAAACAATGTGTCTTTTTCTTATAAGTATGTATAGTTTTCAATTTTCGAAATCAATATTTTAAAACATTATGTAACGATGAATCCTAGAACCACCATAAAAAAAAAAAAGCTTGACAAATGGCAAGACAATTGAGTCTGTTGTTTCTCACTAACCAAACATATGCAACAGCTTGCCAACCTAAATGTTTGAGCTTAATTAACAACTCACAAAGGAATTATATATATTCTTAATTTAACTTACTTGCATGCATGCATGCATGAAAACGATCGATGTGCATGAACCGAATCCAATACTCTTTTACATATATTTGTTTACGATTATATATATAATTATACGTATAGAGATTTTGTAAAGAAAGGTATAATAATTAATCCTCACTTTGTTATTACATATATAATAATATATATCTTTGGAAATAATGTGGTTTGACTTATGGCTTTGGTGGAGGAGATCCTAATTAACTTTACAATGAAATGGGTTTGAATGAATGAATGAATATATAGGAATATTCCTTTTCATTCATCCACACAAGGAATATATGCTTGTGCTCAACATCTCTTAAACATTTTGCATTGACTTTATACTTGCCTCTTGCTAAATTTACGATTGATAAGTTTTCAACTATCAATTCACACTAATAAGGGTGAGCATTCAATCAATTCAATCATTCAAAAATTGAATTGACTGACCGAAATATTGAAATCGAAATAATTGAACTTGTGTAAAAAAAATTGAACTGATCTGATTGAACTGAATCAATTGAAAAACTCGAAAAAATACAAAAAAAAAAAAAAAAAAGAAGCCAAATCGACCAAGAAAATTGAAAAAGAAAACAAAAAAAAATGTTACTCGAATAAAAATAAATGTTACTAGAGCACAAAAAATATTACTTAATTAAGAACAACTGTTTCTCGATTCATCTTTGTGATCAAATTTTAATTCAAAAATATTACTAAATTAAAAATATTTAGGTAAAAATAATATTACTCGATTAAAAAGATTTGTTATTTAAGTAAATATAATATTAATTGAAAAAAAAAATTTCTTACTTGAGTAAAAATGATATTTTGATCAGTTCAATGATTTTTATTTTTTTAATACAAAAATTAAATCAAACTGAAATAATTAAAATTGTCAAACTTAAAACTTTACTGAACTGACCCTTAATTTGAATTGAACTAAACTAACAATTCTTTCAATTAGGCTATTTTGGTTAAACTGAAGTTTTGCTCACCCTTATTAGTAAAGTGCGACGGAGAGTTTAAATTTAACTTCAAGTGTTAGTGTGTTATGTGAGTTCAAGTATTTTTATTAAAGAATTATAAAATTTTAACTCAACGTGATTAATTTATCTAATAATTTTAAAGGTAATGTAATAAATACATTTTATTTTCAAATAATATTAATTTATTACACTTAAATTTCAACTACAAAATACTTTTGTTAATTAATAATAAATGCATATGTTATTGCAACATTTCTTCTACTAATAAAGTATTTTATAACTAAAAATAAAATATAATAAATAAATATTATCTATTTATTACATTTTAATCATTCCTCTAAAACCAATGATTAACATTACCCTACTTTTATATATATAATAAAATAATCTCACCCCCACATCACTTCAATCTCTGACTTTAATACATATACACACAGATATATATATCTATACATATGATCACTCTTGTCCATTGGAAACACATTAGTGACCCTCTAATTGTGTCTTCTCCCTTTGTCTTTTTAAGGGTCCTACCTGTCTATTCTCAGCCATAAAAATGTATACACATCTATAGAGTATTTTGTTTTGTATGATTATATCTTGTTCCATTCATAAGAAAAGAATTGCATCCCCTAATTATAAAGCCTCAAACCATGTGAGTGGATTGTTTTGTGTCTTGTTTCTTAGTGGGGTATGTTTTGACTTATTTTTATAGATGTTTGTATGCTTTTTTTTTTGTTAATATATTTTATTTATACGGAAAAAAAAAAGAATTGCATCCCCTACTTGAGCATATGTGACATAAAAATTCAATCTATTTAATTATTTTATTATTGGAGTTAATTGTGAAGCTTATTCCCAATTTAAATTAGACAACTTTTTAGATTGTGTAGGTTTGAGTCAAAATATTTGTCCCTAATAAAATATAACTAACTAGTAATTAATATATATATATGACTGTAAGAAATTTTAATCTTAAATAAAACATCTCTAATATCAAGTTAAAAAAGTACTCAAGGTTAAGAAATGATCAGATATAAAGGCATACAAATTTATCAACAAAAAAATAATAATCTAGATTTAAAGATAAAAATGTTAGTTCTTAAATGACTCAAATTTTATTTTTCACACGGTTCAAGACAGAATTAGTGACGGAAAGTCAGTCTCATTAAAAAGTGGCATAACTGGCCAATCAAAGATGAATTTTGACTTATGTCGCTATTTAGAGACATATATATTATTGGTTTCATTTTGATGATATTTTGATGATAAATATTTTAACACAAAAGTTTAGTAAGTGTTGGTTAATGATTTTGCAATAAGTGAATTGGATTTAAAGGTTTTGAACTTAAAGCTTTGGACACAACTTTATTAGGGTTTGAACTTAAATTATTTTGAATAATTTTTGAAAATGGTTTTGAACTTGTCTTTTAAATTAATAAAATTTTGTGAATTTTAAAATATTATTAAAATTTTAAATATAAAGAAAATGACTCTAAAATATAAGAAAAAATATTTAAACATTGAATCCAAGGGCAAAATTATCGACTTCTTTTCTAGGTTTGTCAATTGATTTTTCAAAGTTAAGACAAACTGTCCATTGCTTTCCAAAGCAAGTAAATCGGTTTTAATTCGTGCTTTGTAGTTTAATATTTTAGAATTAAACAGTCAACTGTTCTTCAAACTTGGAAAAATTGTCGACTTTCTTAAAATATTTAAAAATAAATTGTCGACAACCTATTGAAACTATTGATAATTTATTATGTTTGAAAAATTACTAATGGCTATTTTTCTGCAAATTGATCCTTTACCATTTTTGTTCTAGCGGCTAGAAATCTATAGGGGACATTCAAGGGTATAAATACAAGTCATTTTGAAGATCAAAACCATTGTTAAAGAGTGAGCTTATACATTTTAAAGATTAGATTTTCAAATTCCTTTTGACCTTCATTGTTTCAATCTGTTCTTCCTGAAGACTTGTTCTTATCTATAAAAGATCTCATTTTAAAATTCTTGTGTTAAGAGAGTTGTGTTTCTTATTCTTCTTTATAAGAGTTTCTTAATTAGCAGGAAGTGTTAACAGGCTAACAAGATAGTTAACAGTTGTATTGGATCATGGTTGCACTCCATATATATTTTTATTTATGTGGGTTTGGAAATCTCTAATTGAGAGATAGAATAGTAAATGTAGGCTGACAAGAGCTAAACTGCTATAAATGTTTTGTATTTGTTGTACAATATTAATGTTGCAAAACTCTTTTACATAAAATCATATCTTGTTTATTATTCTGAAAATATTTTTAAGATCCTCCAAATTTTTATTCATCCAATTCACCCTTTTAATAATCTGTAATCCCAAAATCAAGAACCAAAATCTTCCAAACTATATATTGAAAACAATAATTCTAAATCCTCCAAACACAAGAAGAAACAAAGAAATAACAAATTAATTATGAGAATTATTGACATTAGCAAATTATAAGAATTGACTATTTTTGTTACTGCATTTAAATTACTTTTCTCAGATTCTCTCTCTCCTCTATCATCTCTCACTTTTCCCTCTCTCTTAATCTCGCTTTCTTTCTTATCTCCCACACGCACTGATGGTTTGGCGATGCCCTCATATAGTCGATTGCCATTGAACCTATCTCTTTACTGTCTCTTTCTCTCTCATTTCCTCTTCCTTTTCCTTTGTAGTTTATTGAATCAAATAGGGGTTAATGGTGATGGATTCCTTGTCGTCAATGGGCTAGAACCCATCTATGATGGGGTTGCAGCGGGATGGACATATGACTAGATGGATATATATATAGTTTAGAGGTTTTTTTAAATTATCTCTGCAACCTCTGTCCATCGCTATTGAGTTTGAGTCTCCCTTTGTAACGATAGGAGCAAAAGTGTTGTATAATTACTAAAGTCAAAGAAAACTTTCAATATTTTTGAAGAACATAGGGGCAATCGATGTCTTTTTGTAGTGTTGCGTGAAATTTATCCTATGATTATAACTAATACATGTATGTACTGATTAAATAAAATATTACGACATATATGTCTTTTGTATAATTAAAGTGGGACAAGGATATGATTTGTGTAGTGCAAGTCATGTAATTCCATTCATTCATGTACTTATGTGCTTCATGTATATATGCATGTATCAAAATGGAGAAGAGTTGTATCATAACGACAAAACTGGCCAGCTTTGAAGGGACCTAACCAAAGGAATCCCATCAATTTCTCCCTTTATATATTTTTATATCTCCAATTACTTATATTAAGAGAAGACTTTGGCCCTGTAACACTATAATATATTAATTATAATATATCAGATAAAGAATTTGTCAATATATAATGAAGTAGACGACCCACGTCTGCACTCAGTTTCCTTTTTCTTCTCAACTACGTACAGCCTGCAGCCATGGTGGCCGCCACTCTAGTTGTTTAATTATATAGTTATTATCAAAACCCTAGCAAGCTCCATTGCTTTCTGAGCCGTAGAAATAGCAATAGTATCATAAAAAAAACCCTAAATGCTTTTCCATTCAATCATGTCTCTCCCCGGTTAAAGGGCACATCTCATTATTTATGTCTGTGTGATGATCTGTCAACAGCATCTTTTCTTTTCTTGGAATATATATATATATGTATATATATATATAATTAAGCTCCTTGTTCTTGAGGTCACCTCTCTCTCTCTATCTCACTCACACACACACAATCTCTCTCCCTCTCTCTCTCCCATATTTCTAAGAGAAGGATATATCTTCAATGGGAAGGAAACCTTGCTGTGACAAACGCCTAGGGTTGAAGAGGGGTCCATGGAGCAATGAAGAAGATCACAAGCTCATCAACTTCATCCTCACCAATGGCATCCATTGCTGGAGAATGGTTCCCAAGCTTGCAGGTGAACACAAACTAAATATACAGTTTTATATATATATATGTGTGTGTGTGTGTGTGTGTGTGTGTGTGTGTATGTATGAATATATGTAGCAAACTAGCAGTACAGAATTAATATTATGCTATAATTAATGCCTGATAACAGGTCATTATACTTAATTCTGCGTAAAAGTTTATATGTTGTGAAACTTCTTCCAGCAGCTTTGGTGTAAGATTAGTCCATGCATGGCAGCTGACTAATTAAAAGGGTTTCATTAATTTTTGTGTGAGAATGAAGGCTTGCTGAGGTGTGGAAAGAGCTGCAGATTAAGATGGATGAATTATCTGAGACCTGATCTTAAAAGAGGGGCTTTATCTGATGCTGAAGAGGATCAAATTATACAACTTCATGCCCGTCTTGGCAACAGGTAATCAATTAATTCAAACAAATGTTTCTAGCTACATTAAACTCCAATTCCTGATTTTGAATAATCTTAATTACCCTATTTTCTACTGTGACTTTTCCCTCTTTATCGAATCTAGCAACTCTATTTCTTTCAAAGGGCCCCACTTATTAAGATTAAAATTATGGACAGAGGGAAATTTGGGTGGAAAACCTTGAAAGTCATCCATTGGTTGAAGCATGTGACATCTCTAAGTGGTGACAACTACGTTTGTATTAACAATTATTCACACTTTTTAACCAGTGCCATCCATTTCAATTATATATATACAGCATGCATGGTGTTGCTTATAAAATGAGCGGCTTGGCTGGCCTGACTCTAATTATGTTCAAAGTTGGGTCATATTGCCTCCTAATTAAGAAGGGGAGGCCCAACATGATCCAACAGTCAATAGTCTAGCCTAATTAAGTGCCCCAATGGACCTTCGATACAGCACCCCAAATGCTTAAATAATAATGGTTTTGCATGCAGGTGGTCTAGGATAGCCTCCCACTTTCCCGGGCGCACAGACAACGAAATAAAGAACATCTGGAACACCCGCATCAAGAAAAGGCTGAAGCTCCAAGGATTGGACCCACTCACCCATAAACCTATAATTGATCACCTTCATCATTGGGATCAGGATCAAGAGAAATATGATCAAACGGCAGAGAGCGATCATGTTCATTCTAATAAAGAGAAAACAGCTGAAGCAAAATTAGAAACCAACATGAATATCATCACAACCACAGCAGATCATCATCAGCAGGAATTAATCTCCCAGAATGAGCAGCAGCAGCAAGAAAATGGAGGAGAATTAGGGGCAGCAGGGAAGGGGATGATGAATATGGCGGTACTGTCAGATGAAGCCACTGATGAGCTTCTGCAGAGCCACGAGATTTTCTATGGAATTGGAAGCTTGGAATTAGAAGAAGGAGGAGGAGGAGGAGGAGGAGGAGAAGCGGCGGGGTTCATGTGGATGAAGGAATTAGCAATTACCACTCCCAGCAGCAGCAGCAGCCCTTCAGCTTCTTTCTCTGTGGATGAACTTTCTCTCAACTACAACTGCCCTTCTAATTCTAATTCCATGGAAGATCATTCGTCGTCGTCGTCGTCTTTGCAACATGAGTTGCAATGGGTGGATGGAATTGTTGATTCCATGCTTTCATGCTGGGACGGTTTTAGCTAGAGCTAGAAGATGATGAGCTTTTCATTAATTAATTGCACATCATGAATGAAGCTAATTAATTAGACCTTAATTAGCTTCAATTAGTGATAGTTTAATTAGCTTGAATTTCTATCCTTTCTTTCTCTCCAAGCTTCTTGCTCTCTCTCCCTCTCCGATTAATAATTAATTAACCGGGTTTGTGATTTGTATCATACATATATATATATATATATATGTTATCATTATATATGATCGTAATTGATTGTTATTTAAGCTTATATTTGACTTTAATATATATCTTGTGTTTATTTCAAAGTTCTTATCGGGTCTTTTAAACTTTTAATTAAGCATAAAAAATACATAGTAAAAAGTAATTTTCAATTTGATAAAGCATATTTTAGACCTTATATATGAGAAAAAATTATGCATATGTCTTTTAGTGTATTCTAAAAAATTTAACAAATAATTTAATAAAATTTTTGAAATGTTTTTCAATCTTATTTCTACTATTTCATATTTTGATTCGAAAAACATTCTAATATTATCTTATTCATTTTAAAAAAATACTACATAAATAAGTAACATCCAATTTAACTCAAAATGAAAAGTTCATTTAAAGTTGGGAAAATAATAATAATCTCTTATACCTTTACGATCCTTGCATCGACCCCTACCCTTAACCCAACTTAAATTTTTTAAATTATCAAATTTAACCCTTCACCACCCGTTCTCATGACTAGTTCCTAGATTCGCC
The DNA here is from genome assembly GCF_014633365.1 of Diospyros lotus. NCBI lineage: Eukaryota > Viridiplantae > Streptophyta > Magnoliopsida > Ericales > Ebenaceae > Diospyros > Diospyros lotus. The sequence continues at coordinate 38,984,605 of NC_068341.1, read as the reverse complement.
TTTGCCCATTTTTTGTTTTTCTCTCTTCTTTTTTTCCCCCCAACTGGAGGATATGGAACCCTAGGTGACAAATTCAAATTTGATCATTTCTTCATAGACCTTATTATTAGGGTTGAACTTTAACCCCATTTGTAACCTTATCATGAACATTTTCAAAGTTTTTTTTTAATTTTCACTTAATTGAAAATTATTTATATTTTAAAATATATTTTTGACATTAATATATATTTAGTTTATAAAGATTAGAAATTATATTTTCTCTAACTAAAATGAGAGGGGGAGAGAGAGAAAAAAGGGAGGTTGGGGTAAAATAGTTATTTTATCTCTTTTTTAATGACAAAAAAGAGTTATTATCATTTTTAATATGTTTAAATATTCTCCACAATTAAGACAAATTTAAAAAAAAAAGAAGAGATTATTAAATGAAATTTACTCTTAAAACACACTTTTACTTAAAAGCGAACGCTAAGCCCAGTGGATGTTGGCTGGGCCCAGGCCCAATGTTTTGGCCTCATAGTGGTGGGATTCCCGAGTGACCAGACTCGCCACTCACCGCGAGTCAGCGAAGAGGGAAGGAGGGAGGGCGAGAGAGAGAATGTCGGCGATACAGAGGGCGGTTCGGAGCATTCACTCGGCGGCGGGATGCCCTCGCCTGACGAAATTCTCTCTTCATCCTCCTAAGAACGTAAACTTTTATATTCCGTCTTTGCCTCTTGATGTTTTTCTAGTATCCCCGCTGCTGAACTTGATTCTTCTACACTGAAATGGCTTCCTTATCCGTTCTGTATTTGTTCATTCTGTTCTGTTCATTCTCTTTTTAATCTATTCGGACTATAACATTTTCTTCTAATTTCGTCTGGCTCAAGACCATTCCCACATGAATTGTTGGGCACCTATATTGGCAAAAGGGGGAAAATGGGAAACATATATGCGTGCCCTAAATACACTTCCTGTTTACTTACTGCAAGTTGGATCTCGAGAAAGGGAAAGGAAAAGGAAAAATAAATCAAGTACAGGTTTGGTTATGTTTTGGATTGGATTAGGGAAAAATAAATTTCAGAGTAGAGTTGAAAAGGAGTTCAGGGAGAAGCCTTCTTCTGAATTTTTATTCATTATTGATCTACAAGTTTTCCAAGGAATGGAAGATATGAGCTGAATGTACTTGCAAAAACTGAGATCCATCATTTGCTTCTTTGTTCCCCCTATGTTTACCTTCTTTTTTTTTTCCATGTTTTGTTTGACTGTTAATCTCCCAAAGTAGACCACAATTCTGCAGATTTGCGAATAGAGCTGCTTCTTATGCAAACACTGGTATGACCTTTTTCTTTTTTTAATTTAAGTGTGATATCATTGAACAAAGGGCAAGCATTGAAAGTAACAGTAAAGTTGCTCTTTTGTAACTGTAAGGTCAAGGGTTTGAGTTACAGAAACAGCCTTTTCGCAGAGTAAGGGAAGGCTATGTCCAAAAACCTGGCCCAGTCCTCGTAAAGCATCTTGGGGGGGGTGTTGAGCCTTAGTGCACTAAGGACACCCTTTATTGATATCGTTGAACAAAAATCACGCTAAAGGGGGCAGACTTGTTAGCTCGTTTCTTGCATTTACATGACTCATATATGTATAATTGTTTTTGTGTATGTTACAGCGTCCATCTTCTTTAGAACATGTACAAAACCAACTGCTTGACCTCTTTTTTAAAATGAAAAGTGTTCCTCCTTTTGATTCAGCTTTGACAAGGCATCATTTTGTGAAGAAATGGTAGAATTCACTTTGTATCACTTAAAAGTTAAAGATCTAAAAGTCACTCTAGTACAACCTTGCAAATTTTAGCCATTGATAACTAATTGCTGATGATGGTTACACGAAGGTACTTGATCTAATTTTTAAAAATATGCTCAACCTTGACCTAAGTTATTAGGTCTCTCAGAAAACAAATCATGCAACTCTCCTTGTCTGAAGAATCTTTATATGGTTAGATCGAGCAGTTTTGGGGAGATGTGAATGATATGGATGGAGGTCTTGTTCATTGCTTGATTTGTTTTTAAAGAGGCAAGGAGAGATCTAGGAATCAAATACCATTTGATTACTCCTCTTTCCCTCCGAAACTGGAGGAAACTGAGGGGAGGCAAAATGTTTGTTATATACATAATTCATTTAGACACTACCTATTTGCTTCTGCACTTTCCTTCCTTTATATCTATTATTATTATCTAACCAAATGTTACCCTGATTATTTGTTGTCTAACCAAACAAAAGGGGGACACATCCTTATCCTTTCCTGTGGCATATTCTTCACTTCCGTCCATCTAAATGGAGTGTTCCGGTGCCTAAAACAGAGATGTCTATTAACAGCAGAAAATAGTGCCCCTTTGGTTTCCATCAGGTGCACAAAAGCAGACTTCCACATGATGTGCCTATATTACTTTTACCATTGGTTTTCTTATGCCCAATTCTTACATTCTTGCAATGTCTTTGGCCGATTGCAATTTTTACCATTGCAATGTCTTTTGCCGATTGAGCAATAAGAAGGAAGCTTATTGAAAATTACTAAATAAAAAGGCAACAGGAAACAAGTCGCTCATTCGTGGTCATGAAGGATGTCCAAGATATGGAAGTTTTAGGTGTTTCATGGGAAATTTAATAATGTCCTGAGACATGTCAAATTATGTATTGGGAAAGCTATCTTCAATGAGTCATTGTCCCATTTGCTTAGATGAAAAATGTTTACTTCTAGCTTTTCATAACAATGATAATGTGCTTGTGCGCCTTATGGTTGTTTTTAATATCAGGTAGAGGTGGAATTCGCCAATGGTAGTGTCTATAATTTGTCTGCTGAGTTTCTAAGAGTACATAGCCCAGCTGCTGACAGCAAGATTAGGTCAGTTGGAGGTGAAAAGGTAACCCCAGAACATAACGTCATATTCACACTCCCACACAATTCAAACCTGTGTGTGACTCCAACAATTGTATTGATTTGTGCAATCAACTCATTGAGTCATTGTTAATCACTACTCCACTTGTTCCATTCCCGGGGCATTTTAACCAGGTAATCTCTGGAAGGCATCATGTAGGCATCATGTCTGCTGAACCCATAGGGAACTATGGGGTGAGGTACTTTTATTACTAGAGGTTACGTTGATGGTTATGTACTATCTCGATTTAATCCAGTGGTGTTTCTAACTTGGATTGCCGGTTCAGGATACTGTTTGATGACTTGCACAAAACCGGGATCTACACCTGGGATTATTTGTATCATCTTGGGAGCAATAAGTTCACCCTTATGAGAAATTACATCGGAACTCTGAAGAAGCATGGACTTTCTCGAGATCCACCTAGAAGAAAGTGAAAACTTTTTTTTGGTTACAATTCCTTTGACCTCTTCAACTGGCATCGTATTGATGGATGCGAAGCTTAGTGGAGGATCTCACCCGCTTGTTATTAGTTGCACGAGGAGGTGTTCTTCTGGCAATATAGATGGCAATTAGCATTTAAGATTATGATTCACCAATTTTTAACAGTTCCCTTTGCTCTTTGCAGAGGTCTAAGAAGATCCAACAGAAGCTTGTTCCAAGTTTTTATGAGCTCTCTTCTTTCAAATGCTTTTCTTGTTTGATTATGTTGCAGAAGGATGCATTGGTTGTATAACTAGGAACAAGGAAGCTAGTTATTTAACTCATTGGTTGGTCTTTTTTTGTGAATTTTTGTTATTGTTTGTAAGATTTGTTTTAATTTTGGGCAAAAATCAAAAGCCACCCTGAAATTTTAAGAAATTGTAAGAACACCTTTGCACTATTGGAAATTCATATTTTTTTCCCCTAATTTACCGATGTAGTACAAAGACTCTTATAAATTAATAGATGTTAGTCTTGAAATCTGGTAACTACAGAATGTATCAAAATACCCTTATAAAATTCGCGTGAATGACTAAAACAATTAGTTAGAACAAACAAAAATTAATTAATGAAATAAAAAAAAATAAAAGGAAATTAATTAATAAAATTTAAAATAATATATATTTAACATTCAAATATCAATGCACATGTAAATGTAGAATGAAATAAAAAAATAAAAAATAAAAAATAAAATTTTAGAATAATATATACTTAACATCCAAATATCAATACAAATTTAGAATAAAAAATAGAAAATAAAAAAAGAAATCAAGTGAACAACTTTATAATTATATAAAAATATTTTGATAAGAAAGAATTAAATTTAGTATACATATTAAATCAGGTAACGAAAAATAGAGTTACATTCAATCATATATTAGTAACATTTGTAGTCAACCAAATGTATTAGGAAGAAAATACAAGTATTTAAACCTAAAAGAAAAAAACGATTTTGATATAATTGAAAAATGTCAACACTGAAACTAATATGCATGCACCCACAGTGTGATTAGCTCAATTCTTATTATATTATAAATAATTTACTTCTTATTTTATTTTGTCTCGAAAATTATGAGTGCTCCAACTACACTCCTTATTCTTTTCTTTATTTCACTCTTTATTTTATTTATTTATTAATAAACTTCAATTCTATATATTTTACCTTATTTATAATTTTCACTACTAGCATACAAAATCAATAATCAGATATACAAAATAGTTAGATACCCGCATAAACAAAATTAATAATTAAATACACACAATAATCAAATACACACATACACAAAATCAATAATTAAACTCACAAATTAATAATCAAATACACAATATCAATCATTCAATACAAAAATAAATTTAAAAAATCTCCAAAATCACAAGAAAACTGTGCTCAATTTGCTCATCCTTCTAAAAAGACAATTTTGCTATCACTTCGTTATATTTAATGCCAACAATCTTTCAATATGGTGAAAAACATAGTTTTTCAATAGTGTAAGAGTGTCTTTGCAGTTTCTTATAACCTTGGGGGTGGTTTTTTATTTTCGTCCTTCAATTTTTAGATTATATGTCTCTTTTATGATCATAGATAGATGACTGAAGGACTAGAATTTAAGTAATTGACTTCATTTAGTAGAATTAAGACTAAATAAATAGAAGGGACCTTGATCTTTTAAGTATGGTCAAATCTTGGAGCTCTCATACTTAATCATGTGTGAATAATTGGTGATCATTTTGTGAGTGTTTCTTCTCTTTCATCTTATACACAGTTGAAGATGTAGGAGACGTCAAAGAGAGAAGAGATGTAGTCGAGAAAAGAGAGTGAATTAAGAAGACGCCTAAAAGAGAGAAAGAGCTAAGGAGACATTGCCGGAAAAAGAGAAAGGGGGGGGGGGGAGTTGAGATGTTAGAAAATTATCACATCACAGCGTGACGCGCATCACTTGTTAGCTAAATATTTAAATAAATGATTTTAGTGTTTCATAAAAAAATTCAAGAAATTTAGTAGCAAAAATATACTTTTGGCCAATCTTTCTTTTGCTCTATTTGTTTTATTATTTAATCTGATCACTTCGCATGTTTGATATTCTCCTCATACATGTAAATTATTTGAATTACGCATCCCACATGCTATTTTTAAAATAATTAAAAAGCTTAAAATTAACTCCATAATTTTGGCAATCTTTGTAATTAATTCTGATACCAAAAATGTCGCAAATATCATCTGCTTGACTTTGTTTTTCAGAAAATGGAAAGAGAGTGAGAAGCCAATTCATGGCATTTGATTTCTACCATATCTTTGTGCTGCCAAATTCAAATTCATTAATCAACCAACCTCCTCCGCAATCATCCTACCGTTACCGTAGCCAATAAAGCCGTTGGGACTTTTGAAAATGAACGTTAAGAGAGCTTGATCAAAGCAAACCATTGGGACCCGACCCATCACTGAAAAGGATTCAAATTATTCAAACATATAATTGAAAAGTGAAATAACCTTTTGAAATAACCTTTTAAAATTAAGTAACTGTTGAGTTGTAATAACTGTATTTTATTTTAAAATAAAATTATTAAAAAAATACTAAATAATAACATACCTAACTTTTGTATTTAGTTTTAATTATTTTATATTAAATTTTTTTAATTATTTCAATAATATACCAAATTTAAAAACATTTTTGAAATAATCATCCTTGCGCGACCTTGTCGCTCGTGTCATCGAATTTGACAAAGAAGATAAATTACAAATATAAGACTTTATCTCACTACGAAAATTGAATTTATGATTTATCGATTTAAATTCAACATATTATTTGTTTGATCGCTTGATTTATATCTTAGAGTACGTCGTTTCTTTACTAATAATATTAGTTAAATTCTTGTTAACTTAATTAAGAAATATTTTTTAATTAATAAAAAATCAGTATTTTTTAAAATAAATTACTCTTAAAATATGATCTTTTCATTACACATTTTAAATAAAAGAGCCAAAACGAAAAAAAAAAAGGAAAAAAAAAAAAAAACTGCCTTAAACGCACATGAAATGAAATGACTATTAATTTGAATTTCAAATTCTAAAGCGTGGAGAAAGAGCGAGGATCCGTTAGCTCCACACAGCGGGAAGAGAAGAAGAAGAAGGAGGAGGAGGAGGAAAGGGGGGGTGAAACTGAATCAAAAAGAAAAGTTGAATTTCTGAGGACTCAGCAAAAAGCATGGGAGAATCTGCCTGTCTTTTGAACTCGTTCTCCCTTTCCACACCCACATCTCAGGATGCCACATCCACACAGGTCTGTTTTTGATCCTTTCATTCTGTCAAATTCTCATATGCTTCGTTCCTTCCTGATTCGGGTCAAGTTTGATTCAATCAGAATAGGGGTAGGTTAGGGTTTTTTTGAGGCTACAGATTTTGTGCGTGCATCTTGCAGGGAACCCAATTTCATGCTCTTGGAGAGTCCATCTCTTTCGGGAGGTTCATGTCGGAGCCCTTGGCCTGGGAGAAGTGGTCCACCTTCTCTCACAAACGCTACGTCGAAGAAGCGCGGAGTTACGCTCGCCCAGGATCGGTGGCGCAGAAGAAGGCTTTCTTTGAGGCTCATTACAAGAGCATTGCTGCTCGGAAGGCGGCGGCGGCGGCGACGACGACGGAGACGTTGGTTGAGCAACCAAATGATGCTGCCGATAACAGCCCCCAACCAGAACCTGAACCCGACGATGGCGGTGTTGCTGCAGCTGATTCCCAAGTGCATGTTGATGAACCGCTCGAGCAAAGTGTAGAGGGGGATTCTACGATCAATGGAAATAATTACAGTCCAAATGCGGAAATGAAGGAAGTGGAGACTGAGCGGGTGAGAGTAGCCGACTTGGTAACAGAGACGGGGGTTCTGGGGGAGAATTCTGTGAAGAGCCATACTTTGAACCAGGTTGAGAATGTTGCAGATGAGGAGGCTCCATTGCTAATAAGCAAGACGAAACCAGCATTGTCATCTTCAGAATCAGAAACACTTCACCGTAGAGCACCTAAACCATCAGTTTCTCCTGCCAAACCGGCAGCTCCAATTCCTCCCAGGAGGAAAATCAATGCCCTTCCAGTTACCAGGAAATCGATGGTACCCACTGCAGATACAAAGAGATCAACCAGGAGATCCCTGCACGAGATGATCTATTGCACGCCTGCCAAAGGACCAGACAAGCCGACTACTCTGGCTGCCCATATGGTTGAAAGCTCAAGAGTTGCTCCTAGTCCTAATAAGGAATCTAAAGATTGCAGAACTCCTCTAAGGACTCTAATTACGGTACTCTCTGTTCTCTTTGCTGCTGCCTATTTGTTGGACACCATTTTCTGACTTCCCTCTACAGTGTGGAAGCGGCATTCTTGGAAGTACGAGTCTGAAATGCGGGCGTTTTGCATCATGGGAAATAACCTTTATGTTAATTTCAGTTCATGTCTAGAATTCATGATATTTAATCCAACAATTTTATACCAGTCATCGTCTACCTAATGTAACCCTCCTTTACCTGGGCTTGGGGCTGACTATGAATGGGAGGAACACCTTCAACATTATAAGTACGGGAGGGAACAATCCTCCTAGCAGGATCAAGGATCATGACAATTGTTGTTGTCATTGCTAATTCCAGTTCATGTGGCATTCCCTGTATTGTAACGGATGCTAAGATTCTTTTCATTCTCAATTGGCAGGCTTCGTCAAATGGGGAACTAAAGCATCCTTCAGCAACCCCTTGTTCAAAAAATATAAGGTACCTGTCCTTTTTTCTTCTCTCTGGTTAAAGATAAAAGGAAAAGGGTCCACAGTAGTTCTCAGATCATCAGCCATGGCGCATATGTTTTAGTCATTGTCATTTGGGTTACTTCTAACTTTGTCTATCTGCAACTTATAGGTCTACAACTACAACACCACTTCATCCCACTGCTGCTGGAAGCAAAACAATAGGACCAAAATGGAACATCCTATCTACCGTGTACGTAGTTTCCCAACATAAATTGTTAGAAGTTCTTCCTATCTGTTCTAAAATATAGCAATCATGGTGCAAGAATAATGCATGATCCACAAGAAATTATTTAGGAGTCAGCGGCATGCATATTGAACTCCATGTTTGATACACAGATGGTCAGGAAGAATTATGAAACTAGCATATTTGTGTACACCAATGAGAATTTTGACTGGCTGACACTTAGTACTGTCCAATCTAGTAGATATCAGACTGGTATTTACCAGCAGTTTTTGGTGATATATTGTGGATACAAATTCCTTCCATTATCCAGAAATATAAGCCTTGGCAAGTTCTGTCAACTTGTTAAAATAGAAGATCATTTGAGTCCCTTCTAGCCACATCTGTGCTCATGGATTTGTCTGCGAGTTTCTCAAATACTTCTATTTGCACCTCAGTTGTTCCAAGTCCCTGAGTGTCTGCAGAAACAAGTTACAGTCACCAACTTTATGCATTCCTTTTAGCCTGAGGACGGAGGAAAGAGCTGCAAGAAGAAAGCAGGTGAGCTTTGCCTCAGTTATTTTTCCTCTTTCCTTCAATCAAGCCTCTCTCTTGGGCTGTATGTATGTATATGATTAAATTGTTTCCTCATCTTATTCTGATTCAGAGGCTTGAAGAAAAATTCAATTCCCAGGAGACACAAGAAGTGCGTCTGCAGACAAGAGTAAAGGTCAGAGTCCCATTCCAAAGCTCTATGTAGATAGCAATGCTATCCTCACTATGCACATACCTTGTTGAATCATTTTTCCTTCATGCCAATTGTAAGGTTGCTAGCCCCTAGTGCAAACAATTGTTTTGTAATTATGGTCATAGTGGGGTCTAGGGGCGGTAGGGATTAGGTTGATGGTGTGTGGTAGATATGATTGGTGGGTGTTTGTTGGGGTTTATGGCAGTGGTGGTGGTGATTGTGACCTAGTGGGGTGTCATGGTAAGTTATAGAGGTGGCGGTGGCAATAGTGGTTGCTGCACTATACTGGTTGCTTTGATGCTAGCTGGTCTTGGGTGGTCCATTCCATCTAGGTAGATAACTGCCCATGTAGTATCTGTTCTTATGTGGACAAACCAATCCATAAAAAGGAAGGAATTATGTGCCTTTTCTTGGAAAAACAATATCTTATTGTGGTTCTGGCAGATTTTAGTTTAACTTCTACATTTTAGAAGCCATGGATAGAGATGACTGGAGGTTTAGAATTCATATAGCCAACCACATCTAGTTGGATTTAATTGTGGTGGTTTTTCCAAATTTTAGAAATTGACAAATGGGAGGGTGATGTGAAGTGAAAGTTGTGACAAAAGAAAAGCCATCGAGAAGAAAACAGCTAGAAAGGAGTGGTAAAAGAAAGAAAAAGAAAAAAGATTCATGCGAGGGAAGTGGTGTAACTACAAGAAGTTGGGTACTGGCATCAACTCTTGGGACATTTTGGGATTGTCATGCATTTGTAATTTTTCATTCACCATGGAAGATTTATTTCCCTCACCCGTAAGAGGGGTGTAAGTAGTTGTTTGTATTTATTTTGTTCCTTACCTGTTTAGAAATCACAACCATAGTTGTAAGCTCTATGGCACCCCAGGCAAGAAGGTGCAATACCTCTGTTTGGAGGTTTGTGCTAGATCAGCATTGTACACGGCTAAATTGAGGCAGCCAGCAAAAGACGAGATGGACACCTTAGAGATGCTAATCTTAAGCATGACAGGTTGACAAGTGCTGAACATTGTGACTAGTTCAAGTGAGGATGTGGTTGTGGACACAATAGACAAAGTAGCAGACATGACAAATCCAGAGCGGGTGGAGGACCCACCATTGGAATTCTCTTCTTTTGTGTTTGCAAACCAATTATACAACTGGATACCTGCTCGGATGCCTCTTTATTTGCAAAACAGCATCTTAATTGTCATTTTGGATATGTTTTATTTGATTTTTGGTTGGAGACTAAGACTTCCACTAATTATTTTAGAGCTATAAATCTAGCTACGAAGGCTCTCTTTCTCTCCCTCTAATTCTTCCCTCTTCTTGTCACCTCTCTCTTTTTCCTCTTCTCTTCCTCTCTTCTTTTCTTTTCCAGGAGAAAGTAGAATCCGAAAGAAAAGGATTTTGTCGAAGCCTCTGCTTCAAAGCTCCACCCATGCCTGATCATTGTGGGGGAAGAGAAACAACCAAAGATCAGATGAAGAATGAAAAGGTATCCCTTTGGGTTCATATTATGTGATCAGGAGTAGATTCGCCTTACTCCATCCCCATTTGTCGTGCAGATTCCATTGACACATTCTCAGTCACCCAGAAAAATAAAGCCAAATTCTTCTATCACATCTCAACTTACAACCTCTCTGCCTCCAGAGACAGCTTCAGCCAAGAACAGATTCCCTAATAATATCACGAAAAGGAAAAGCCAGGTACCAAATCTTCTTGGTTCACTAGGTGTTTTGATAATTTCCAATGAGAATTCATCTCCAAATATTCATTCAGCATTATTGACTCGCAAAGAAAGCAGAGAATTGTAGAATACTACTGAATGGCTGCTGAATGCTACTTTTAGATTACCACAGAGAGAGAGAGAGAGAGAGCTATCTTGGCTTCATGTGTTGTTTACTGCAATTTTCAGATTTGCAATTGAGATTTGTAATTTGAGGAAAATCTAGAGTAAGAATCAGATACTTCTCTTGCAGAACTCAAATTGGCAGTTTCTTTCTTTTAACTTTTTTTATTTTGGCTGAATTTTTATTACAAGAGAAAATGAGTTTATGAGTAGAAGAAAATATTCAACACAGCGGTGTTATTACATCACACGCTGTTCAAATCGTAAATACATAACAATTGTTGGTCTTCCTTATCAGCACTTTATGCATTTAGAATTTAAATACGTGATAGCTTATGATTATATCGTGATATCATGTTTCTCCAACCAAACACCACCCATCCTGTTCATCCATCTCTCCGCAAACAAGAGCCCAGCCCAAGTCGTATTCCTCTTTATCCCGACTCTTACCGTCACCATCACCACCATGATCATTGATTTCAACGGCTCCTGATGCAAGTCCACGAGGCTCCTCGTACACCTCGTCCACACAGCCCTCGTCTGCCTCATCGTCGTCGAGAAAACAATCGCCGGCCAAGTGATCCAGGATCCCAGTGGCGGAGAACCCGGAAAGCTTCAAGCCGGGCTTGGAATCGACGACCCGCCAAGTGACGAGCCTGTGGTTGGAACCGACGTCGGAGGAGCGCAGGCGCTGGGTGCCCTTGGACTTGCCCCTGGACTTGGAAGCCGGGCGCTCATGGCAGGCAACGCAGGCGGGGCGGCCGCACTTGCCAGTGAACTTGGAGTGATTGGTGGGCTTCGGCGAGACCTTGGTGAACAGGCCGGCGGTCGGCGGCGAATCGACGCGGTTGACGATTCGAGAGTCGGGTCTGGGGTTCCAGGGCGCAGGCAGGATCCGGGAGCTCCGCACGAGGCCGTGCTGGCGGCCCTCTCTCTTCATCCTTTTTCTGTCTGGTAGGCTTGAAGGGCTGAATGGAAGCGACGAGGACGATGACGATGATGATTGTTCTACATATAGAAAGGAAGAGAGAGATGGTTTGGAAAGCTTGGGGTGCAAGCGGGTGGGGTGGGTGGGTGGATGATTTCGTCAAAAGCTGCGTGTTGGCCAAGACAGCATCGTTATCGCCATTGCCAACAATGACTAACTGATTTTATTAAATCTCTTTCGTACAGTTTTTATATTTTCAAACCCAAACCCGGTGAAGATTAGACAGCTCTAATCCCTTCTCGTGGACATCCGATAAAATTGAGACCACACACGGAAGATTACACAGCTCTAGTCGTCATCTAGTCCCTCTCTTATGTCCTAATATTCATTTTTGTTCTGTTGCAAGTCAAAGTCAAACAACCCAACACTTAGGGCAATGACTTGGAACCAGTTTTACATAAATTTGATTATTTGTGATTTTTCATTCTCAAATTTATAATTTAATCAAGTAGAGATTTTTTCTTTAAATTTATTTGTTTACTTAACTAGTGTTTGTTAATTAAAATATAAATTAAAAAATATAAGATATAAAAAATATTCTGAATTTTTGTTATTTTTAATATGTTTATTAAATTTATATGGTAACTCTTAAAAATAAGTCACGTGACTTTTTATTTGATATTTTTCAGATATATTTATATATATATTTTTTTAAATAAACAAATCTTGAACTTTATAAATAAGAAAAAATTATGTATATATCTTACTGTGTATTTAAAAAAATTTAACAAACAGTTTAATACAAATTTTAAAATATTTCTTAGCCTTATTTTTGATAATTTCATATTTTAATTCGAAAAATATTCTACTTTTATTTTGATATAATCTTATCTTATTTATTTTAACAAACACTATTTTAATAAATAAACATAAACAACCTTAAGCTGCGCTTGTTCACAAATTATTCACTGAATATACAATTTTACTATTATTATAATACTTGAGGGTTGGCATATCGTGTAAAAAAAAAAAATCTAAATAAAAATTCATTTGATAGTATTTGATAATAGCTATTTAATTCTTAATTTTTTTAGAAATATTTTTAAAACAAAATAAGCCTTGATGTAGTAGCAAAATTGTTTCAAGTCGGTTATTGTTTAAAGATTATGAATTCAAATTTTGTTAACGTAATTAATTTTTATTTTTTAACTAAGATACATAAAGAATATTTGAAGAATGATAGTGATTTAAAACTCCAAAACTTGGTATCATGAAAGTTAAAAGGTTGTTTAGTTTTGTAGGTAAAATTTAAATAAAGATTAGAATTTAGTGTAGTGGTAATAAAATAAGATTATTTTCAATTCGAGGTTGTGGGTTCTAAACTTGTTGCTGTAATTTTTTTATTGAAAGAGTTTTATAATACTAAAACATCCTATTTACTTATATAATAGTATAGATGTTAAGTTTGACAATTAACACTTGTTAAGTTAAAGTGTAGAATAATAAGATGATGATAATGAAAATATTTTTATTAAGATAAAAATATATTTAAAAATTTTAATCAACTCTTTTTGAAGTAAAAATATTTTTTATGGCTTTTTATCTTAAGTTGACTGAAGTAACGTGGTATGTTGATATCTGATTGTCTGTTTGTTCGGTCGACCTAAGTTGGCTAGAATTTTGGCCTCTAATCTTAGGTTGATCGTACTTTCAATCGAAGTTGTGCGAAAGATTGCTGAATGACTTAGATTGACTGAAGTGGTAATTTGAGTCGACTAAAGTCTAACGAACTTCTCTGTTTGTCTTAGTTTTCAAAAAAAAATTTGTTGCTTGTTCAAATATAAATTACAATAGATGTTTTTCACTTCTTCTACTTTAAAATTATAATTTAATAAATTTATCTTTTCATCATACAAAGAGTAAAATCTCTTTTTGGAGAAGGACCATGCTACTTGTACACTCAAGCCTACACTTTGGGTTACACCCAGTGCACAAATGACTAAAATGCCTTCACAAAAATTGTAAACTTGCTTCCCCTGCCCTTGGTTGCCTCTTCTCTCATCTTTCTCCTTTTCTTTCCATGGTCGTCCGTTGCAATTGCAGGTCATTGCCTTTCTCTCATTGTCTTTTCCTTACCATGAGTTAATAGTTGCGTCGCCTTGCCTCGCACCGACAATCGTGGAGATTGAGGATCCACGACGATTGGTGCAAAGTGAGGCGACACAGCAATCAACGCGAGGAGAGGCGAAGATGGTGAGAGAAAAACGATGACCGAAGATTGTAGCGAGCAGTCGTGGGAAGAAGGGGAAAGAGAGGAGAATAGAGACAGCCAAGGGTCGGGGAAGCAAATTTACAATTTTTGTAAGGACATTTTGATCATTTGTGCACCTAGGTATAACCCAAAGTGTCACCCGCAGTGTACAAGTGGCATTTTCCTTTGGAGAAAATGTGGTTTGACTTCAGATTTGTCTCTGTTTGTAGATTTTTATGTCTTCTTTGATTTTCTTATCTCTAACTCTTATGACTTTTTGTCTCAAAAAATTTATATTTAATTATGATATTAGGTTGTCTCTTCATACCTTTTCCAAACTTTCTCTAATTGATTTTTGTACAAAATATATTTCTAATGTGTTTTTAAACAAAAATATCTACAGATGTTGGAATGTATCAAGTTGTAGTCTGGAAAAACCTGAAGATATTTTTAATTTCAAAATTACTTTTTGTCCCTCTTTGTAACAGCTAGTTTTCTGGAGATGTATATATATAGGGTAAGTTTGGAGACTCAAAAATATAGAACAAACTAATTGAAGAGCATTCAAGCAAGAGTGAAAAAGTTCAAAGAGCTGAAAGTGTGTTGACTGGTGGAATTCTCAAGATTGGTGACTTGTTTGATTTATCCCTATTTTTAAGTTTGTGATTTTACTTACTTATTATGTGAGGGGTTTGTATTTACTAGCAGTGTGCTAGTGGTTTTTGCTTAGACAAGTGATTGTATATTAGTTCTAGCTCAAATTAAAAAGTAGTGTTATATTTTACTTAGTGAAACCTCAAGCACAGTCTTGAGAGGGATGACTAGACTCTTAAAGTTGAACCCTATAAAAATTCTCATGTTATTTGTGGTTGCTTGTTGTTATTAACTTATTATTGTTCTTATTCCTATCGTTATCACTAATTATCAAGATCACAATTTAAGAGTTTTCAACAAGTGTTAAAATCTTAAGTTTTCGAAAAACCCAATTCACCCCGTCTGTTGGGTATTTTTCTAGGCAACAACACTTATCACGTGGTGACCACGTCAAAACATCTCAATGATTGATGGAACCACTTAGCCTTATTTCTATTCATTACAAAGTTAGGTGATTCATGGCTCAAAACTTCTTTAGTTGCACCTAAAACCCTATAGCCTCATCAACCTCAAGGTCTTATCATTATCATCCTAGGCACTAGTGTCTTTCTTTACATCACCTCATGTATTGCCAACAACATCACCCTTGATATCAGTCTCATCATCATATATCGCCTCAAGTGACTATTGTAGCATCTGAAATTTTAGAGGTAAATAATAATTACTAATTTCGACGTTTTAGAGTGATTGGTGACTTATGGAATACTTGTGAGTTAAAGAAATTTAAATGGGAATATTAAAATTATTGTATTCTTAAATGGGGAAGTGATTGGAAGTTTGTAGAATTTTTAGGATTTAGATTATTAAGTGATTAAGATAAATAAAATAGTATAGCAATTAATATATTTATATGTAATATAAAATAATAAAATAATTAAATAAAGGAATGAAAGTAATTTGGAAGGAAACGCAGGAAACGCACGTAATTATATGTGAAGTAAAATATAATCTTAAGTTAATATATTATATTACATAATATATATAAGTATGGAATGCTTGAGATAGCATTATATATATATATGTATATATACATGTAATATAGTGTGTGTGTGTGGGACGTGTGGCGCGCTGGCAGCATGCGCTGCCTTTAATTCTTTTCCCAACTTGTGTTTTCCTTATTTTTATGGAAAATGGTCAATCAAAATGGCTTAAATGCTGCTGAAATTGGTTCAAAATTCAAAAGGTTGTGAGAGAATTAAATGAGATTTGATAGCTTAAATGATGGCCATTGGGGTTGGGGAAAAGCTTAGTGGCGAAGGTGCTCTGAGAGTATAAATAGGGATACAAATTTGCTAAAGAAAACTTGGAAAAGAGGGAGTTCGTGAGCAGAGCTTGGAGAAGAGGGAGACCGCGAGCAGCAAAGGGAAATGAAGGAGAAAAGAATTGGGGAAGCGCACGGTAGCTACGAAATGAAAGAGAAGTGAGAAAATTAAGGAGTTTTCGAGATTATTCGGTATTTAGAATATTTCGGTAAGTGGGTAAAATTTATATAAGTGTTATATGTTTAAATCATGGATTTTATACGGTTAGATTATACAGTTTACGCGTTAGAATTAACCAATTTAAGTCACGGTTGTATTATTTGATAGAAAACGTTTTACTTTGCATCGGGAGCACAAGAGAGGCTGAAATCAATCGTTTTCAGGCAAGCTCCTAACCCTCCTCTCGCGTTATTTATTTCTGGCGAAAGTTTTCGAAGTTTCTTATACTCTAAAACCCTCCCTCACCATGACTCGGTTCTACGCACAAATAATAATAATCCGCGTAATAACCATTTTATGACTTTTATTTTATTAATGAGTTTATTGTTAATGGGATAAGCTAAGTAAGGATGTTATGGCGTCTTTTAAGTCGACCGTCACGGAGCTTCGTATCGCTCTGCCTCCCTTGGGAATGATGCCGAACCCGTTGGGGTTAGGTTCCTAGATAAATTGGTTATGGTCAGAATTAGGAGAATGTACTAAAGAGTCTATTATGTATGTTGAGATGGTTTTTATGAATGAGGAAGAATGAGAATGATATCATGATGTTATGTGGTTATGTACATGAAGAGTTTTGGAGAAATGTTGTGTAATGTTAAGTTTATAGGCTATAAAAGTTAATGGTGTCGGTAAGTGTGTCTAAGGGTATGGGTACAAAGCCACTGACTGTTGACCATGGGTCGTGGCAGTTGATGGCTAGATGTATGGGCGTCAGTCATCGGTTGTTACGATAAGCGCTAGACGGCCATAAGAGCTAGTACTCCAAATTCCCGCATTGGTTTGTGCATTTCATGATGTGCGTGCTACAAGGGGCTGGGTTGCATTCATGTGGGGACATGTTTTGTGTGTGATGGGATGTATGAGTATTTGCATGACCCGGTTGGTCTAAGAGCCAATTTGGGTATCTTAGGTGAGCATATGCATTTAGAGCATGCCGCATGTGTGTATTCCTATGTGAGGTGTAGTAGGGCCTGATGCTTGGTTTATGGGGGCCTTGTTATCACGTTTATACTACAAAGGCCATTGCATTTCTTATGTGTTGCATTGCATGGTTCTAATGTTATTGTTATTCTGGACGGGAGTACCGTGCCAGGTGTCGGGAGTACCGACTCATGTGAGCTTCTGCTCGGCTTAGATATTAGCTCGGGGTTGGCCCGAGGGAAGATCAAGATCGCGGAAGTATTTGATTATGTGATGTATGACATGATGAACACATGAGAATATGATGGGTATCAGGAAAAATATGTAACAAGTATCAGGAAAAGACAAATGTTGAATGTCAGGAAAAGTCGACCATGTCGGGAAAAGGCTGGTCTAAGAGAATGATGATATGGTAGCCTATGTTAGGCTACAACAGGTTTGTATGTGGGACCCAGGTGCCAATGTTTGACTTATGTGGGCCCCTGGTTCCTTATGTGCAGTTAATTTTATGTTATGCGTGTAGAAGTATGGTACGTATAGCTCATGACATGGCGTGATTGCATTGGCATGAATTGCATGGGATGTTATGGGAAGAGTCATATCTTAGACCCTCAGCCTTTCTTTCTAGAGCTTGCTGAGTCTCGCGACTCATGTTGTTTTACATCATTCCAAGTACGTTCATCGGGGTTTGGGTCCAGACCGTCGTGTCATGATAGCAAGTGCAGAGCTCTCCCGAAACTAGATCCTGGGTGTCGTTGCACTTCTGTTAAGGTTAATATTTACGTTTTTTTTTTTAGATTGTCGTATGTTATGTAAGCCCAGGTGGGCCTAAGAGATGAATGGTTTTGTAAAGATGTTTATGAGATGTTATAATTAAAAAGAGATTATGATTTTAATAGGGATTGTGTGTGAATTGTAGATGCGTCATTGTTCGATATCATTTTTATAATGACCCTCTCACGGATCCTCTATGCTAGCGGGGGCTCCGGGAGGCGGGCCGTTACAACTATTGTTCTCGAGTTAAAAGAATAGTGGTATTCATCAAAGCATTCGATACGAGTTGTTGCTTGTTAGGTGTAGTCTCACCATCCTTTTCACTAATGTGGGTTTAGTCACTGCTCCTTCCCCCGCGTCCTTTACCTTTACCTTGATCTCAACCTATAATGGTTTTTTTTTTAGTGGCAATTGATTCTCCTCATTAAACACATTTTGTCACGAGCTTATTTTAGTGGATGGTGGCATCATATCCCTTGTAGGCAGTATAACCATGTCACAATAATACATATATGTATCATATTATTCATGGGTGTATAAATTTTGATTATGAACCCTTAGCACAAATTATATCTAGAAGTGTTCACACCATGATCCAAAATCTACTAATTAAAGGTTGCTTCATGAGATTTGTGTGACAATACAAGGGGTACCTATGAATGACATGACGATGTTGCTAGATTTAGATGATAAGATAAATCTAGGCTCTAATACCACTCTATCACAACCAAGAAATAGAGGTTTATAACTAACATTACCCCAATTCCAATATAACCCTAGCCATTGAGACAAAAAAAGCCACATGTACCTATATACTAAACAATTTAATGTAAGTTCTATGTTTCAATTGTTCAAAAGTCAAGAGGTATCATATCATCCATATAAAGAAAGGAAAAAGAAGAGTGTGCAATCTTTTGTCATATACAATCATGTGAGGGCAAACAACATTATCAAAGTATACTCTATATCATAATGCCTTACATCAATAGATAAGAAATATGACATCTACTCTAATGGTTGTGTGTGTCAATTATGTCCCCATGGAACATGCTTAATAGTTAGAGGATGCCTAACCCAATAATGTCGAAACAAAATCGTATTGTCAACACAATAACATCGGGCCACAACTTGAAAAAATATTAATATGAAGGGTGAGAGTCTCGAAGGACCAACAAGTAACAAATAACATGCTATGACCACTAGGAAATTATGCTAAAAGGTATGTCATTAACATGCAGAGAATATATACCCAAGTATGATGTCATATCAACATAACGATTTCATCTCAAAAGTTGTATATCATGTAAACATGTAAAGGAGTAATGCAGGGCATAATTAGGAAAATGTATAAACATGTGATTGGTGGTGATCCAATGTCAAAGGCCAATGACCCCAACCCTATGTTGATAGTTAGACAACGATCATGACAAAACATATACATGGTGCATCAAATTTCATAGATTCCTACTATAAACATTCAAGATTCTACTAAATACTCCCACATAATAAAACGTAGTGTTGATTTTAAAAGATGTAAATTCGTAAGCGTGTAAAATTATAATTTATATGGTCATGTGGAGACATTTAATTTGTAATCACGAAATCATGTGGTAACAATAAAGATTATAATCCTTGTAATCATGTGAATGATAAAACCATAGTTTTTTCTTTTTTAATGAATTTAAAACAATTTCATATATTGAGGTAAATATTTGCCAATAAGAATTTTGAGAATATAGGTAACTGTTGTAACTTATAGTAGATATAGTAATACATGTAAAGACATAATTTAGACAATATGACTAGAGTACTCATCTAATATCTATAGATAAAGGTCCAAGACTGTCTTTCCTTAGACTACGTCTCAGATCCTACAATTAATGTTAAATTCTTATTAACATTCAATTTTAGAACTTGTATAAGATACTCAAGTATTCTAACTCACACTCAATCCCAGGGGCAGATCCAGCCAGGTGAGATGGGCTGGGCTGGACAAAATTGGAGGTGGGCTGGGCTAAATTAAGGGTGGGCTATTACTAAAAAATAAATAAAATTACATTATAAAAAAAAAAATTCTTGTAGGCTGCCCTGGGCTTCAGCCCAGGGCAGCTCGCTAGTAAATCCGCCCCTGCTCAATCCCCCCTAGTATCTATGTTCGAAAAAGGTAATCCTGCGTATCGTTTTACCATATAGTTCATTTTCCAACACGTTAGTTTAGATTGATAAAGCCTAAGACTATATCCCCAATTCTTTTTATACCTTATAAATGATCCATAATTCATACTCAGGTATATGTTTTATATCCTTATATTTATATGTACATATATATATATACTTGTATTCATAAGTTTGTATTCCTTTTGTTGAATCCATTGCCCAACCCCTCATTGAATTAATTTTGATGCTTAACAAAACTTTTGATGCTTAACAAAACATGCTTTTAAGTGTTTGAATGAAATTTGAAGGGGTACCTAAGTATCCATAAGCCTAAAAGTAAAATTGAATTATAAAGTATTAGAACATGTGTTTGGGACACATGTGAATGCTTTGAAATGAAATTTTAAGTGTTTGAACATGTATCAGTCGAGTAATATATAGGTTAAACTTGATCTTAATTTATTAGTTCAGTATCAGATATTATCATTCAAGTTATTTCATTGAATCTTAAGAATTATAAGCTTGAAGGGAAGTGTTAGTACTTAACAAAACAGATTTAGAGGTTGTGAAATGAACTCTCCAGGTTTAAGATTTTTGATTCTTATAGCTTGATAGGAATGAGTGATACTCAAAAGCAATTGAACATGTAATCGAGTAACAAGACTCTAGGAAATACCACTTGAGTAATTACCTAGGCAAAAATATATTATTCAAGTAAGCTAGGCAAATTTTGAGACAAATTACTATAACAAAAATGATTTGTTGAGACATATTTTTTAGGGCATTTTTTAGAAAGTGTCATCTAAAATACCATTTTAAGGCACAATCTAAAACAGTGCCCCAATACAATAACTTTAATGAGGCACAACAATTAAGTGCCCTATAAAATATCATTTTAAGGCACAATTTAAAGAAGTGCCCCAATAAAACAACTCTAATGATGCACGATAATGAAATGCCTTAATAGATAAATATAAGTGTCTTAATAGATAAATCTAATATGACAGAATTTTTGAAATGCCCCATTAAAATAATTCTAACAAGACACTCTAATGAAGTGTCCTAATAGACAAATCTTAAGTGCCCCAATAGAATAATGCTAATGAAACTTAGATATACTATAAAATAAACATAGGCACATATATTAATAAGATAATGTATAGATTAGGTAGTCACGCGTGTGCAAGAAAAATGAAAGGTTTATGGTTCGAGTTAAGGGAGAAGTAAGTTAAAGTTAAGAGATGGCCTTGTGGGGAATATGAAAAATAAATTTATAGTGATTTTTGAGACATTTTTAAGTGTCGCAACAAACTTAAATTTATAGTTATTTTTAAGGCATTTGTAAGTGCCTCAATACGTTTTTAGGGCACAGTTACATGAGGCATTATTATTAGTACCCTAATAGTTAAAATACTCCAATAAACTATCTATTAAGGCATTTTTAAATACCTCTTAATCCAAAATTTGTTGTAGTGAATGTTATAAAGGGCAAAGTCTTACTCAAATATTGAGGTGTATTATTTGAGTACTTTACCAAGAAATCAAGAAGGATGAAAACTTAATTGATTATCAAATAATGGATCATATGTTAATCGAGTATTGTGTATAAAAATCTAGCTTAGCTTTCATTTGAGGATATTACTTGAGTATCAAAGTTAATTACTAAGAAATTAAAGTTACAAAATCAGTAGGAAAAAGATAGTTGAGTAATACTTTACATTACTCTAGTAACATAAGAGTATTAGTTGATTAATGGCCTTATATTATTCGAGTAATCTGTAAAAGTTGAGAGTTTTAAAAAATTAATTATCATATATTTATTACTCAAGTAACTTGTAGAGAAATTGAGCCTAAAAAATTAACTGAATAACAAGTATTTATTATTCAAGTAACTTGAAAAGAATTCAAAATGTGTTCAGAACATTACTTGAGTAACACCCCCATATATTAGTTTGAGTAAAATGGCTTACAAAACTTAAAATTTGAAATTTGTAATCGTTGGATCACATTTAATAAAGTCTGAAACAACATTTAATACTCTCAAATTAAATTTCTAATGAATTTCTTTTTAATATACCTTTGATTGCTTGGAGATTATAAGTTCTAATATGTTTTACTTGTAAAAAGAATGTTTTGTCTAATCATCTATAAGAAAAAGAGCTATTATTGCTAAATAGATTCTTTAAGTATTGAAAAGGTTTTCTTTTATATATATATATATATATATTCACGTGAAAGCACGAAAAAGAAATGTTGAGAAATAGAATAAAAGTGTAAGAAAAGAGTTAAAAAAAGAACAAAGAGCCTAATTAATCTTGTCCTTCTTATCCATGGAGAGAATTCTTCAACTTTATTCATATTTGTCTCAATGAGATACTTAGAGTGTCCTTTTATTTGTGTTGAGTCTACTTTTTGAGGACCCCTAAAGAGTTTCTCTCTTCATCTGTACTTTATTTTCTATCTTATAAGATTATTACTTCAATTTTGAAAAAACATTGTATGTGGGTTATTGCTTCAACCCTTTAAAAGGTTAGTGTTTAAACCTCTTATCGACATTAAACATAAAAAACTCACATATTAATATGTCAAAATCAACCTTTTCATAAATAAAATCATACATTAAACCAGTACATACACACACCCACACCTCTTACATTAGGCAAACAATATCATCAGTCTCTACTATCTTTGCCTCTTAATTGAACATTCAAACCTAAAATTGAATAGGTCTTAGTGTGGATCGAGTCTAACAATATCATCAGTCTCTTCTATCTTTGCTTTTTAATTGAACATTCAAACCCAAAATTGAATAGGTCTTAGTGTGGATTCGAGTGTGTGGGGTCTTGAATCTCAATCAAATGAATCCAACATCAACCAATAATCAAATTTTAGAGGTGAGTGATATACCTATTGCAAAAACTTGATCTCTCTTATTGCCAATGGTTGGTTGGCTCCTCTAGATAGTGCAAAGACTATTGAGTATCGTCGCTGCTCTACGGCTCATTATGAAAAGGGATACGAGGGAAGTAGCCAAAAAGTTGAAAGGAAGATTTATGATATCGTCTAGCTTTTCTAGAGTTTCTTAAAAAAGAGAAAAAAAAATGAGTGTCTCTTTTATATGTTTTGCCCAAATAAATAAGATTTTTTTTTTCTCTTTAAGTCACCCACTTTATGGAATGTCCATTTAATTTTCAATTTTCACGAATTAGATTAGATCATAACCGACCCAAATCTCACGAGACCTATTTTATTTTCTATTTTTATATATTTTTGGTTGTATATGTATATATATACAATAACATTATTTTCATTAGGGATTAAAATTTATTTATTTATTTGTTTTAGGACTAGTAGAACAATTTGGGGGAGGCAAACAGCCTGCATCATTATTTTATTTTAATTTTGCGGATTTGTTGGTGTGATTAAAGAATTTCCAATCTCGAGCAATTGATATGTTGAGTATGGAGAACTGATTCTTTCTATAGAAATGTTATCTTTATAAATAAATTTGATAAATAATTTTTATAAATTTATTATAAATTATTATTAATTTTAAATAAAATTATTATAAATCATTCCATTTCCATTCCATTCGCAAGGGGTCTCCTCCCAAACAAAGCCTTACCGATCGGCTGCTGCCTGCTGGCTTTTATTTTCCGGCAATAGTATTTGGATCTGTTTTCGTTTCGCAGCAAATGGCATCTGCTATGATGAGCAGAGCCCTAAAATCAATAAACCCTTGCCTGCTCAGAACCCTCACCTCTCACTCTCTGAACCGCCACATGACGGCCACCGCCGCCGCCCAACCCGAATCCGACGCATCATCTTCTTCGTCCTTCACGTTTTCGTCCGACGGCGCCCAGCAGGAGTCTCCAAACACGGATGACCGCAGTATATTTATTAAGGCGCCTAATACGAAGTCATCGCCGGCATCTGCGTCTTCGGTTACCATGCCGATGTCGTTCATGACGGGCTCGGTTGTCGGGAAGAGATTTTACAAGAACGTTACAACTAGAGAGGCCGACGACGGCAACGGCTGGACTGTAATGCTTGACTACAGAACCCTCAAAACCCCTTCCAAGAGGCCCCTCAAGTGCCCTACTCTCGCTCTCGCTAAGGCTATTGCTGTCGAATGGGAATACCAGGTCAGTGTTTTATTGGATTTTTTTAAGTTTTCTTGATCCGTGGTTTTGCTTTTTTATTTTTTATTTTTTTTTAGTATGTAATTAATGGATTTGGTTGGGTAACTGTTCAAGTGGTTTTACTTCTGATTAATTTGGGGACAATTTGATTTGGTTTCTGTGATTGTAGCTAACAGATGGAATCAGACCCTTCACAATGCCTTTGATGAAACTTGCGTGCACGGCATTGGAAAGAGTTCCACTCACTCGCCCCAAGGTAATTGACAGTCTGCTGAAGAAGTTCCACCAAGATTTAGTCTTCTGCCGTGCTCCTGGTGATTGTGACCTGACCCGTGGAGTCCTTGGTATGTAAACTTATCTATGTGCTAAGTAATGCTCAGTCTTTACATGTTTGATTTACTGTGTACTTTCTTTAGTAATTCGTGGTTAACTTCTGTGGGGGTGTGATATAAGTTCTCATTTTGGAGAAATGTGCGGTATGAAGTTTTTTTCTTTATTCTGCCATTGATTCTAACTACTAATGAGTTTTTAAGTGGTCTTTTAATACCTTTGCTGCAAGTTATATATATTTATTCAAGTAGTTAAGATTATGAAAAATTTTATGTTTTGGACAGGAAATAAAAGTTAGGATATTGGATGCCTGGTTATGGATGTTACCTATTAAGCTGTTCTTTATCTTTGACATTATATTCTGTGTTTTTATTTTGCTCTTTAAAGGGTCTGAATAAAATAACTAGCTGTAATTTACTTTTCTGGTTTGGCTTTGGCATTGCTTGAATTTTAACATGCAACTCTTTTGAATTTATGTACTAATATGCTGCATATAGAATTGATTGATGGGCAAGATTATGGGTTGTGTAAATCAAAACGTACCTAGGGGTTGCCACTATGTGGAAAAGAAGAAAAGTTAGCATGGCTTTACAAATAATTGTACCAATAACTGTAAAATCTAGAATTGGCTCAAGGGTGGACCAACATCACCCTCAAGTCAATGCTAAAAAGTTAGGCAAAAATCTGCCTTTTAGTCCAAAACTAGGCGTTTAGCTAAGTTGCTGGGTAAAAGACACCCGGGGTCACCAAACTTATAGGTTCTTTCTACTTTGGTCACCAAACTTTAATTTGTTGCAGATGTATCACCTAATTTTAATTTTCTTTACAATGTGACCACATTTTGAATTTTCCAGTAATTCCCTCACCGGAGATAGTGAGCCGGCGCTGACTGGACCAGCATTTGCACTCATCAGCATTGCTTTGTTGGCACACTTGCTAACTCGGTTAAGTTACCTAGTGAATGTGCGACATGTGTCATGTGGTCCCCTGCTGCCACTTCAGCCCTCCCCTTTCTCCTAAAGCTCTCCCCCCCCCCCCCCCCCCCCCCTCTTTTCCCTTCTACTCTCGATTCCCTCTCTTCTATCCTTCTCTTCTATCCCTATCTTCCAGTTGCGATTCCTCTCAATTCAAACCCAACTCACTTTGATTATCCATTCCTCTCACTTTGATTTCGGTAGCCTATAGCCTATTTCCTGCCTCTTAACCTATTTTTCTTCGTAGATCTCATAATCCTTTTCACTCTCACAATCTGTCTCTAACATCAGAAACCTTAACCTATTATCTTCATTCATCATCATCATCATCTTATGAAACTTTTTCATATGAAAATGGTGTTGAAACTTTATATCATCATTCCCTTGCTAGAGGGTTGCGTCAAGAAGGGTATTTGGTGTAAAATTTTGCTACATTGTTCTTTGGCATGGATTTGTATTGTCAATGTGACTTTTAGAAGCCAATTAACATTATGAATGCCATGCCACCAACCCTAACTCAGTTAGAACAAGGTGCAGTTGATGATGATGATTACAAGATATGAGCAGTAATTTTTTATTAATAGCTCTGTGCCTATGGTAGAACTCAATAGATGAATTGCACGCTAAAGTCAAGTTTTCAATTGCATGGAACTTTTTGTTGTATCTGTGGAAAAATCTACCATTTGTGAAGTTCAGTTCAACTCTGTTGCACATAATGCCTTAAGTAGCTCATTCTCTGAACGCACTTTATGGATAAAAGGGATGTATAATTGCCAATCACTATTGTGTTGATCCCTGGAATTTTCAGAACGGCAAGTGGAGAAAATTGATCCTTTACTTGAGTGGGTGGAGTCAGAATTTGGCTTTAAGCCTGTTGTATACTCCAGTTTCTTTGGTGGGAAACAGGAAGATGGTCTTGTAAATGCTGTTGAGAGCCTTCTTAAGAGAACAGATGATTGTGAATTGGCTGCAATTGATGCAATTGCGGCAGCAGCTCACTCACTAATTATTTCCATTGGAATCTTTCGGGGAAGACTGCAGATTGAGGAAGCAATTGAATTGATTAGACTAGAAGAAGATTTGCAGGTTTTTATTGCTGTCATTACTTCTTCCCTTTCTTCTGTTTGTTTCTCAGACTTAAACACTCATATAGGATATTAATTTGCATTTATGTATGGAGCCATTCTCAAAAGGATTAAGTCAGTTCATGTTTTCTTTGATTTGTATATTTATTTTTATTTTTTGAGTGCAGATTGACAAGTGGGGTTTGGTTGAAGGTGGCCATGATGTTGATGTTGCTGATCTCCGTGTACAAATCTCATCAGCTGCTGTGTTTCTGGGACTTTCAAGGAGGCCCTAAAATCTGTATATTTTTCAACTTATCCTTGTGTTAATCTGAGAGCTAGATTTTTTCCTTGAATTTAACTTGGTTGCATTCTTAAAGCATCTCTTTGCATATGATGCGGCAAAAACTTTTGGTGGCTAGATGGATGCTAGTCAAACTGTTAGTCTTGAATATATAGATTAAAAGCCCTTTACTTAATAATAATATAGAGTGCCTTGGGAAGTTGAATTATTATCTTTATTTGCTGTATATTTTGTGCACTGCTTTCAGATGTTTGCGGCATTTTTTATTTTTGCCATTTTCCATTTTGTTTGAAACATTTTATGTAAATAGGTCATATATTTGAGTTGTTGAACCTCTTTGGTCTTTGCAAAGTAAGGGTAAAGCTGGGTATAAAAGGACCCTCCCCGGTTCATTCAAAGCGGGGTATCTCATGCACTGGGGAATGCCTCTTTTATTTATTTATTTTTGGAAATATTTTATGTCTTTTTGAATGAAGATGGTGTTGGAACTTTATCTCTCCATTTCCTCGGTAGAGGGTCGCATCAAGAAGGGCATTTGGTGCAAAATTTGTCACATTGTTCTTTTGCATGGATTTGCATTGTCAATGTTACTTTAAGTCAATTAACATTATGAATGCCATGCCATTGACCTAACTTGGTTAATGATGATGATTTTATGTGTTTCCAAAGCTTTGGGCTGAATATTAGAATTTGAAAAGAAAAAAAAAAAAGGCTGTGAAACTCTGGAAACAGATTTTAGAAATAGCTTAAAGTAACATTAACAAATGAACAATTCTCAAGGTTACTATGAACTTCTGGATACCTGTTTTAACAAGCACCAAAACAAAATATGTGCCATGCCAGAGGTAATACCCTGCATGCTTATTGTTTCATTTGTATAACTTTTTACCTCATACCTTGTTGGTCAATGTTTGTGTCCCCTGTTGGTCGTTTTGTTTTAGTGATTTAATTTAATTGCCTTTGTCTCATTTGTACAACTTGTTACCTCGTTTCTTATTGTCATGACCCTAAGGTTTAGCTAGGGTCTTAGAAGTAATTGGAAGGAATTTGGGGAAGAAACAGAGAAGAATTGAAGGGGGGAGATTGAACAAAATTAGGGAGAGAATAGATGGAGCAGTGGAGAACGAGAGAGAGAGAGGGAGGGAGGGAAAGAGAGAGAAATTGAAATTTCAATTATCATTCAACATGAGAAACCCATCCATTTTCAGTAGCCTTATATAGACATATTTGCCTCCTAACAGCCTTGCACATGCAACCATGTGCACCTAACTAATTGCTAAAATATTCAAAACAACTATTCTACCCTATTACAATAATACCCCTTTATTGCTCATAGGGTCATGACAATTCTCCCCTCCTTAAGAGAGTTCTTGTCCCCAAGAACTTGCAACAAGTAGCCATGGCTCTTCATCCAATTCCAGCCTTCTCCATCTGGTTCATCCTTCTTTCCTTCTTCCTCCTTCTAGGTCTCTTCTTCTTCATTTTTAGGTTCTCAATTGAAACAAAAATGATAATCATTGCAGACAAGGCTGCATCTTCCTCCAAAGAGTAACATACTATTTCCCTTGGGTTTGCAATAACTACCAAATTAAGGTTGCTAGTATTCATAGTCTGGGGATCCAATATAATGCCAAAACCTGTCAATGTGTCCACATCAAATGCCTTCAATGAATTTAGCTGCTCCTTGTCACAAGTAGCAGCTGAAATCTACAACCCTACAACCTTCAAATGTCGATCATTGCGAAACTCTAGCCGACCAGCTACCACATATGTTCCCCTCTTTTCATCACCTTCAAAATTGGCAGCAATACGATGGCATCGTTTAGGTTCAACAAGTCTTCATTTTGCTGGGGCTATCTTCCTCTTATCGTTTGATAAAGAACCCTTCACGTTATCTAATCCTTCAGTCCATGCATTAGATGTCAAGGGTAACAAGTTGGCCTTGGTTTCGTTGGTCACTTTATCAAATACTTCCCAGCTTTCCTCCTGCAACCTTGTGGTAATTGCCCTTTGATGTATTAATTCTTCTTCTATCTTGTCAATCTTAGTTGGATAATTTTTTTCCAACTCAAAAACTCCTGGTTTCCTTCTGTCATCTCTATCATCCAGGTAGCTGCATCATTCAGCTCTAGTTTTGGCCTTCCATGAGTATCATTTGGAACATCCTGATTAGGAACTTCATTTCCAAATGAACCAATGTGTTCCTTTAATTCTCCTTTTTCATCTGTTGTCTTATCCACCTAATTGTTACCCATTCTCTTTGGATAATGCCAGTCATCCTTCTTGTCATTGTTGCCTCCATCAGAATGCTTCTTTTTCTGCTCAAAGTCTAGAGTAGGTAGTAAATCGTTCATTCGTAATCTTGTCTCCGCTTTCGGCTGCTCCACTCTAAGGAATTCCTCATTGTTAAAACTTTCATGATAATCATCAAAGTATTCCATCGGAAAGTTGTAATGATACTTCTTAATAAGTATTATCGCAAACTCTTGCAGCTTCTCGCGTATCATAAGGCCAAATTCCTTGCTCGTGTCGTGTACCCCACTGCTTGCTCTCTTGTCCCATTGATAGATCTCATTCTCAAACTTCTTTTCCCCTATTGTTGCTTCTGGCCAACTGAAAATGCAGCCTTCTTTGGCTGCCATAGAGGCTTCATTCCAACTGAAAATGAAGCATTCCGCTTCATGTATGCACTGCCGCCCCTAGCTTCATGAGTAGGACACCCCACTGAAAATGTAGCCTTCTTTGGCTACCATTGAGGCTCCATTCCAACTGAAAATGAAGAAATTTTCTGCTGCAATTGAGACTCCAATGGTCTCATATATCCATTGCTACCCATGGTCGAATTTTCACCAACAACATACTTCGACGGCCAAGGAATGAGAGTTCTATACATGCTTCTGTTTTGCCTGTTATAGCAATTCCTATACTCACCTCAATTGCAACTCAAAAGTTGGGGCACCTGCTCTTCTTTGCCTTTCCACTTTGACCCAAGTTAGCCAAAAATTTATAGCCAAAATCTACCTCTTGTTTCCTTTGCTCACAGCCTCAAGCGCTAACAATCAACGAGCTGGCTAAGTTGGAAGAATCCACTTCCCACATAGAATTCACTGAATCCTCTTCACCCTTCCATTTTGAGCAGCAACTGCTCTATTAAATCTACAGAGTCGGCCAGCAATAACCCTCAAAATCAGATTGGAAGCAACTGCCTATCCGCCGTCAATCACCTTCATGCTTTGGAATCTAACCTCAAGAATCACTGGTCGTCTTCCTCTTCAAGACTCGGACAGGGGTGCCCAAAATTCCCCAGGCGACAATTGCCTCACATCAACCCAGAAAAATGGCTCACCCAATCACATGAGTGTTGTAATCCCAACCAAGAGTCGCCTCCTGTTGTGCTTGCGGAGATCCGAACACTGACTGTCAGAATCAATTGGCCAAGTCACCCCTAGCACAGTCTCCCGAATGGATTGACTCCAATCACACCACCAAAACGGATCGACTCTGTTATTCAATCCACTCTTTGTTGTGTCCTGAATTGCTTCCTGCGATCCGTTTCGTTTCGCAGCCAATTCACCTATCAGTGTCGTCAACTTGGATGGAATTCCTGCACCCGTCGTCCGCTCCAGTTCGCGAATCCTCCTAGCTTGCTCATCTTCAAGTCTTGCCAAGATTACCAGAGTCTTGGCCGCGAGCCAATCCTCCTACTTCTCCACGTCTTCACTGGAAGTTGCTGCTTCTTGAATTGCCTTCAAGTGACGAACCAGGATTGTCGAAGTTTTGCCAAACCGGTTTTGATCACCATCGAAGACAATCGACCAATGCAATTGTGGGTTCTTTGTCGTTGAATCACTCCTGGGAGCTACCTAGATTCACCGGCTTTGAATCTTCAACCAAGATTGCTTAATCTTGGACAATTGCGTTCACCTTGGGTCTGCCCGCATCGTCTCAGACTTGGTCTACTTCACGCCTGTCACTTCTGACCAGCTATGCCCTCAATTCTGACCCAAAATCGACAAAAATTTGTTTGGATGTTAAACGGAACTAACACCCAAGAGTGCTGGAATCTGCTTCACCTTCACACGCTACTTGATAATTTCTCTTGAATCGGTGGTCAGAGTTGTTGCTAGGAAGCACCTCCAGCCCCGCCTCTTGAATGGATTGGCTTCGATTGCACTACCTGTTGTGGATTGGTAGTACACAATTCCCAACCAATCGCGGTGGGTCACTGCAATTCACCTATTCGATCATGATTGTTAGGATCTTGATGGCTCGAATCTACCTCCAATACGTGATTGAACAGAATTCACTACTAGGATCGATGGAATCACAGTCGAGGAATAGTGCTCTGATACCAATTTGTCATAACTCTAGGGTTTAGCTAAGGTCTTAGAAGTAATTGGAAGGAATTTGGGGAAGAAACAGAGAACAATTAAAGGGGGAGATTGAACAAAATTAGGGAGAGAATGGATGGAACAGCGGAGAACGAGAGAGAGAGAGAGAGAGAGAGAGATTGGAATTTCAATTATCATTCAACATGAGAAACCCATTCATTTCCACTAGCCTTATATAGGCATATTTGTCTCCTAACAACCTTGCACATGCAGCCATGTGCACCTAACTAATTGGTAAAATATCCAAAGCAACTATTCTACCCTATTACAATAATACCCCTTTATTGCTCATAGGGTCATGACAATTATTTCTTGTTGGTTGATGTTTGCATCCGCATTGGTTGTTTTGTTTCAGTGGCTGTTGCATGACTTCTGGTGTTAGCATCCACCATTCCACAAACCTTTTTTCCTGTTAATGGTGAATTTGCGCATTTTCAATTTCACTGAAACCTCGATGTTGGCAATTCCCCTTGTTGGGTTGGTGATATTCTAAAATCCTAAGAACTCGTGATGAAAATTGGTAAATGGGAGATGAATAGAAAGATGATACTGTGCTAGTCCATTAGATTAGCATGATGTCATAGTCCCTGTAGTTTGAGATATATACAAGGTACTCCATGCTGTTTGCTTTGCTACACTTTTTCTGTTATAGGACTGGATATGTGGAAAGAAGAAAAGTCGGAGAAGAAAAGAAGTTGCTGTCATTTTTAGGAATTGAAAACAATTTACACAGGTGAAAGTAATCTTGAACTATAAGGATTGTAGGGATCTGGGCACATGCCCACTGCAAGCTATTTTGATTCCCAAAGTTGGATGCACAATTCTAACATAGCCTCCGCCCAGGTTTTTTTTTTTTTTTTTTTTGGGGGGGGGGGTGTTTGGGGGGATTTCTCATCATTTTGAGGAATTGAAAATAATTCACCGTCATGAACTATAAACAGCCCAAGTTTTGTGGAAAATTAGTCCACAGGAAATATAAAAAATTAGTTTTTTGCACTTCTAACCTTTGAACATGTTTTTAACTATTCTATGGAAAATAATTAAAACTAGAGATTTTATAAAAAATTGGAGATGGAAAACTGCAAAACATTTTCCACAACTAAACAGCCCCAAGTATTGTACAGATTTGGGATGTCAATAGCAAACTGTGTTGACTACCCAAGTTGGATGTACAATCTTTTCTTCTGCATATTGGATGTGTTCAATATATGTTGATGGAATCGCATGGAGTAAGTCTTGAGTAATATGATATAGATGGATCAATATGACGTTTCTTAAAAGACTACAAACTACAGATGCTCAGATTAGTAATTATGCATGTGAATATTTTACAAACTTGTTTCTGGTATTTCAGCTTATAACATTGTAGTCACTGGTTGTCGGAATCACATAGTCTTGACCTGAGTTTTGACGTTGCCAAGTGATAGCATTTGCAAGTTTGAGATATCTGAAAAAGTGTCGCAATATTTTCATATATTCCTTCTGATAGCTGGTTGCTATGGTATATGAACGTGTTTGCAAATTCTTAGGTGAATGCTGTTGAGTCCTGCATCATTATCCATGAATGTGAAATGAAGATGAGTTCATCATTAAAGTAAAAAGAGTTGTGTTTGGGCACTTGCTGTATGATGATTGAGGACTTGCTTTAAAGCTTAGTAACAGGCAAGCACCATGATAGCTAGCAAAAGAGCTAAAGGTTCTCATAGTGATTTCCATCGAATAACTTCTAATACCCTCATGTACTTTATGTTTGATGCCTTATTTATCTGTAATTATTCATGTCCCAGTATTGCCATGGTAATTTCAGATTTAATGCTGCCGTTATGTAGACAAAACATGAAGCTTAATATGTTCATTTGAGTGGTATGGTGATGCATATTGCAGTATAATCGTATCTTCTGTGTCACTGAGGAATTGTTGCATGTAATCTGAAGCTGTCACCCTGCTTTAAGTGCTTGATACCTCTCATATTCCTTTACCATCAAGCAACTTATGATCCACGTCATTAGGTATA